>NC_065578.1:86213031-86529698 GCF_024542745.1 Macaca thibetana thibetana | reverse complement strand
CTAATAGTTCACATGCTCCTGTGCTGTCATTGTGCTTGAGTGGGCAGACTTCAAAGTGATATTAAATAACCAACTATTAGATTTACCTAGCACGTCCTATTGGAAAAGTGCCATTTAATTACCTAGCCTGTTCAATTAAAGGGACAGCATTCTCTGAATATAGCAGCTTGCTGTTGATTACCAGGGAAATGAACTCGCTGTCTGGCGGCGCCTCCATTCCTAACGCCACCCCCTCCCCAAACACACCCTCCACCACCAACTACCAATTCTCCCCACCCTCGCCCCAAGCCACCGCCCCCGACCGCTCCGGGCTCACTGCGGCTGCGGGCGCCACGTGAACCGCCCGAGCCCAGCCCGGGGAAAGAAAGCGCGACCCGCTCGCCGGGCTCCCGCCCTGCGCTCGCCCCCTCGCGGGCCCGAGACCGCCCGCCGGCTGGGCGCTCTGGGTGCGGCCTCGGGCGGCGCCGGCCCGGGCGCGGGCAGCTGAGCGAGCAAGGGCCCGCCGACGACCGCCACCCGGGCTTCCGGCGCGTTTCCTCGCCCTCCCAGGACCTGGAGCCCCACCCGTCGGTCTCCGAACTTCCTCCTCTCGCTGCACTTTCCGCGCCAGTCTTCGGGCCCGAGGTGGGGGGGGTGGAGGAAAGAGGGTTCGAGGAAGAGAAACGGAGTTTCCGAAGCTACTTGGGGCGCTTGGGTGGAGCTGAGGGCTCGGGAGCCGGGGATGGGGGAGGGGGCAGTCCCAAGGTTCCCCCACTTTTGTAAGATGGGGGGCCAGGCAGGCGTTGGTCCCTTTAAGAATCACCCTCCCCCTCCGCTCTACAACCCCCCCCTTCATTCTTTCCCTCCCTCTCTTAGAGGCCAATTTTGTTAATTAAATGTTTTGTTTGCGACGCAGCTCTCATTCATTGCGGACACGTCATTCGGAGCAGATCTAAGCCAGAGACCAGATCTCATTAGATAAAGCCCATCAGAACTAAGAAAATGGAGGAGCCACTAATTAAAGCTTTTAATTGTGCGGATTCGCTGCAGCAAGGCAGCCGCTTTATCTGAAATCTTGGAGGGCGAGGAGGCAGAAGCCCAGCTCTGCCCATCGACACTTGGCCGCGGAGGGGGAGGGGACTGGTGAAAGCGCCCCCTCCTCTTGCAGCCCCCTCCTCCGCGCTCAGGCCGGCCTTTCCCGCAGGCCTTTCCCAGCTCTCCCGCAGCTTTTCAGCAAGACCTTGGTTGTTTTCAAAAAATCACAACCTCAAAGTCAAGACAGTTTAAAAGCCCCTCAGTAAATCGCTATGTGGTCTCAGTCGGACCAAGGGGTCCCTTCACCTGGCGGCGGGCGAGCAGATTACTCCACTCCTCTGCAGCGATCCCTGCGGCATTGAAAGCTCCTCCAACAAGTGGACTTGAGGGACACTGGGGAGCGGGTAGCTGAGAAGAACAGGAACGTCTGCGTCTTCCCACCTTCCCACCCTCTGGGCATCTTGATGGGCTGAGAGGAACACTGAAGGAAGACTTCAGTAATCTCTTAAATTGGAGGGGAAGGGGGGCTCACAGCTGCTGGTGAACCCTGAGCAAACTATGAGGCCATCAATTTGGTACTGAGCTAGAACTCATCTCTCCTAGAAAGATCTAAGGTCCTCGGGGTAGCATGTAGTTCAAGGGCGAGCCTGGCTCCAGTTTCCAGATTCAGAGGGGAAAAAAGGAAGAACGTAGATCCGATTAATTAAGGCTCAGGGCTGGGTACACATCCTCCATTGCTCCATTAGGGCACAGGAAAACACCAAAAGGCCATTTACATTTGGCCCCAAGAATAGAGAAAAGAATGGACACAATTCCCAGGAAGCCACTTGCCTGAACTTGTCCTGGGGGAATACAAGTGGACCCATCTTCTTTTTAATTAGTTGTAATCAGAAGCGAGGGGTTTTTTGGGTTTTGTTTTTGGTTTTTTTTTTTTTGAAGGCACTTGGAGAAGAGATGAATCTGTACCATTCACGGAATCTTAACAGCACTGTCAATTTTTCCACTTCAAGCCACACTCCTTTCTTACCACAGTTTTGCTTTCTATTTAATTACAATACTGTCAAAGCTCATGGCATTACTTGGAAGGAGGACCAGAAAACATTACACCCATGTTCCCGCTGATTTTCCAACATTTACCTCTAAAAGAACACTTAGTGAAATTAATGCTGCCATCTTAATTTAAAAATAAAAGCCCTCTCCCTTCCTATATTTCTTTTACTTGACTGATTGAGGATGCCAGCAGAGTGGACACAGGTTGCATTATCAAAATAACTAAATGTCATTTTACTCCATCATCTTACAACTAATGATATCACTGGGGTAAACGTATCCACACTCAGCTCTGAACTACACTGGCATCTTCTGCAATGTTAGGCGCAGAATAAGGCGAATCACAATGGAGCTAAACTTTGAACAAAATATCTCATCCACTGATTTACCCACGCTGAAGAAAGAAGAAAATTTTCTACTAATCACTTCAAAGACAAAAGTTTAGGACAAATTTACAAAGGATGAAATTCTTCTTAAAAGTGTGCGGTTTTCTAGTATCAACTGTGTGCGTGTGGGTTTTTTTTTTTTTTTTTTAATTACTGGATGTTGAAACAGAACACCTCCTAGAAGCATTCATGTGCATCAGTCTATCAAACCATTTACTCAAATTAAATGTGTAATCCTTCAAATGCCTCCTTTCAAATTAATGAGTTTAAGTAGCTTGAGTTCACCTGAAAAGATCCTATAGGCACCTGACCTCCTGAATTCTTTCCATTAATTGCACTGCAACTTGTTGGAAAAGACTGCTTACATGGACATATGAATGTTCCTATACATTGCTTTAAAATGCAAGATTAGTATAATTCTATAGCCTCTTTTTCTAAATCTCTTTTGAGGATCAAGGGCAGTGATACAAACGACAACAAAAAACCCAAAACCTGAACATACTTCAACTGAAAAAAACTGCAAATTCTACATCGCAAACCACACACTAACTGAATTATTGCAAGCCTCCGAGTAACAGTATGCAGAGAAACATTATAACTAGATTTTATTTCTTGGGGCTTTTTTTCTCTATAAGAAGAATTACAAGTCTTTAAACTGATGGATAATTAGCATTTTTCTCAAGGAGCACAAAGAATGAATCACAGCTTTCCACTCAAGAAAGTTTAAAAATGCTCATGTAAATATCGTAATAAGCCATCACTACAGACAAATCATTTCTCACTAACTACACTTGTATTTTTAAGTCAACCTTTGTCTCCGAGTTCCTCTGTGAGTTCCCACCTTGTTTTAAGAACGCACCTTAACTACCACTTGAGATGTTTGCTTTTAGCCTGTAGTCCAGTAGAGGCTGACCACTTAAACTCTGCGACCAGAGGGTGCTCAACCTTTGTGCATCTAATGACCCAGTCCCACCAGATGGTCTTTACTTAGTATGGCATTTGCCATTAATTTGCCATCAGATATTGGAAGACTTAACAACATGCTTCCTGAACCCTTTAAATTCCGCCAACTAAAAGATTTTTGAGGTGAAGGCTGCAATGTATTGCCATAGGTGCCTGCTCCTTTCCTCACAACTCTGTTAACCTTTGGCCTTGCCATTTGCTCTGCTCGCCCATCCCCAGGAAAGGCAGCGAAGTCTTACCTAATGTAGTCATTTCTGCAAAGGATCATGCCGCTTTTGGTGTAACAGGACGTGCCGATGTCGCCCAGCTGCGCCTGGCAGCAGGAACACTTGAGGCACCGGCTGTGCCAGTAGCTGTCCATGGCATAGAGCAGAAAGCGGTCCGCAATCTTGCCCCCGCAGCCTGCGCACCGCTTCCAGGAGAGGGAGCCGGCCGTCACCGGGGGCGGCTGCGAGCTGCTGCCCGGATTCACCATGGTCTGCAGAGGGCGGGAAGGGGACAGGGAGAGAAAGACAAAACAGGGGCGATGCAAAAGTTAGTAATCGCCGGAGAGCGAGCAAGCCCATTCCCCTCCTCCCCCCGGAGCTGCTGGAAGGAAACAGCAGGGCAAGGGCGGGAAGGAGGCTGAGGGGGAGAGCGAAGGAGGGAGGCTCGCCGGCAGCAGCCGCCTGTTTACTTTTCTCAAGCTTTGTTCTGGGGCCACGAGCTCCTCTCAACTTTCCTGCGCTTGCCGCCGCTGACAATTTCAGCTCCGGTACTGTCAAAACTCCGAGAGCAGGCTCCGCCGCGCGCTCCACCCCTCGCGGCGCCTCCTCCCAGCCCCCGCCTCCGCCCACTGCCCCCCTCCTCCGCCGCCCGCCTGCAGCAAATGAGGGTCAAACCCACCCACCGCCGTGCCCGGCCCCTCCCCAGCCCCCGCCGGGCCCCGGGACAGAGTCGAGGGGAGTGGGGAGGCGACGGCCCCGCCGGAGCCTCGTTCCCTCCCGGGCTCTGCCCTGGGAAGTGCAGCAGGAGTTCACAAGTTGGAAATAGTTCGGTTTTCCGAAAGGGAAGGAGGGAGGGACCGGCATACGGAAGATGGAGAGCGTGGTGGTGGGAGGGAAGGCAAGGTGACGGCAGAGGGGGTGCAGTGTGTAAAGTTGCGAAACTGGTTTTTCGTATTTTAAGCAGCACCTTTCACATGCCATTGTGGTGACCGCCATCTCCCATTATTGTTCCAAATCTCATTTCATTTTGAAGATCAATGAGTGTTTTCTCTGGGTTTTCAGGACACAGGCAAGAATAATAGATCATTGAACTTTAGGATGCCTGTTAACTTCCTATACAAACACTCTCCACTTTGGTCTCACTAATCTGCCCTTGATCAGCAATTTAAATGCTAAAGCTTTGTTCCTCCAAAGGGGGGGGGGGGTCGGCGTTACAGATAACGTGCGAGAAGGCAGCATTAAGGGATGCACAAGTTAAATTCGAGCCCGTTCTGCTGTCACCAAAAACTGCTTTAAAAAAGAATTCCCCACTCTAATGAATGCCACAAGAGATGCAACTGGGATATAATATAGGAATCAATTTATAAAGCTTAGCCTAAACCGATTAATTTGTTGCCTTCAATTCCGAGTCCAATAAAGTCCTAGTGTTCCTCTAGTCACTTATTCTATAAAAAGATCAAGTTATTTACTGCCAATTAAGCAGCCTGTTTTGTCTTTGTCCTCTGTAAGCTGAGAGTGTGGGCTCCCCCTGAGGCTCCCGGCTATCTGCTCAAGACATTCAGCTGATACCTCGGAAGAAGGCGAACTTTGCCTGTCCCCGGCCCAACTTGGCTGCTGCAAAAAAACGAGGAAGGAACGAACGAAACAGGGACTCGGGTTCCTTAAATAGGCCGATTTTAAACACATTTCCTCCGAAAGAGTCCCGGAACGTGTGTCCAGTGACCGCACAATAAACCAGAATAAGAACTGCACCAATTAAGCTGTAACAAAACCCTGAGACTTTGGAAACAGGACCACTCTAAAACCCATTAGCATTGCATTTATCCGAATGCATCATACCTTTATGTAAATTGATTTATCTGATGCATTTACTCGAGGAATTGCTTTTTGTTACAATTTCAGCCCTAACCCAAATGAATCTGCATTTCCTGCCCTAGGTCTTTAAACTGTTTCCCCCAACGTTTTAATCGCTCCGAATTCCTTTTTAAAAGGAGAGAGGGAGGAGATTCCAAGCTCTTCCCCGCCCCCATCTTTAGTGAGAGGTAAATATATATGTATTTTTTTTTTTTTTTGAAAAGGAAACATTACACTGAGAAAAGCATCCAGTAACCCCATTAGCTAAAGCTCTTAAGGACAAGCAATACCTTAATGCTGATTAAATCTAAAAGAGATGAATCAAGAGGACTGACCAGAAACTGACTCCCCTGATAACTAAGGAAGGGCCCTCATCAAGTTTCATTTAGAGTTGGAAAAAAAAAAAAAGAAGAAGAAAGCTTTTAAGTTAAATAGGCTTATACTCTAGTAATTACATAGCCAAGCAATTTAGGTCCTGGGATAGTCAGTGAAATAGAAAGCAGAACTGGCAGCTAGAGGCAAAATCTGCCCCCCTTTAACAACGTCTCTGGTGTTTTTTAATGGAGACCAAGGGAGGGACAAACGTAACGCTGGCAATTTGTAGTACAAAAATGGATGCTTAATTCATGTCTTGATTTTAATTAGGTGATTCACCGTATTTCTCCTGGATTGTAACAAAAGACTTATAAACCAAGAGGTTTTAAAAAGAACTAGCAATACCGAATCCTGCTCACTTAGACCCTTCCTGCCACTGTTTCAAAATTAGTGTTTACTAGAAGGGGGGGTATCGTGACTATCCCCACCCCCACCCCCCCAAACACACTACTTCTCATACTTAAAACCTCATCTAAGCACCCCTTTCCCTTTCCCTCATGAACTAGAAATATCCCACCCCCTCTACGGTCCCCACCAGCCCCGTTTCCAAGAAGAGCCCTTTTGTAAGCAGGAACCGCTACAAAGCTGGCGGCCCGGGGCTGCCCTCCGCGCTAGCTCGCAGGCCGGCCTCGGTAGTTTCAGACTCGGGCTTTATCTAAGGCGACGTATTGTTTACTTGCAATTTGGGACGGTAAGGGGAAGGAAGCCAAAGAAAACAGCCCTGGCCCGAATCGGCCCCCTCCCTCTCTCTCCCACCTCCCGGCCCGCGGCTCCCCCAGCCGCCCCCTTACCTGCTTTTCCCCTATATTGCAATATTGCAAGAGGCGGCGGCGGTGAAATGCGAACGAAGCCGCTCGGCTTCCAGGGAAGGGGCGCCTGGGCTGGCGGAGCTGGAGGGAGGGAGGGAGTTCTCGCAGAAGCAGGAAAGGGGAGGAGGGGGCTAAGGGCGGCTTTTTTTTTTTAAATCGCGTTGCTCTGGGGCGGGTTGGGGGGCCCCCGCGTAAGTGGCAGGCGGCCGGGAGCAGAAGTGTCAGTCTCAGTCTTCGTCCTTCTCCGCCTCCGGCTGCGCGCGAGCAGCTGCAGGAGCCCTCGGCCCGCGCGACGCGGCTTCAGGCGCGGTGCAGCGGCAGCAACTGCTGCAATCGCTGCTGCAAGTTTGGCAATGTGGCTTCACTTTGTATATTCCCCCGCCCGGCGGCCCCCGCCCCCGCCCGCGCTCCTCGCGCTCCTCCCGCTCCTCCTCCTCCGCCGCCGCCTTCCTCCCTCCCGCGCGCTCGCTAGCTCGCTCGCTCGCTCCGGGCTGGCAGCGGCGGCTCGACTGAGCTCCCTGCACCTCCGCCCGGGAGCAGCCGCAGACACAGACACCCGGGGAGCGGCGGCGGACGGTGCGGAGGCCGGCAGGCAGGCGCGCCCAGGAGTCGGGAGCTGCGGCCGGCCGGGCCCGACGCGCTGGAGCCTACGCCGCTGCCGGGACTGTTGCCGGGGCTGCTGCTGCCCGGCGCGGAGGCGGAGGCGGCGGCGGCGGCGGCGCTGGCCTCTAGCCGGCTCGCTCGCTCCCTCCGCGGGTCTTACACATGTGTTACTGACAGAGCAAAATCCCAACTACTCCCCGGCTCTGCCTCCGACGTCAGCGACCCTCAGCCACTGGGCGGCCGGATTGTTCAGGCGGAATAATAAAACCTGCCAATCCGGGGAAGGACAAAGGGATGACTGAAACGAGACTCGGGGGGCGGGGGAGAGAGTGAGGCGGCGGAGCGGGCCGACAGAGGAGAAGGGAAGGGCCCGAATCAGGTGGGGAGAAGTGACCCGCTTGGCGCCTGGCGCCGGGGACCCGCTTGGGCTGACCTTCGCGACCCGGGATCCGGAGCCGAGACCCGGTGGGGCGGGGGGGCCTCACCTGCCTTCTCTGCGCACGGGGACCCTGAGGACCCGCGCCCGCTCGCTCCTCGGGGACTGCCATCCCCTCGATCTGAGAGGAGACCCTTAGGAAACTTACCATCTTTCTCAGAAATGGGTCTCTTCCTGTTTGGGAAGATAAGTCCTGCATCTTAGGGCAGTGAACTTCTATCCCCTCACGCACACGCACACAGAAGAGGGTTTTTGTTGTTGTTTCTTTAATTCACGATATTGGAGATTTATGAACCGTAGTGGAAGCCTAGTTAACAAGGTAGAAACATAAAGGAAATAATAGTTGCTAGCTAAATACTGCCTACTTAGCCTCCCTCATCCCCCATTTACCCGAGTGTGAAAGTGCCTAGCAGGCATTTCTTGGATCCTTGTCAATTGCTGGTGATGTAGGGAGCACAGTCCTTATTTTCAAAGTTGACGAAAACTTCAGGGAGAAAACCTTGCCCGACTACCCTCCTCACTGTGGAGGATGAGAGGCGGAAATTCTCACAGCCCCCAAAAGCAATGGAAGTAATTGCGAGATTTGCAATCTCACAGCCTCTAGAGAGTAAGAAATGTCACTTCTAGTATAAATCAAGTTTTGAGGAATGCTTTTAGGGTGCTGGCCTGAGTTTTTCCAAGGCCGAAGCACAGCCTAGATGCTTGCATACCTAGGCGTTCGACTTTATCTACTCTGCCAAATAAGTTTAATAAATCTCCAAACTGAGGATAATATTAGGCCTGATTATTGTTAGTAAGTTCCAGAGAGATTTTTGTGGTGGAAATTATCATGAAAGTGCAAAGCCCTTCTGCTAAATATCATTAAGTAAAACCAGCCTTGTGGGGCAAGTTTTCATATTACTGCTAGATTGAGGAAAGGAACCTGAAGGAGAATCAGGCGAGACAATGCAGATGTTGAACATCTATAGTATCTATTTGGGGGATTTCTGTCTTTCAAACCATCAAAATTAATAAGGCTACATAAGAAAGAATAATTATTGCTCATACAATCAGGTAGAGGGCATTTTAAATATCAATTCAAATAGTCATTTTTAAATTCTAGCGTCTTAAAACTAAATGAATTAATTTTATTGATTTGTATTTAAAATTGCACTGTTACAATCAATTCACCTTGTGCACATATAAAAAACTTTTTTTAAAAAAAGTCATTAAAACTATAATAGTAATTAACATGTCCTACACAGAAAACAGCTGCAGGTGGGCATGATTAAAGAGGACCAACTTAGAAAAGATGTAATGCTGCGTGAAGATTAGTCAAGAAAACTCAATTAAACCAGATGAGGAGAGGAACCCCATAAACAAATAATACATTTGAATCCCCTTGTTCATTTTCACTTTTTAAATAATTTATAATAAAGCGAGATGACACAAAATCTTAGTGGACTACAATTAAGTTATGATTTGTCATGTGCAAGTAAATTTCCTTCTCTGGGCCTTAATTTTCTCATCCACGAATGAGAGAATTAAGCCAAATGGTCTTTATTTTTTCTTTTTAAAAGTGATTTTCTTAGATAGGACACATATGCATAGATGTATAATGAATTGTGGTACTTTTCAGTATTTTTCCTGAAGAATATGCACTAAAACGAAATCTTAATTCCTGAAGGGAATGTTAGAAATTTAACCAGACACATGTTCGGCTATCACTGAGTGATTATCCAAAGGATCCCGGTAGTTTTTGTGGAAGGAAGGAGAGAGAGATGGATAAAACTTTGAATAACAGAGCTGTAGGCTACAAGGCCTACATTTTAGAAGGTGGTTTTAGTGCTTCAGCTCTAATTCTGTGCGGAGTGAGGTCTTTAAACATGTCCTGGTAGATTGGAGTGGATGGGAGTGTATTACCAGAGAGCTTTATTTGCTGATGTGTGTTTATAGAAATACAAAAGCGATAATGGCTAACAGTCTCTCTTCTGAGAGGTGGGGAGTAAATACAGTCACTGTAATCAAAATTCAGGTGTACTTTAACCACAGCGCCACCTATGGGTAGTCTTTATTTCTGCATTCTTTGCGTTTAGCAGTCCTTTCTCATCCTGATTTGTGGTCTGAAAGTGCCTGGTTGAGTGGGTAGCAATGTCAATCTTTTATTTCCACTGATGCGAAACACAAAAACTGTGTAAACACACACAAATTCATTATGGGTAAAGAAATTCTGTATTCGAGTATTCTTCAAACAAATATTTAAAACAGTGCATAAAGTAATATTCCTGGTATAAAGTAAAATTGCCTAACTCAAAATAATGTTATATCGTGCCCCACAGTTGAAGCAACCTCTGCTGCTATCACACATTCATCATTCATCCTACTCATCTGCAGTGAGATATAAGAGTAGGGAGCTTTGGAAAAGAAAGATAAACGTAAATTGTTTCTTTCTTGAATCCTAATTAAATGTGGGAACCATACTGCTCCTAGATCAAGCTGTCATTTTCTCCACTTGCCCCAGGATTATTTGTTCATAGCTTCCTTTCTTGTTTATGTCCTTCAATCATAATCATTCTTTTCTCCAAGTGACAGTTCTCTAAGAATCTCCCATGGACAGCCAGAGGTTCTACACAGACCTGTGCAGCCTTTAATGTCTGGAGAAGGTCTAGACTATTTGATGCTAAGATGACCTCCAAGACAACATGCCCCAGCTCTTTCTCAGGAACAAATATTCTGTCCTTTTAAAATCAATGCAAAACTGTTTTTGAAGAATGTCTTTTTAGGAAGGAAAATTTTTAAAAATCTGCTCAACTTTATTGCTGCCATCACAGAGATCCCTTGATATTGAAAGTTTCCTCCAACGTGAATACAAAAAGCTTGAGTCTAGGACAACAATTCCAGAGTGTAAAAGGTGTGGAGAGAAAAGGGAACAGTAGTTACCAACAGACAAAACCCAAGGAAGAGCAGGTTAGGTCCTGGGCCAGTTTTCTGTGGTGGCATTGTCAGCTGAGCAGTGGGGTGTATGGTACGGTAAGTAGAGTCAGGGACCTGCTGCTTCATTTAAGAATAGGAGTTTACAGGCACAGTGGCCCATGCCTGTAATCCCTGCACTTTGGGGACCGAGGCAGGTGAATCCCTTGAGTTCAAGACCATCCTGGGCATCATGGCAAAACTCCACCTCTACTAAAAATACAAAAATTTAGCTGGGTGTGGTGACAGGTACATGTAGTCCCAGCTGCTGGGGATGCTGAGGTGGGAGGATCACCTGAGCCCTGGAAGTTGAGGCTGCAGTGAGCCATGATTGTGCCACAGCACCCTAACCTGGGCAATGGGAGTAAGGCTCTGTTGCAAAATAATAATAAGAAGAAGAATTTACGTAGAACTCAACATTTCGAAAAGCCTATATATTTCACGGAGCCATATCTTGGCTTTAAAATATTGATAATATTTAATAATACTTTGAATTTACTGACTGCCTTTTTCATCTTTCTCAAAATTATTTATAAATATCTCCCTAAATGTTTCATGTGATAAGTGTTTCTGATAGTTGCCTTATTAGAATACTGTTGTTTGTTTTTTGTTAAAGCAATCCAGATAACTACGTTTGGTAAGTATCCCACCAAATTACATTAATCAGTACTTAGGAAGTTCTACCCTAACTACTCTTTTTAAGGTAATAAACAGGCATAGTGAAGAAGTTGATTTTATGGCAAGAAAATAACAGATCACTGAGGAAAAGGAAACAGCATTGACGATGTGATTGCAAATATAATTTAAGATGTATATTTTGATTTTAATTATTCTATTTGATTAAGGTATTTGAAACTCCTAGAGTTGATGGAAAGGTGAAAACGATAATAGGAAAGAAGGAAACACCTGTGTGACCCAGCATTTTGCCTGATGTAGCAAGGCTACTTTAAAATAGCGTCATGAAATTACTCATTGTCTTCATAAAAGTTTATTAGCACAGCAACAGAATATTACAAGTCCCCCAATTTGCCTCAGAATGATCAGCAATTTTTTTTTTTTTTTTTTGAGATAAGGTCTTGGATGGGTCACCCAGGCTAAAGGCTCACTGCAGCCTCAAACTTTGAGCTCAAGCTATCCTCCTACCTCCTCACCCCCCTCACCCCTACCCCAGTAGCTGGAACTACAGGTGCATACCACCACGCCCAGCTAATTTTTTTTGTAGAGACAGGGGTCTCACTGGTTGCCCAGGCCAGTCTTGAACTCCTGGCTGCTAGGGATCCTCCCGCCTCAGCCTCTCAAAGTGCTGGAATGACAGGTGTGAGCCATCATGCTCAGCCCAGCAAATCTTGATATATGAATCTGTTTCACGGCAATGATACCATAGAAAAAATTGTTTGGCTTACTCATACTACCTATTTCTAAGCCTGAATTCTGTCAACAATATTCAAGCACAGTGATATTCTGCATCTATCATTACAAATAAGCTATCAGACTATATGTGTGAGTGTATTATATGTTCATTAAGGTCTTTTAAACGGTCTAGTGGGTCAATAGGCACTGCTTATTAAAGTCAAGTTAAGTCTTTGCATGGATAGATTTAATTTAGTAATAGTTACAAAAGAGGGTGTATAGATGACTGGGCCACTTGTATATATGTGAGGTGGTTATTACTAAGAATATATATTAAAATTATAAATCCAGTGGAAAACAGCAATTCTGTTTAAAATTAATTACTGTTTCTCTCCAAGATGATGGAAATGAGCACTTAGTGATAGAGAAACTAAGGCATTAAGATGTAATTCATTCTCCCTTATGTTCCCACTAACTCTTCTTGGTAAAAGAAAGGCTACTAATTCAGAAATTTCAAGGGCCCGAAACCATAACTTCCTTTGTTAGTGTCAGTTCTAATTCTAGTATTGATGTAATTAAGCTTTTTCTCTGTATGGATTTGTAGTAAGATGTATTTTAAAGTACAACATTGGTTTCTATTTGTTCACCAAAAAAAAGTTGATGAAAATATGAAAATATTTATTCATCCAACTGTAATGAATGACTCTGTTGGAATGAGGGAAGTACAATCCATAGCTGTCCTTGGACTTGGAAAGCACACATTTCTACTCTGTACAGCACCATAAATTTTTTAGAATAAAAAGAACAACCAGATATGGATTTTTTTAAATAATAAAATTGAATAACTCAATTGACTAAAATGTGTTCCCTCCACACAGAGGTTACACATTATAACGTCATCATTTATATTTCTCAACATAAATCAAATTTCATAATAAAATTGTTTTTGATGAATCACCACTTCTTTTCTAGCTTCAAAACATTCTGACAGAGAAAGCAAATTTGTCAATTTCTCTGTGATAAGAAATCACTGAAAATATATTTAAGACCTTTAGTCTAAGATAATAATTTTTTCAGAAGTTTCGTTTAAAAGGAAAACATTCAAGAGAAGCCATTTTCAAATTTGGAGAAATAACTGAAGAATAAAATAGACTTTCTTCTCAGCATTTTTTTTCAATGCCATCTGCTATACTCTCTGACAATAAGGCCAGGAGAAGTCATTACAGAACAATACTCTGGAAACAATTTGCCTCAAAAAAGAATGAAAACTTAAACAACACTACCTTCATACATGTTTGTTCTAATTACAGCATTAAAACACCCAAGCATTGTCCCCAGATGCCTGTCTCTGTCCTCTTTTTATTGCTTTTCTCCACTGAGATAACATTTAACATTTCATTGAAATTCCTACTTACTGCTTGTGTCCAGTAGTAAATCCTAGCACATTATTAGAATATCTGCCTGTTATCAGCTCAGTCAGGGAATGAATTATTGACTATAACTCATTGCTGGGAAGACTACGCATGACACTCCAGTGAAGTTTTGATAATTTCTAGAAGTCATGGTAATTTATGGAAGGGGGTTTTGATTGATCTCCCACCACCTATTTTGCACCTATCAGTAAATAGGACATATATTGATGGCCTACTTGAACTCCATTAACAATATGGGGGAATTCACAATTTAAGCATTTCTCTTTTTTCTAGTATGATTTCTATTAAGACAGTCACTCAGTTTCTATTAATTTTCGTCTGTGTGGTTTACTCCTGAGAGGGAGGAATCACAGATCTCAACTACTGAATGCATAACGTCACTATGCTAATAATGATTTAGATACAGTCTTCATTTGTAGTTATACCAGCGTCTGCCTTTTGGAAAGAAAGCCCTAAGATCATTGGAACAGATGGAGGTGGAGCAGAACAAATACTGAAAGATTTTAAAAGGTCTCTTCAGGTGTTGTAATACAGCTGATAGAATAAAAGAGAATTTTTTGAATTAATGGATAGTAGGCAAGTTCGTTATTATTTGGGAAAAAGTTTATAATATGTTTGATATAAAAGGTACAGATACCATTTAATGTGATATAACTGTCACTTTAAAGTTCATTTGCCAGAACGTTAAATAACAATCACCACCAATCACAACTCTCTTTTAGTTTTAGGTTTATTTTCCTCCTGTCTCATTTTTGCTGGGTTTCTCCAAATTCAATTATTTCTCAGGGTAAACTCTACTAGACAAATGTTCCTTTTATTTCCTTACTGAGTTTTCATCATTGTGATTTCATTATTGTTTTATTTACTACAACAATTGCTTTCTAGAAAAACAACCAGTATTTTCAACTCTTAATATGTACTATGTAATATAGCAAGCAATATAAATAATAATTTAAAATGTAATGGTTATTTCCTAGATGACATTGAAAACATGTCTAGATTTCTAGAAATGTTTTCTTATACCCAATAGTATTTAGTAATCTGATGCAAAAATAATGGTGTCTCTTTTGCCAGAGCAGTCAAGATTGGAGGCGGGTAACTTGACTGAACACTTGGCTTAAAGAAAATAATTCGTTTTTCATTTTATCTTAATTTAGTAGCTTCTAGCAGTCATCTAAACAATCTTAAAATTAAAAGATAATGTTAATGGGAGAGACTGTTGTCATAGGATAATGGTTTCCTGCTGCTAGATTAATGCAGTGGCAATAATACTGGAGCATTTATTGAAAAATAAAGGGAAAGACAAAGCCAGGAGATTTATTTTTAAAGCAGGTGTCATGGATCCTATGACACTGTTGTGTTATAATTACTGTTTTAATTTTACCAAATGGCTGATGGAGAATGACCCCTTTCCCTGATGGGTGTGGGATGGCAGTGACCCTGGCTATATCCCCATTACTGGAGAGCGATACTTTGTGTCTAGAGGAGACTGTTGTGTGATTCTTCCAATCAGAAGACAGCTTCTAAAGGCTGTGTAATTTAAAGAAACAAATACCAAAAACACACAAATAAATTTGTCCTTGACCAAACAAACGAAAGGCAAGAGTCTACTTAACAGTGTCATCACTTGTTCTAGAAACGCTAATAAACCCCCACACTGGCACCCAAATACATTGCTCTCCAGCAAGCCCCAGGAATGGCCATATAGGCAAAAGCTCTGTCCATGGATGTTAGCCACTGTAGCCAACTGTCCTAGATTTACTTTCTTTGAATACATAATGATAATCTGGGGCTAAGTAATAGACTTCTCCAAATGGCATTCTCACAGGAATGCTGTAGTAGTCAAAATTCTAAGATATACCCCCAAGATTCCCCTCCTCGGGTGTGTGTGCCCTTCATAACACCTTCTCCTTGAGTGTGGGTGGGCCTGCTTTAATCAGGTGAACCCTTGTGCGAGAGGGTCTAGAAATAGAAGGCATGAAGGAGATTCAGAGCTTCAGAAAATGCTCTCCTGTTGTCCTGCAAGGGGCAGACTGCCATATGTGAGAGGCTCTATGGGGAGGCCACACAGTAAGCAAGGACCTGCATGCAGCCTCTAGGAACTGAGAGCAGTCCCTGGCCAAAAGCTGGCAAGGAATTGGAGACCTCAGTCCTACTGCCATAAGGACATGCATCCTGCCAACAACCAGTGATCCTGGAATGAGAACATAAGCTTCAGATGAGATGGCAATCCAAGATGACACCTGGATTTCAGCCTGGTGAGACCCTGAACAGAGAACCCATCTGCACCATACATGAACACCAGCCTACAGAGGCTCTGAGATAACAAATGGGTGTTGTTTTAAATCACTGCATTTATGATCATTTGTTATGCAGCAGTAGAAAGCTAAGAAATGCTGTGAGAAAAAGCCAAATGAGATATTTTGTTGACACCTATTTCTCTCTACTATGAATTCTTCCATTTGCTCACTTCTGTCCAATCTCCCTCTCTAGCAGAGCCTAGGACAAAAAGCTGGAGTGTCCTCACTATCATTAGGGTGTGTACCAGTTAGGATCTGGGTTATAAGCAAGAAATACCAATAACTAACTCATACACGAGGGGTTCTTAAAATTAACACGAGGCCTGAGGACCAGTCTGAGAAAAAGCAAGAACCAGAGGTGCAATAAAAAGTTATGAAGTAGGAATTTCAACAGTGGTCTCCTAGCAGAAATGGGGTGGTTAGTATGGTGTTGCCTAGACAAATGACCTTCAACTGTTACTGTTCTTCCCTGGGCCACCTAGTCAAGTTGCAGAATCCCTAAAAAGAGCCTCCTACTGGGCACTCTGTCATGTACCTGACCCTTAAGAAGAAGAGCAACCCTCTTAGGGCATCTACAGTTGAAACAAACCCTGGAAGTCTCCTCCCTCCCAGAATCTATAGAGTGAAAGAGGTCATTCTCTACAGGAAAATAGATAGTGGACTTTTTTTTTAAAGTGATGAATGTCAGCCAAATTGTATGTGGTCAGAGGGTGAATGCTAGAATCAGGTATGAGGAGGAGCAGAGAGCCCATCAGACAATCACATCCAAAGCAGGTTATCAAAAAAATAGGAGTTTTAGGCCACATGAGACTCCATAGTAAGTATGAGAAACAGATATCTGCAGCACATGGGGCCATCTGAGCAAATTCTAGACCCAAGAATCCAACTGGCTCCCTACACGCCCCATACTTGGGTGGTTTAGACCTATATAGACCAGCCAGAATAAGACTCATTAATTTCTTACTTGTCACCTTATCATAAGCACCATATTTCCTATCTCTTAGGATTATAAGTGTCCATGACTATTTGCAGGGGCAAAGGAGGTGGGGGAATATGTTACACATTTCAGAGTTGTTATACACATGTTCAGGAGGGCCATGGGAAAACCAGTCTGGCAGGTTCAGGGTATTGTAGGATTTGTGTCAGTTGACATACACAAGTGGACTCCTGGTTTTCTTTGTTATTTTTACCTCAATTAAAATTGTGCTATCCTCAGTTCATTCATACATTCAAAAAACATTTATTGAGCACCCACTATGTGCCAACCAATGTTCAAGGTGGTAGAGATACAGCAGCAAAGAAAACAAAGCCCCTTCCCTTATGGCATTTATAAATTATTGTATGTTAGAAGGTGGAACATGCTAGGAAGAAAAGGAAGTGGGGTAAGAATGATAGGGATTGGTGGGGCCAAGTGGAAAGGCTCTTGATGGTGGAGCACAATTTTGTGTAGGTGAGTCAGGAGAGGCTTCAATGACAAGACAATATTTGCCAAGAGACATAAGGAAGTAAAGGAGCCATGCTCCTAATGGAAAGAGAATTCCAGATAGAAGCACCAACATTGCAAATGCCCTAAGGAAGATGTGTTTGGTATGTTTTAGAAGCAGGTAGGAGACCAGATTGCCCAGGGTGTAGTAGATGAGATCAGAGTTTAGATTGGGACAGATGTGGGGCTTGGGCTTTTACCTGGATGTTATTGGAGGATTCTGAGCAGAAAAGAGATATGATCTGATTTACACTTCATCCTGGCTGCTGGGTGAGAACAAACAACAAAGCAGTCAGGAAGAAGCAGAAAGATCACCATGAGGAGGTTCTTGCAGAAATTGAGCAAGAGATGATGGTGACTGGAACCACAGTGATAGCAGAAGGGAAAGTAAGAAATGATCAGATTTTGGATATATTTTGAATATCTGGGGCAGATAGAACCATGGTTTCTATTTCACAATTTACAATTGAGTTCATGCGCCTTTGATAATCTTTAGTGTGTCCATGTTTCATGGCAGCTATACCTTCCCTTCTGTTTCTGAGAAGCTGAGCAGGCACCTCCCCCATCTCTCACCCCACAGAATTCCTCTTCTCACATTCTGAGTTTATGTCAGAAATAGCCACAATATTGTTTTTCACTCAGATATTTCTATTTTAACTCAGAAGAGAGAAATAACAAATATTGAACCTTCCAAGGAATACCAGACACTAAGCTAGGTTTTTTCCATAGAGCAATTCATTTAATCACAATAACTACCTAATACAATAGGCATCATTGCCATTGCCTCCATTTTAACACTGAGGAAACTCAAATCATAAATGTTAAGGATTGTCCAAGAATAGGGTCAAAGCTGAGGTGCAAAACTTGGAATTTGGCAAAGCTTAATAGATTGAAGAAACCTTCCACAGTCCACTCCTACATGCTAATAAATTAGTCTGTGCAACTTTAGCTTCTAAACCTGTGGTTCTCAACTGGGGATGGTTTTTGCCCCCCAATGGACATTTGGCAATGTGTGGAGACACTTTTGCTTGTTACACTGGGGAAACACACTGAGTTGCTGCTATCACCAGTGGGTAGAGGCCAGGGATGCTGCTAAACATCCTGCAAGGCACAAGAAAGCCCCCCACGACAAGGAATTATTCTGCCCCAATTTTTTTTTGCTTTTTGAGATGGAGTCTCACTCTGTTACCCAGGCTGGAGTGCAGTGGCATGATCTCGCCTCACTGCAGCCTTCACTTCCAGGGTTCAAGCAATTCTCCTGCCTCAGCCTCCTGAGTAGCTGGAATTACAGGTGCCCGCCACCACGCCCAGCTAATTACTTTATATTTTTAGTTGAGACAAGATTTCACCATGTTGGCCAGGCTGGTCTCAAACTCCTAACCTCAGGTGATCCACCCGCCTCAGCTTCCCAAAGTGCTGGGATTCAGGTGTGAGCCACTGCACCCAACCTTCTCTGCCCAAATGTTAAAAGTGCCAAGATTGAGACCACTGCTCTAAACCATTGTTCCATCATTGGATTGTCATAGTAGAAGTAACATAAGCTATGAGACACTTATTAATAATCTTTCATTAAGATCTAAAACCAAGGAAGTTTCTATAGCCAGAACAATTTCAGTGTGTTAGTTGGTGTTAAATTTATAGTCAAGGGAAGTTGTACCCAGTATGCCCCATGGCACAATGCTGTGTGCTTATATAAGCTCAAGAATACAAAAGCAAAACTCTGAAATGGAAGTTAGTAAATATCCAACTAAATGTCTACAAATGGTAGTGGATTAACTTGACAATTGCAATATATTTTGCTTCTTATATAGGCACTGTCAAATTATATTATTGTGGGATATGTTTGGTATGATTTGGGCAGATACTCCAAAAGTAAGATTTTTCTAGGCTCCACAGAATTGTGATAATAGCTCTACAGTCATTGTTTTAAAAAGTAAAATCAGGAACAGGACAAGGCTGTACCTGAATGAAGTGAGATGCTAAATTGTGCCAAGATTTGACAGAAATGCATTCAGGCCACAAAAACAGCAAATGCAAAGGCTCTCGGGTTGAAATCAGTATGGCGTGCTTAGTGTTAGCTCATGCTGCTAGAATGGAGTGAGAGGGACACAGTGTAACAGAAGATACTGAAGAGAGAAACAGAGCCTTTAGATTTTAATCTGAGCATATTGGGAAGCCATTGGAGGGTGTTAAGTGGGGTTGTGCCATAATCTGATTTAATTTTTTAAAAAGTTAACTGGCCCTTGGGGAAGAATTGATTAGATGAATATGTGGCAGAAATTACTACAAGCTTACCACAGGATTCGTTTTTCCTTAGAAATAGAACCCCAATTTAAACTGCATATATTGGCACCTGGAATAAAGGACTGCATTTCCTAAACTTCCCTTGCAGCTCAATAGACCATGTGACTACATTTCGGCCAATAAATTCTATGTAAGAGAAAGTGTGGATAGGACTTCTAGGAATGTGTTTAAAGAGAGCTCATTCAACTCTCTTCTTCTCTTCTGTTTCTTCCTTCTTTGGGCCTGAAATGTGGACCTAATCACTAAAGCTTCACCATGAGATGGCCTTGAGGATGGAAGTTTGTACTAGGATGAAACCTTGTACTAAGATGATGGAGCAGACAGATGAAAGATGGAGGCACTGGTGAAAGGCAAGTCCCTGGCAATACTATGAAGTTGTCAAACCAACACTGCAATAGTTGCTTCCAAACATATGAGGGAGAAATAAACATATCTTTCTTAAAACTTTTTAAATTTTTTGCAGAGAGTTGAAATTAATTCTGACACAGGAAGCAAAAGTGGAAGTGAAAAACTAATAAAGAGATGACTACAGCATTCCACGTGAGAGATGAAGTTGATGTGGACCAGGACAAATGGTGGAAGTGGTGGGAGGTGTAAGATACCAAATATACTTTGAAGGTAATGTTAAGAGCACATGTCAGTGCCCTTTGTGGGGAACTAAAGGGAAAGAACAAAATCAAGGATGACTTCATTTTCTGGGATAAGCAGATGAATGAGAGCTGTCCTTTTCTGAATGGGAGGCCTGGGAAAGGATTATGGGCTAAATCAAGATTCTGTTTTGGTCCTAAGCATAATAAGATTGAGATCCCCATTTAACATCCATGTAGTGAAGTTGAGAAGCCAATTAGATATGTAGGTCTGGAGCTCATGGGAGAGATCTGTGCTACAGAAATAAATCTGGAAATTGTTAATATATAAAAGGTATAACAACCATGAATAAGACTATAAAAGGCCAATGATTGAGCCCTGGGCTACCCAACTTTAAAGGTCATCAAGAGGAGGAAGAGCAAGTCCAGTACTTGAAAAAGAGGAGGTAACAAAGTTGGAGGAAAACCAGAGGACACATGAAGAAAATGTTGTAAGAAGAACACTGGTCAAATCTGCAAATGCTGCTAAGAGGCTAAGGTGATGATTGAAAATAGGTCATTGATTTGGGAGAGGGGCTTTATTTGGAAGGGAAGTACCCATTGGACTTCCTTTCCCCTTTATGTCTCATTGGCTAGAACAAGATCATATGCTCAGCCCTACGCCAATCCTGATTAAATCCCTGGGCCAGCTAAGGAGAAAAACACCTTCTCTTGAATGAACTAATCTCTGCCTTGAAAAAAATCAGGAATTGATTAGCAGAGAAGTGGGGGCAGGGATGATGGTTAGATAATAAACAGCCTAACCACAGTTACAAAAGTATTGTCTGCCACAATACTTTTTATTGTGACATAAAAATTCCAGGCCTCATCACAGTTAGGGCTGGTACTACATTGGGCACATGTAGTAAAGTGATCTGGTGCTCTTTTCTGTGTTGCCAGTGATCTGGTGATGAACTGCTTGTCAGGCATTTGTATACTATTAATTGCAAAATAATCACTCCCATCTTCAAGAAACTCAACACACCAAATACTTCTAAAACTATAATAAAGATGCTGTCAAGTGGAAAAAAAAAAAAAAAAGAAAGGAATCAACGGCATGGATTTTTTTTTTCCCCCTCTAAAATTCTAGAGCCACCTGCTTGTCAGCTTGGAAGAGTAAAAACGTGTTTACTTTTTGGTCGCACGCATGAAAGCTACAAAGTTATTACTGACCAAGTGTTTTAAAAATGATGCTAGAGATTATTTTTTAAAAAGCATCCAAGAGAATTCTCCATGTTTACCTTAAAATTTGGATCTCTTAGTGTCTACTTCTCTGTTCTCTGGTAAAATCACCCTTACTTGCCTTGACAAGTTCCTTAAAGTTAGTATTACATTGTCATTTGTCTCAAAGACTAAGACAGGTTATGGGAACTAGTCTCTCTTACTTCCTCTAACTCTGCTGCCAGATATGGAAACTGTGCTGATGAAATGAGTGGGTGGCTCTGGGAAGCAGGGAGTACTGTCTTATTCACAGCAAATGTGATCCTGTGAGACTGGGGCTGGCCTCATCCTCGTAATAATTATAAGCTACACACGTATTACCTGCACCGTAGGAATGCTACATTGCCTCTTGTAAGAAAATCTGAAGACACCAAAAGCTGCTGGAGCAAAATGAATAAGGAAATAATGGCAGAGGGCCCACTTTGTCTGAGCAAAGCCCTTCACACAGTGTACAGCACCGAGTAGGCCCTCAATCAATGATAGTTCAATGAACACAAGATACTGCAAAACACAGAGGGGTCATGTCCTCTGGGCTTTTAAAATCTAGTCTAAGAAGAAAGAGTTAAAGGATAAAGAAACAGCTAAAGGCAAGAAGAGAATTTTGGCATGCTGTTTGTATCAGCTGCAGAGTAAGGAGACAAAGGAGACTACCAGATGGCAGTGAGAAAAGTGGAAAATCTATCAGATTCCAAGGTGAGAAGAGACATTAAGGTTTCTCTGACCCAACCCCTTCATTTCACAATGAAGTCAGGGAAGTGCAGAGGTCCAGGATTCAGTAGCAATCACCTAGCAAGCTAGTGGCAGAGCCTACCCTGGGCCCCAGGTTGCACTCTTCCCACCTCATCAATTGCTGGCTACAACTCCTTGCAATTCCAGCACATGATTCCCTTTATTGAATGGTGATTGGTCAAGAGAACAGGTATGAGAGCCACAAAAGACTGAGCCTCATGCTCAACTTTGTCTTCTGACTTCATACTTAACATTGACCCTTCACTTTTGACTGGAGATCACTGAGATAGGTTACTTGGAATAGCAATCTCAAGTGTGTGACAGGCATTGTTGTTTATCTTTCCAGTAAATCATTCACAACCATCCCCTTTCTCCTCTCTAGTGGAAGCTTGGTTTTGTTCAGTTACCAAGGTGCCAAGTGGTTTACCAGAACCTAAAATGCTTCACAGACTACAGAGGTGAATCATGATTGGTCCAAGACTGGAGCACTCCTTGCCAGTGATTGGTTTAGGAGTAGGCATGTGACTTCCTTTTGACCAGTAAGATGTGAAAGGTCAGCTGCCAATATTTCCAGAAAAGGTGTCCTTGCTCTTTATCCAAACAAACCAGAAAAGTGGGGAAAGAAATGGTCCCATCTCTTATACCTTTTGATGGTGTTACGTGAGGACCACATGCCTGGAACTCCTGTTATCTGGTGACCCTGAAGGGAGTCACCAAGGCCATGAGACAAAGGGAGTAAAAAGATAGTAAGAACCTATGTCTTTAATAATGTTGATGGGGGCCTGAATTAATCCAACTGGAAACTTGGGATTTCTAACTTCTCGTTACTGAGGAAATAAACACCCCTATTGTTCTAGCCACTTTTATTTTTTATTTTAATTTATTTTTGAAGACTAGATCTCACTCTGTCGCCCAGGCTGGAGTGCAGTGGCGCAATCTCGGCTCGCTGCAACTTCCGCCTCCCAAATTCAAGGGATTCTCCTGCCTCAGGGTCCCGAGTAGCTAGGATTACAGGCAGGTGTCACCACGCCTGCTTAATTTTTGTATTTTTAGTAGAGATGGGGGTTTCACCATGTTGGCCAGGCTGGTCTCGAACTCCTAATCTAAGGTGATCCGCCCACCTCGGCTTCCCAAAGTGCTGGGATTACAGTCTAGACACTTTTAACTGAGTTTTCTGATCATTGCAGCCAAAAGCATCTTAATTATTATAAAGAACCAATCTTCAGAATTTCTGATAATACTGAAGAGGTTTATTTTGTTTTCTGAAAACAACAACAATGACAACAAAGAGGGCTGTCCTCAGGATGATGTTTCTGCAATTAGGCTCTCCCAGTAGCAAGGCCTCCCTGGCGGCATGATTCCACCACATGCTATCTCTTAACACTCTTGTTTCCAGAATGCCTATTATTTTTAATGTGGGATTTTGGCCTCGGTTAAGTCTTGTTTATACCATTAGGATTTAACATGCCTCATGCCTCTATTGGGTTTCTCTTGTTCCTTACCGCCTGTTTCAGAAGGCTAGGGAGACCTTGAAAGAAACAGACACTGGGAGAGGAAACAAATTCTCTGTATCAGTCTTATGGGTACTAATATCTATTTCCCACCAGATGGATGAGATTTCAGGGTCTGCTAAATTCATGATGTGTACATTTGAAATGTATAAAACGTTCCCTTTGTTTCATCTGTTTGAATGGGGGCAGTAATGATATTCCTTCACTGTATATAGTTATTAAGAGTCCTTTGCTTATGTTAAGGGGGCTTATGGAAGGTTTCAGCCAAACACAAAACCACTTATTAGGACAAACAGAGCTTTTAAAAGAATACTATACTCTCATGAATAAACTAGTTTCTGATTGGCTAGAGTTGCAATTTAGCTTTTATCAGTAATTAAGGGCAAGCCATGGAGCAAACTCGTTAGTTGACACCAATTACAATTGGTAGACGAACTAATGAGTCCAAGAAAAAAGTTATTTATTTCTAAACTTTTGAAGCATAATTGTTGTGTAAATCGGATAGCGAGCAAATCTTTTCCATACGTTTAGGTTGGTAATTGAGAAATAAAATGGTTACCAAATGTACTCTTTGTCCAGTTTTGTTCTGCAGCCGGTCTCTCTCGGGACTCTTTAAAGTGTAAGGAAAAGGTGATGTCAACAGCAACGTACTCTGGGCAAACGGAGCCAGGATTAATTAATAGAGATGAAAGGGAAACACTAGACCTTTCTAAACCATCGCCTTACAGTCCCCACAGTTAGATGCTTGCTGTTCTGCAGATGACCAAACACAGTGCCGAGGATGAGGGCCAGGGCCCAGAGACTGCCTCGTATTTAAAAACAAAACAAAACAAGAGAATGCAGAATGAGCCTTGTCTCCATCTCATTTCCAGCATGTAGTCTTAAAAATGAGGAACTCTCAAGAGCTTTTCCCTTTGAAGTTTAATATGTGGGACTTTACATCAATATAACATTTTAAAGTGTTAAACAAATTAGTCTCTGGTTACAAAAGTTTTGAGACATTTGCAAGTTGCTGTTTAACTAAATTTAATATGTGCCAGCAAAGTTGATCGTGCAGTTGTTCATTTAGAAGAATGCACATTTGGAATGATTAATAAATAAACCAGCCTCCCATTGCTTCAACCTCTGTGTTTATTTGAAGGCAATCTACTTTAAAAAGACATTAATATTCTTAGAATTATTATTAGAATAATTGCTTTTACTCTGCTCGGAACACACATTTTTTCTCATTTCCCTTCAGCACAGACAGCTTTTCACTCAGATATAAACTTCCCATTATTATTCCCCACCCCCCAAAAATGAAGAATAGGAATTATACACTTTTCACTAAGGAATAATTAATTTGTCTCAAGTATTAGAACAGAGAATTGTAGAGTGACTTTGAATGGTAGTCTCTGAGGAGTAGCATTGTTTGTTCTCTCCAGTCTTTAATGAGCTTTAGTAAATGGCCAGGAAAAATTACCTTCTTTCTGTAATATGAGAGAGGTGAAGAATGAAGGAAGCTATAGAATCCCTAGGAGAAAAAGGAACACACACACACACGCGAGCGTATGCACACACATATACACCTCCTTCACAATAGCACTCTGGTTAGTTAGGAGAACACAGTTCTCCTTTAGACTTATTTGAGGACAAGAGATCTGGTTACTAAGTGCATTAAAACAGAAGCATGTCCCTAATTTGTATTGATTATTGTTATCGTTACCACTGTTGAATCCGCTGGGGAAACCATCCATTCTACAATTCCATGGGGCTGGATATTTGTTACACCCGCCATGTTAAATTTCTTTCCTCTTTAATGACTGAAAGAGAATTAGAACTACAGCTTTAACATAAATTAGCTGAAAAGAAGCCGCCCCTCCCCCACAGGTCACTGAACTCCATAAAAAGATCCCCCACATTGTAAAGGTCCTACCCTAAAGGAGACTCACTACAGCCAAAAGACATTTACAAAGAGCCAGATCATTTTTCCCAGGTTGCCATAGACCCCTGGGCTTGTACTCAAGAAATGGAAACATTTTTAGTTCGAAAATTCCTCAAATAAAGGGGAAATTTTACACTCATTTAAAGATGGCCTGGAAAGTGGACTACGCAGGAGACCCTGAAGTTCATCCCCTCAAGCTCGTGCTGGGATCTAAGGGGACCATGAGACAGCACCTCTCTTCTTGCCTAAGTGCCGATCCAACTAAGATATAACCCAAAGGGATAAGGCAGGAGGGACCCAAGGATCACCCCCAGACTGAAGAAGCAAGTATATGCAAAAATGACTTTTATCTG
Organism: Macaca thibetana thibetana; assembly: GCF_024542745.1. Classification (NCBI taxonomy): domain Eukaryota; kingdom Metazoa; phylum Chordata; class Mammalia; order Primates; family Cercopithecidae; genus Macaca; species Macaca thibetana. The sequence goes on along the minus strand of NC_065578.1, from coordinate 86,503,819 downwards.
GGGCCCAGTAAGCTTTTTTTTGGTTGGGGGAAACAGGGTCTTGCTCTGTCACCCAGGCTGGAGTGCAGTGGCACAATCTTGGTTCACTGAAACCTCCTCCTCCCAAGTTCGAGTGATTCTCCTGCCTCAGTCTCCTGAGTAGCTGGGATTACAGGCCCGCACCACCACACCTGGCTAATTGTATTTTTAGTAGAGACGGGGTTCTGCCATGTTGCCTACACTGGTCTAAAACTCCGGAGCTCAGGCAATCCGCCCACCTCGGCCTTCCAAAGTGCTGGGATAATAGGTGTGAGCCACCATGCCCAGCCCCAAGTAAGCTTTATAGTAGCAAATGGCACAACTGGACTGACCTCCCAACATGGTCTCTGCAGCACAGACCTCTCCAGAGCAACTGACCGCACAGCAGCAGGCAGGACACAGCGTGGCCGCCCCACTCAAATTTGGAGGCAGAATTTGAGTTATCTGCCTCCAAATTCTTTCTTTTTACTCATCAAACTAGTTCTTAATAGTAGGTTTTTGTAACACTGAAAATTGGAGACAGTATCCCCTAAATCAGAGGAGGCAAACTGGCAACCCAGGAATTTAATCCAGGCACTAAATGTGTTTTGTTTAGCAGACAGGGTTTCTTAAAAGTTTAAATTTTTTGCTAACATTTAAAAATCGGGATAACATTTGTGAATATTTAGATTTATAGATTCTTTAAAAAACCAAAAGGTCTGAAACTTGCATGTCCATTAGGCCCCATCACCTACTGGTGCTGTGACCTTGAGGAAAGTACCTCTTTGTACTTCCTCGTGTGTAACATGAGGATAGCAAGAGTACCCCTCTCAGAGGGTGGTTGAGAATTAAATGTGATAAAACATTCAACATGTTTAGAATAGTCCCTGGCTCACAGGTAGATCTCAATCAACTTAGATGTTACTTTTATTCTTTTTAGGACTATTTGGCAGCAAAGTGGAGCCTGGGGATTTTCCTGGAGACCTGCAAACTGTACTTATACTTGAAGCAATGCAAGATGGAAGTGTTGTTTCAGTCTGACATACAAAGCCAAAGTTGGTTCTTACGCAGAAAGTGCAGCTTAACCCGGCATTAATGCTTGAGCTGTTCCAGCTGAGGTTCTGAAAAAAAGATTTGTCATGTCTCACATTTATGATATTTAAAGCAAACAAGAAAAAAAAAAAAAAAGCCTACCTGTTGAGCTGGCATGTTGCATGACTTTGCTAGGAAGGAACAAAAGAAGAAAGACAAGGAGGAAAAGTGGAGGGGGAAGGAAGAACTTTTCTTAGTTTTGCTTAAACAAAAGAAAGAAGGCAGCAAGAGAGGAAAGGAAAGGGAAGGGAAGAAGAAAAAAAGAAAAGAAAGGCAAAGAAAATTGTTCTGAATATCAGGAAGGTGACTCTTACTGGTGCTGCTAGAATACTTTAGACACGCTATGCCCTCTGGTAGCAACTTGCATTATGCTTTGTTTTGTTTTCAAAAACTTCAAAGTTTCTCCAGGCTTCATCCCCAATTAGAACAAATGTCAGTAACATGCTTGAAGAAAATTTGTTTAGAGATGTGTGTATGGTTGAAAATTGCACATTACACATGCCCCATGCATGATTTTCCACTAAATTTTAACGATGAGCTGAGGTACATGGTTCCAGATAGATGAGTGAATCTGAATGTATATATCTGGTGCTTTGCACGCTGACATAAACACAGCTGCTTTTATACATTTGAGAACATTTGTGTTTATTTGAATGTGTGATGGGGAGGTCATCAAAATGAACACACTCGTTGTGTTTATTTGAATCTCACATCGCTCATAAGAATACATGCTGTGTTTGAACATGCAGTCAAACACCAGCATCTCTAAAAGGCAAATCAAACCCCAAAAGGCAATTCAATGCAAAACCCCATTAATGCTGCATTAGAGGTGAAATTCCTTTCACAGGAAAGCCAGGGAATTTAGAGTTAAAGATTTTCAACAGCAAGTTTGTTTCTACCAGCTCCAGAGAAGTACACTGGAGAGAAGTACACGGTTCCTTTCCATTCCTTTATCACAGTACATAGAATTTGTATTTAGTAAGATGAAAAGAAAGATAGAAAGAAACCAAACCCAAACACTGAAGTATCAAAAATGTTTGCAGGGCACTAAGAAATGACACACGATTGCAATATCAGTAACATAGACAGGACATAAGCTTTGTATTTGGAGGATGCTGCTGGTGGTGTCAGTGAAATGAACAGGACTTAGGTGATGGGTATGGTGATGGTGATGGGGATGATTTGTACACATGTTGAGAATTCTACAAGGACAAGGGTGTTCTGAGCCATTGTAAGAAAGGGAGCGGGGCAGGTAGGTACAAATGTGGTCCATGAGTAGAGGTATTTGTATGTAAGTATGCTTGCTTCAGTCCTTAAACAGAGGCTGTCGCCAAACTTAGTAGTCTGTGACTTGCAATTTTTTGCACACTTCGAGAACAATGACAGCATTACAATACAATCCTGATCCTTTTTTTTTTTTTTTTTTTTTTTTTTTTAGTTGGGATCTCACTCTGTCACCCAGGCTGGAGTGCAGCGGCATGATCGCAGCTCACTGCAACCTTGAATTTCTGGGCTCACACAATCCTTCTCCCTCAGCCTCCCAAGTAGTTGGAACTACAGGTGAACACTACCATGCCTGGTTAATTTTTAAAAATGTTTTTTTAGTGACAGGGTCTTGCTACGTTGCCCATGTTGGCCTCCAACTCCTGGCTTCAAGTGATCCTCCCACCTCAGCCTACCAAAGTGCTGGAATTACAGGTGTGAGCCACCGGGCCCAGCCCACCCTAATACTTTGAAGCAATGCAACCTGCTACATATGACTGAGAATGGTTGACAACGTGTTGGTTCTCAGCTGTTGCTCTAGTTAAAATTAAAGCCCCTCTCTCTTATGCTAGGTTAGCTTTTTAAATTCTTCATCCTTATTGTGCTGTAATTTAGAAAGAGCAGATAGCCAGGAACTAAGGCATCTGCCATTAAAACCATCAGGATTAAATTCACAAAACTTGTTACCTATGGTTTTCTTTGGAAAAAAACATAAAAAGCAAATAAATAAACAGAAAGGAGGAAAGGGGAACACAAAACAGCAAGATGAGGTTCCTCTGGAAATTAAATAGCTGATGCAGATGATTAAACAATAACAAGAAAAAGCGTGTGTTTCTCTTTGGCTTATAAGAACTGACAAGATTACAGCCGATGGTGGTTTGGCTGGAGAGTAGGAGTTTTATTGTATGGTATTAATTAAAGCCAGAGGGAGTGGGATACCAGGAGCAGGAGGTGAGCCCGTTTCCACAGAGTCACAGAACACTAGGGTTTGGCCACCAGGCAAGTGAAAAACTTTCAAAATAAAAGACATAAAAAATCTTTAAAGGCCCGTGTTATCATAACAAAACATGCCTAGAATAACATAATGTCTCCACTGGTTCCCCATTAGAACAATTACAAAATTCAAAATTGCTTAATTGGTTAAATTAGATAAGATCAGATTGATTGAGACCAGAAGCAATATCTACTACCCCTCTCTTCCATTTCCATTGACGGTAACTATGTCTTTGTTTCTCTACCAGGATGCATTTTCATTTACCTAAAATATTATTACTGCATGGCAGTTTGTTACTCCATTAGTTTTAACACTTTTTAAAAATGTTTTAGAAATGACAAGTGAAAAGAGGAGACAGAAGTTGCATTTAAATCAAGCAATTTTCTGAGTTTTATGTGGAAAACAAGACTATCTCAAAACTCCCCTTTGATGAGTCCCCAAATATACAAAGGGATCAAACTCCCTATAGAAAAAAGAGTTTTCCCCGTGACTTTGGACTGATATCTTGTTACACTAATGGCTCTTGACAGCTGTCATAAGACCCTTCCTTTACAATCTTCAGAACGAGGGAAGCTAGAGTCTGCCATTGAAACTTCAATGTTTCCCAATCAGAAACAAGCAAGCTTGCCTCTTAGAAAGAGACGTGGACTAAGGTAAGGGAAAGTAGAGTAGATTTAAATGAAATAGGAAGTTTCAAAATCCTATGTTTGGCTGAGTGTGGTGGCAAACACATGTCATCCCAGCACTTTGGGAGGCCGAGGTGGGAGAATCGCTTGAACCCAGGAGTTTAAGACCAGCCTGAGCAACAGAGTGAGACCTTGTCTTTACCGAAAATAAAAAAAATTAGCCGGGTGTGGTGGTGAGCACCTGTAGTCTCAGCTACTCGAGAGGCTGAGGCAGGAGGATTGCTTGAGCTCAGGAGGTTGAGGCTGCACTGAGCTGAGATTGAGCCACTGCACTCCAGCCTGAGCAACAGAATGAGACGCTGTCTCCTTAAAGCAAACAAAACCACAGATAACCCCATATATTTAATATGATCTCATTTTCATTTTTAAAAATAAAATATTTGCACATATATGTATATATGTGTATGTTGAGCATTTTAAATTTGAAAATCCAAAATCTGAAATGCTCCAAAATCCAAAACTTTTTGAGTGCCAGCATGATGCTCAAAGGAAATGCCCATGAGAGTATTTTGGAGTTTGGATTTTCAAATTTGGGATGCTGAACCAATAGGTAGCTATAATGAAAATATTCCAAAATCCAAAAAAATTGGAAATCTGAAACACTTCTGGTTCCAAGTGTTGCAGATAAGGGATATTCAACCTGTATATATAAAAAAGCTTAGAAAGCTTATAGACCAAGATGTTAATGGTGGTCCTTCTTTTTCATTAACTATATTTAGTGCTTTTCTCTAATAAAATATGTGTTATATTTATAATACGGAAACTTTCAAAAAATATTTTTCAAATATAGAGATTTTGAAAATTAGTGACAGCTTCTGCATCTGTAAAATAGGAATAATAATAGACCTATCTTATAGGGTTGTGTTGAGGACTAACGGGGTTAATATACATTAAACACTTAAAATAGTTCCTGGCCCCTGGTAAGTATACATAACTTTTGGCTATTATTATTAACATAAGAGGACAATTATCTGTTTCACTTAAATTAATGAAATTTATTTAAAAATAAAAACATGTTTTTAAATTATTGCTACATACTGCAGCTGCTTGAGAGCTCTGAGGATGAGGCCTATCCTCTGTTAAAGAAAAAGAAACTAAATTATTTTGAAAGTGTTAAAGACACATAACACCAACCGAGATAGTCCCCTAGAATTAATATAAAGGATTGAAAGTGCTTTAAATGGAATAACTTTCTTACTAAACAAAGCAATATAATTTAATAACTGTGTCCATGGAACACCCCAAATCACCTTAAATATAGTGTCCCACCCTTAGGACACATTGATAAACTGTTCGTGCCTCACGTGGAAACTGGACTATGGGACAACATGTGGATTCAAGGACAGGGGTATCAGGTTGGTTAGTCAGATATAGGATACGGGATCTCATTCTTCTGGTTTCAAGGGGCTGAAAATGCAGTCATTTCGGTGAAATCTTGCTCTCTTCAGCGCTGTGGCAAGGTGTGGCGTACATGTGAGGCAGCTACGCTTTCCCTTTTCCTCAACTTCTTCATCTCCTTAAATGTCCTCCCTACTTCCCACTGGGCTTCCCACAGGACAAGGTAAGCCAGATCCCTGCTAGGCACTGCGAGCAAACTTGCTCTGTCTCTCTGGTTCCTTGTTCTTGTCTGCTGTACAGTGGATCAGCCTTTTCTAGCATCCTAACAGTAAACTCCAAAACAGGTGCGTGGGTGCGGAGAAAGAAAAGAGAGCAAACATTCGAGCCTGCTGCCATCTAAGGCTACCCAGAGAGAGACACATCAGAGGGGGTCCACCTTCCATGCGGTCCAGCCCAGCATTCCAGATTTCTCTGCATTGGGATTGAAGGCTAAAACTCTGGCTAATAATAAAGTGTAATGTCCATTCATTTCTTGTTCCCCCTTATTTTCCCTCCCTCCTCAGAGTGACAGTGGCTCATCAGAAAGGATTTCAGGATTCCTGGGTCCCTGAACATAATATCATACAATATCATCCCACGGTTACCCCAGCATTAAATCATGACCTACTGGCTCTCTCAGGGGACTTTCCAGAGCCAAGGTGCCCCTGACTGTGGGACCGTCAGGCTCAGTGGCAGGTTGTGGGAGGTGACTCTTGAGCACAGGTGGTAAGCCACGATTAGATAGGGTGGGTTCATTCCAGATGTGAGCTTGCCATGCAGGTTTGGAGGAAAACTTCCCGAGGAGGCACTTATGGTGGAGTTTTTACTTTGTTGCCCATTCTGTGACTCAGATGGGAGGACAATCAAAACTAGGACAGACAACAGTCTGACAGAAGTACCCCAGGCACATGCCTGGCCAGCACCTGTTAGCGTTAGAGCAGGCTCTCTGGAAGTCTTTTTCAGTGATGTGAACCCAATGTCGTGTTTTGGTTTTGCTTGGTTTTTTTTTTTTTTTTTTTTGAGATGGAGTTTCGCTGTTGTTACCAGGCTGGAGTGCAGTGGTGCCATCTCGGCTCACTGCAACCTCCGCCTCCTGGGTTCCAGCAATTCTCCTGCCTCAGCCTCCCACGTAGCTGAGATTACAGGCGTGCACCACCACACCCAGCTAATTTTTGTATTTTAGTAGAGATGGAGTTTCACCATGTTGATCAAAGTGCTCTCGAACTCCTGACCTCAGGTGATCCACCCACCTCAGCATCCCAAAGTGCTGAAATTACACACGTGAGCCACTGCACCTGGCTAACTAATGTGGTTTTTTTTTTCTTAAGTTTTCAAATTGTTTTTTCTATTCAAAATGACAATAGCTTTATTGAGTTCCACAAAAATGATATATAGTTTTTCTATATATCATTCATACATATCAATCTAAGTTATTTTCTTAGAATGTCAGTAAAAATATTGGCACTGCTTTTATCAGACACATAGGGGTGTATTTTAGAATGATGTGTCTCTGTGGGTTTAAGACACTTTCATGACTTCCAGTTGTTCTGGTGATGAAGACTAGCATCCATGCTGTGCCTTCCTTTTCATCTTCATCCCTCCTGTGCCTTTTCCCCTGTGTTGCTGCCAGAACTGAAACCAGGGTTAGTGCATTCCCCTGAGGATAACAACCAGCAAGGCCCCTTTCATCTCCTGGTGTGCACTGGTCCAGGTCTCCTTCATGGGCCTCCTCATTCAAGGTTGAAGATCCCCCTCTGCTTGGCAAGGCAGGCAGGAGAGTCCTACAGCCCAAAGCAGCCCAACTGAGGACAGCTTTCTGGAAGAATCCATAGCTAGGGCAACACTGCATTCAGATAACTCTTCTATCACACTCGTTACCAGTGATTCTGGAAAGCTCCTTCCCTGAGTTTTCCCTTCAAATGTCTTTGCCATACCTGAGTTGAAGCTCTTCATGAGAAAGGCAGGAAGGCAGAAGATGCTCAAGAGGTGGCTGTTTGCCACTCCAGGGACTTAGATGGCTGCTCACAGCCAGCCTTGTCCTTCCACCTCTCCTTAACCTCCAGGCCAATAAAAGGATAAAGACAGGAGCTGCTGACTTCCACTTGGTCCATACTTTGCCTTTTTTTTTTTTTTTTTTTTTTTTTTTTTTGAGACGGAGTCTTGCTCTGTCTCCAGGCTGGAGTGCAGTGGCACAATCTTGGGTCACTGCAACCTCTGCCTTGGTCCATACTTTCACAACAAACCTATCTCTTGGGCAAACTGAGAACCTCAAACCCCCACTACCCAGAAATGGAACCCAATCAGTGTCCCCAGTTTACCACAGGGTTGCCTTTTAAAAATCACTCTTTGAGCCACCTGCCCAGCATCTGTCTCCCCTCAACCTTCTATGATCTGACTGGTAGACTCAGGCGTCCTGAGAAACTGCATCTCTGAAAGTTTGAAAATCTAATTTGTGCTACTGTTGTTAAATGATGGTAACTCATAACCACTGAATTGGAACTCATTAGCAGGGCAGCATTAAGGAGTTGCTGCCGCATTTGAAATCCATTTCTTGGGGGAGTCTGACTGCCGTCAGGGACTTTCTCATGGGGTGATTGAAGTCACTCCCTTTAGAAAACAAAGTATTCTATACAACCACCTCAAGGCCCCGGCCTGCTTTCTTTCAGGAATTTAACAGAGGCTTATATAAGGTCCAATAACTCAATTAATTAAGAGTAAAATGAAGATGGTGACTTCATATTTCTTCGGTCAGTGAAAATTTTAACATTCTCATAACCCTTTTTATTCTCCCTTCTCTTTGTGAATGCTAATAGAAAAATCCTTTTTAAACGGTATTTTGTTAGCAGGGGCTATGCCGACAACTCCACAGTATCTTCCCACAGATCACTGCTCACATCATTCAGATGTTGAAAATTTTAAATGAAATCAATACTGGCCTATTCATGTCAACAGCACTATCCCTGGCAATGTAAAAATATAGAGAGAAACTGCAACCCAGGCTACTTACCCAGCGCTCTTTTCATTACAGGTCATCAATTAAATTATTTCTACAATATTGTATCCTTCCACAGAATGTTACGCAATATTCATGCACACTACTTCAGCTACACAGAATCCCTGTAAAATAAATGAGGGCGGGCAAGGAAACTGAGGAGACCTAGTAAAATAGGAAGGCATTTATAGTAAGTCCAGTAACGTGGCTGCCAAAATTGCCCCCACGATGATGCTTTTATTATCGCTTGAGAAACAGCCATGTCTTCATTCTCGTGATTCCAAATTATTCCATGCGACAGGAAGGAATACCCTCAGAGAGATTTCTTGTAACAGTGAGTGGAAACTGTAACTAGGAACTTGAAAGTCAGCCTCGTTTGCAATGGACCAAGCTGGTGGGCTTTCAGAGAAGCTGGACGTGTCTCTATTTCCCTGGATTCAGTTGCAGCTGCCAGATTGAGAACCGGGAGCCCATTACCAGTCAAATCCTCCGGTCTTCATTGATGATACCCCAGGAGGTTCTGCAGCTCCAATTGCCCCTGGCGCTGAGCAAGGGAAGCCAGTGGACTGTGCTAAGGCTTGGCCCCGGGATTAGTGATCCAGCCAAGATGCATCTCGGCAGGAGGATAAACTGATTGAATCAATAATTTCAATCACTGCCTATTCCTGATAGAAACCAGGGAGGGCAGAGGAGGCTGGGGGAAGGGAAAACCCACCAGCCTGGAGCAGAGAGGTCAGGGCTAAGCCCAGCCTGAAAAGAAAACAATGAAAACATCCCCATAAGGAGAAGAGGACTGGAAAGAAGAAAAATGGACCAGGTTCACTGAGAAAGTGCCTAGGAATTGTCCTTACCTAAAAGAGCCAACCTGCAAGCAATCTGCCATCTGAAAGTCACCCCCTTCTATGGGGCACAGAATTTTGAGGCTTTTGGTGTAAGGATGATGATTACTAAGGGCTTGGAAATGGCCCACAAACCCTGCTGCTCCCAGGGCCTTGCCTCAGACTTACAGTCCACTGGCTGTGAGCTGCAAGGTCCAGGCTGGAAGCTCAGCTCTGACACTTCCTCAGCTATGTGGCCATCTCTATATGGCTATGTCAAGCCATAAGATCTGCCTAGGCCTATTTCCTTCTGTTAGCTATATGATCTTTTTAGGCCTATTTTCTGCTCTTAAAAAGGAAGCCTGAATCACTTAACACTTCGAATCCAATCCTCCTGGGACTAACATTGGAGAATTCTGCAGGCCTGAGTTTTAGCTTGCCTGCTGCCATCACTGCCTCTCCAGCTGGTCTGGTCCTGTCTGCAGTGGAACCCAGGCACAGATTGTGAGAGTAGTGGGAGCTGCCTCCCTTAGTAAGACTAGCTGCTTTTTATTGAGTGCTTACCATGAAAGATCTCAGCCAAGTTTAGTCCTCCCTGGAACCTCCTGAGGCATTATTACTTATGTCCCCATTTTATAGATGAGGAAAGTGAGAGACAGAGGAGTTAAGTGACTGTTCCAAGTCACCAAGCTAGTTCCTAGCAGATCCAGAATCAAAACCTGAGTCTGTGAGGCCCCAGAGTCAGAGCTTTTAATGGCCAGAGTATACTGCCTCTCTCCCTCTTTGCTCCTTAATGGAACAACTTGGGAATTAAGCACCTTCTTTTGCAGGCCACTAGCTGGAAATCCAGGAGGGGCCTCAGCCAAGTTTACTCTCAGCACAGTAAGGAAGCAGAGGGCTCCCAGGGATGTTCTTCCTCACCAGCCATCTTCTCTGTCTTCCATTCCCTATGCCCTGCCTTGGAGTCTCAGCTTCATCCGCCTTCTCCATGTCCCGGCCATCTTTGCTGACAAAATCCTCTCCCCACTCTCCCCCAACACCTAGACCCCGGGTCAGAGGATGCTAGCTCCAGGTCCCCATCCTTCTGGGCCTTGTTCTCTGCTATGAAGCTGCCAACCAGTTATGCCATGGGGTGTGAGCATAACACCAAGTATAGAGCCTTTGACAGCGTATCCCATGCCCCTATTTGTTTAGAACACTTTAGAAAACAATGCTTTTAATTCAAAATTGCAGGTCAGAATTTTTGGCCTCAGGAAAGCTCATTTGAAGGAGACTTGGGAGAGGAGCAAGTCTGCTACGTCTGCCACCAATCCAATCAATGACAGAGGGCATCTTAGTCTCTTTGAATTGCTGTAACAAAATACTGTACACTAGTGTCTTATAAACAACAGGAATTTATTTCTCACCATTCTGGAGACTGGGAAGTCCAAGATCAGTGCACCTACAGATTCAGTGTCTGGTGAGGGCCCGGCTCTAGATGTGTCCTCGTGTGGTAGAAGCAGCAAGGGAACCCTCTAGAGCCTCTTTTATAAAGGCACTGATCCCATTCACAAGGCTCTGTCCTCGTGACCTTATCATCCCCCAAAGGCCCCAACTCCTAATACCATCACGTTGAGGTTTATGTTTCAGTGTTTGAATTTTCGGGAGACCCAAACACTCAGATCATAGCAGAAGGCTATTCCAATCACTCACGAAACTCACATGTCCCACTCTAGGGACTTCTCAGGACGTGTTGCAGCAATTGAAACACACCGAGAAAAGAAAGTTTCAGTCAGGAAGATTGTTGGTGGCTTGAGCAGTGGGAAATAGAGAATAGGAACAGATGACATAGGAGGTGGCCTGGCTCTGTTTCTAAACGCCAGAGTGGGAGTGACCCCCAGCCTTCCTGAGAGAGATCTACCTGGAGTGTGTAGCACATAATTAATGGAGCCCACAATTCCAACACACTTTTTTCAATTCAATTCACCAAAAAATGTTTAAGAGCTTGAGTGCATGAGGTCCTGGTCTTGCATCTGGAGACACGGACATGAATAAGACATGGTCTCTGACCCTAAAAACCTTAGATTCTAGTGGGAGAGACAGACACACACAGGAGTAACCATGCTACAAAGCAAGTGGTGATTAGTGCTAAATAGAGATATACACAGAGGACTCGGGGGCTCAGAGGTCGGCTGATTATACTGTCCACAGAAGGAATTTGCGGAGGCAGAGACCTGAACTGGGCTTTGAAAATAAAAAATGTGGAAGCCTTGTAATATGGTTTGGCTGTGTCCCTACCCAAATCTCATCTTGAATTATTGCTCCCATAATTCCCACATGTCGTGGGATGGACCCAGTGGGAGGTAATTGAATCATGGGGGCAGGTCTTTCCCTTGTTGTTCTCATGATAGTGAATAAGTCTTACAAGATCTGATGATTTTATTTTATTTTATTTTTGAGATAGAGTCTCATTCTCTCGCCTAGAGTGGAGTGCAATGGCACGATCTTGGCTCACTGCAATCTCCACTTCCTGAGTTCTAGTGATTCTTGTGCCTCAGCCTCTCGAGTAGCTGGGACTACAGGCATCCACCGCCTTGCCCAGATAATTTTTGCATTTTTAGTAGAAATGGGGTTTTGCCATATTGGCCAGGCTGGTCTCAAACTCCTGACCTCAGGCAATCCACCCACCTCAGCCTCCGAAAGTGCTGGGATTACAGCCACCACGCTCAGCCAAGATCTGCTGGTTTTATAAAGAGGAGTTCCCCTGCACATGCTCTGTCTTGCCTGCTGCCATGTAAGACATCCCTTTGCTCTTCCTTCATCTTCCACCATCATTGTGAGGCCACCCCAGTCATGTGGAACTGTGAGTCCATTAAAACTCTTTCCTTTATAAATTACCCATTCTCGGGTATGTCTTTATTAGCAGCATGAGAACAGACGAATATTGCCACTCTCTGAGTACTTAATACGTAACCAGCTTTTGATGTGTATCACACCAGAAAACCAACATAGCACTATGAAGAGGGAATTTGCCCCACTTTTCAAATGGAGATAGCTGAGGACCAGCCCAGACAAGAGCCAAACCCAAGCCTGTCTGCCTTCAGAACCCAAGAGACCCACACAGCCCATGAGAACAGAGGTAGCCAAGGGCCCATGGTGGGAAAGTACAGGGTGGGTTTAGAGAAGAGAAGGGGTGTAAATGTTCTGTGGCTGAAGTTCTCAGAGTGGGGCATGGGATGGGGCGGAGTGATGGAAACATGGAGAGAATGAGACAGTGTCAGGTGGGGCTATGAGCAGGGACTCTGCAGCCCGCTGGGCACACACCTCACTTCTACCCCTTAACAACTGTGGAACAGTGAGTACGCTGTGTCATCTTCCTATGCCTCAGTTTGCTCATCTATAAAAGGGGAATAATAAATAGCAACTCCCTTAGCTCCTCCTAGCATTGCTGTGAGAAGAAATGAGCTAAATAGATAGTAATAAATATATATTCTCATAGGATGGTACTAGGAGCATGGTAAGCGCTTTATGTGTTTATTATCTAAAGAGGCTTACAGCATGCATTTTAGAGCTGGATGGCCTGGTTCAAACCTTGGCTCTGTCCCTTAGTGGCTGGGTGACCTTGGTCGGCTTACATCAAGGTCTGAGCCTCAGTTTCCTCATCTATAAAACAGAAATAATAGTGCCCATCTCACAGAGTTGTTGTAAGGCCTCAGCGAGACACTGTTTGCAAAAATGGGAAGTCTGGCTCCACATAGGAAGTGATTTTCTAAATCATATTCTCACTGCTACCATGTCGGCTTGCTAGTTGTGGGCTAAAAACTTTCTTCACAATCGGTTGTGCAAGTGTCCTCATGGGAAATTCAGCAAAAAGTTCAGCAGAAGAACTGTAAATTCTTAATTGTAGGGGATTAATAAGGTTGTATTATGATAAATTTACCTCACACATAATTTATTAAGTCAAAACTACATTTTCTAATTAAAAACCTAAGAAATCATGCATGCTGAGGCTTATAACACACAAATTTTAGTCTGAAACCACTAACTCAGGAAACCGTAAAAGACAGGGCAGTGTATATAAATCATGCCTTGGGAAGAGGCGAGTTTTAGGAGGCAGGTAGATCTGTTTGGGGATTTATAGCAGGCCCCTCAATGTAGCATCTCAACCCTTTGACATCTGTACTATTCAGCCAACCCCAGTATACAGACAACAGACCTGAGGCAGAAGGAAAACAAATGGGCAAATAGTGGCCCGCCAGTGTTGATGCCCAGGCTCAGTTTTCAGTTTGGTGCCAGCCTCCTGCCCGCCCACAACCCCTTGAGCAAAGCCTTCCACACAGATGCTAATTATGTGCCTTCATTTGAACCCACAGATCTGGCATTAATTTGTATTGCAGCTATGAGTCCTTTTTAAGTGGTAAAAAAGTCAAAACAGTGGTGAACCTCTAGAAGATTCTCAAGGTAACGCAGAGCCTATTTTGATCAGAAGACCGTGTTGCATAGAGGTTAGACAGACAGTCGGACGGACTCAGAGTGGAGGCTAACTCTACTGCTTACTGGCTGGATGGGACAAAGTCCCTCTGCTCTCTCAACTAGAGTGCAAAATTAATTTATTCTGCAAAATGAAAGAAATAGTCATAGCTCCTATCTCTTAGGTTTGTTGTGAGAATTGTATAACTGGAAAAGCACGTGCCTGGTACATGGTAAGCATTTAGTGTTTATTATTAGTAGTACTTATTTTAGGGAAAAGGGTCAGGAGGAAGAGGGGTAAGAGAAGGGGAAACCCCAAAGCCCTCATCGCCCTTTGCCTTGTCCCAAATCGCAGAGGTATTGTCTTTTCTGAATAAGGGGTGCCTTTTTGAGTTAGAAGACAAAGATAGTAAGAATTGTAAAATTCAACAAGTTATCCAGTAGTTTTGGTCTTTGGCATAAAAGCTGAGCTTTCACTTAATGTTGTGCCTGACATTTCTCTTCAAAGGAAAGTAAATTGGAAAAGTTTGTTTCAAAGTTATTTTTGGAAAGAAAAACAAAGCAGAGGGTTAACTGATTTGAAAGCTTTAGTGGTAAGACATCTACGAATTGAATTTCTAGTTGTTTTAGTTGTAAATCACATTTAGAAACGTATTTATGTGTGTGTGTACATTGTGTATATACGAACACACATTTTTCTATCTCTCTATATCTGGTTTGATGTCACAGAGTTTAAAGTTCTTTGCTCACACTAATGCCAATATGTGAACAAGAAGGGAAATCTCTCACTGTAATTGCCCTGAGGTCAGGGTCACGAACCCCCCCGGTGAGACCTTGTGGCATCCCCCTTGATTTCAGCCCTGGGAACAGCCGTCTCTGGTGGTAGTGGGGTAAATAACTCTCCATTTGTTTGACAAGACTTCCAGCTGGGGTGTCATCAAGTGTCACTTGCTGGGGCATTGCTGTCTGTCTGTACCCCCACCCCCACCACCATCCCTGCCTTGTCCCCAGAGGAAGGGACTGAAACCAGCCAGGCTCACAGTGGCCCTTAATTCACTCATTCATTCATTCCTGTCCTCGGAGAGGGGTCCTGCCTGCTGGCTCCTGCTTCCGTGTCCAGTTGTTCTCAGAAAGGTGTCCAGGTGTGTCCTCCCCTTCAGCTCTGGGTCCTGGACAGTGAGGAGCAGAGTGTCCGGTTCGTCTTGGGAAGATATTGTTCCTCTGCGTTGCCAGCAGCACGCATTCTAACAATGAAAATTTCTGTTTTAAGATGAACAGATATTTTTTACCTTTAGGGCATTCTGCAAGGCATTGCGTGACAGTGATTATGTGAAGGGACTCCAGTCGTGGCCCCAGTTTTGGAGTCTGCCACCAGGAGTTAATGAAATCAGATTAATTTGTAGTCTGAAGACTCAGAGAGCCAAAACTTATGAGCAGAAAAAAAGAATTGGGAGTTGAATGTGGTTTCTTGCAGTAGTGTCCTTGCTAAATAAATGCTAGCCTCGTCCATTTTTCTTCATGAAGAGTAGGGAAGTGTTTTCAATAAGAGGGTGAGAAGTGAGTCATTGTCATTAGAGTCATCCATGAGGTCTGTGCATGCTAAATGCTTTGATTTAAAATTCAGGCATAAGTACACACAGGTGTCTCTTGCAGAGTTGACACACAGTGTCCCGTCCACCCTCCCCACCTCACAAGCCCACCCCCCATTCACAAATGTACGCCCCTTCTGGCCTTGAACATTCGCTGGGGTTTGGATAGGAATCTGGCTACTCTTTGCCATTGCCATAATTACGTTGGTCAAGGCCTGTGTTCTTGACAAAGAAAACATTCCTCTAACTCAACCTGAGTAATCCTTAATGAGTCCTTGTATCTTGTGATAAATTTCATAATTATTCAGCCCCTACCACTAACACCGAAATTCATCAGTCAAAGCAAATTAGCCGAGATTCATTAGAATAAGACATCTAGTAGGCACATGTACTTTATTAGCCTCTTACACCAATAGTTTTAATTAGGTACATATTTCACAGCTCTCGAGCTACTCCAGTGAAGGGCTGCCTTTATCTCTCTTATTTACAGTAACAAGCTATCAAACACACACCACCATAATTAAACTTGGATATAAAAAAACTTGTTTTATTAATGGCAGCCTATTGTGGCCTTGGATTTCTGAAACCTGCACTAGACAGATATTTTTATTAATTAAATAAATACTATTCAATTACACTGAAAAGATGGGGTGACATGAGAGGGGCGAAGAGCGAGGTTTAAAAGTGAGATTCTCTTCTTTCTTTCTTGTTGATGGTTTCCTCTGTCTCACCTTCAGGAGGGGAACAAACATCTCTTCATCAGATATTTTAGTAATGAGAAAAGTGATTAAAATCCAGAACATTTTTAAATTATTAATAAGGAATTTAAATGATGTTATAAAAAAGGAAATACAAGAGTAAATGTTACACATTCATAGAATTTTGGCTCATGCATCATAAACAGGAGAAAACACTTTACTTATAATACTGTACAAATTAAAGAGGCAAGAAGCCCCATGCTTTATCCGTGGGTAGTAGCGTCAATAAATGACAAATGGCGCCATCTGCTGGTACTCAGATTAAACACTTAATTCAGAGCACAATTGTCACAGCAATCAGTTCTTAGGTTGTCAAAACAAAAAAGTGATAAAATTCTGTGCCTCCTGATATTTTCATATGGTTAGACAAGTATAACTCCGTAAGAAAGACAAAGTTAGAGCTTAACATCCAGCTGCTTCAGGCAAGACACTGCGGGGAGATCTCTAGCCTTCCTGGTCTCTTGAGCTCTCTATGAGCTCTCCTTGAGATATATGCAGAAGGATCACAGCCAGATCCTTAAAAGACAACATGCATGCAAAAAAATAAAAGTAACAAAAAACTTTAAAAACCCTGCAAAGCACATGCTCATTTGAGGGGCTGCCTTTGAACCCTGAATTCCTGGGTTGCTGTACCACAGAGCACACAGGACTCTAGGAAGCCATCTTGTGCTGTCTCTCGCAGATTCTATGACACCATAACCATCATTCCCCAGTCCTTCTCTGGAATGGCTGTTCTTCACTTCCCCTCCCACCTTTCTCTTAGTTGTTTGTGTCTCTGGTGCATGAATATAAGATTCCTCACTCTTCAGACCTCTCAGGGGCTGGTGTGAAACCAATGAAATAACATTATTTTAATATAAATGATCGTATTGATTGACTGAACCCATTTACACAACTCATTGAACAAAAATATATGTTCTATAACCTTTGAATAACATCTTTTAAAATTCAAATCCTCAAAAAGAAAAAAAAAAACTTTATCCATTATCCCACCTTCTGCAAAGAGTCTCTTTAAGCCTGACCAACTAAGTCAGTCCTTCTGAGGCCACCAGCACTCACAAATTGAAAATCTACATTTTCAGACACCACAGTCACTGGACCTTTCTTCCTGGCCGCATTTTGGCATAAAATGTGAAATTAGATCATTTTTAAGATTCCTTTATTGTTGTTATAATATTTATCATAAGCAACAGATGACGGAAAAAATAATTTACATTTTATAGGATAGTATTTAGAGGTTATTGGAATAAAAATATTAACAAAATCTGAGTAAACTTGTATTGCTTCTGCCCTTTCTGTGAGGTAGGACTGAGCTAGGCTTTTCCAATGGAACCTCCATGAGCACACAAGGAAGGTAACTCCAACTATAGGCTGCATGATATATGGATGATAATGTGGGTTACTCACACTGTGCGCGCGTGCGTGCGTGTGTGTGTGTGTGTGTGTGTGTGTGTGTGTGTGAATTACTCCAAGTCCCAAGTCCACCTGTTCAGGCTTATATCTCCTATGAAAATAGAAAAGAGCATAGGAAAAACTTCCTGCTAAGGAGAATCTCCTGCCCTTGAAATCCTCCTTATTGTGGTCAAATAGTCCCTTTCAGCTCCACAATTTACCTGCCAGGGTGCTGCCTTCCTGAATGGCCCTCTACCTTGAATAGGGGTCCATACCTACAGGCCACTGGTGGCCCACTGGTTGGCAGCACTGGCTCCATCCCCAGCCCTCAGGTCTCTGCTTTTCTCAGCCCATCCTTTCAGAGTCACAGATCATTCACCCACCCCGGGACTCCAATCCTTAATCAGCAAAATTCCTTACACCCCTGTTCTGTCTCCCCTATGCCTCCTTGCTGCTTACTGACCCCTCATGCTGCCCTTAATTTTAACTTTTATAGGAGTAAGAGGCTGACTTAAGATCTAGCCCCTGCCCAGACACTTCAAGGTGGCCCTCCCTCTTCTCAAACTCAAAAGAATGAACAGAAATGTGGTCTTTGGACATCCCTGATATGAAAGGAATGGAAAAGAAAGAGGCTGGGATGCACTGAATGCCTGTGATGTGTCAAGCTCTGGATTAGAGCTTTATTAATATCTTAGTGAAGCCCCACAACAATCTTACATAAATGGGATACCATCTGAATTTTATAGATTTGGAGACTGAGACTCAGAGAGGTGGAGAGACTTGCTGAACATCTCCCCAGTACTACAGGGCAGAGGTGCAGTCTGACTTCATGGCACTGCGCTACCTCCCCAAGGCAAGGATGAACAAAAACTGCTTCTCTCCTGGCACCTGCTTAGAGACCTCTGAGGTGCCCTGTCCAGCCTCACTTGAATGGCCCCACCATTTCTTTTGACAGGGTTGAACACTGCTTCCTTGTAACATTCCCTGCCTCCTCCGAACTCTCTGCCTGTTCCTTCTTTATCTCTTGGGTGGTCTCTTCTTTCATCAAAAAACAGTTTCGTTGAACACCAGTGTCATAGGTTCCCATCTGTCTCTGCTCTTCTACTCTGCAAACTTGCTCGGAGTTGTCTAATCCACCCCCATGGCTCTAAAGGCCAGACAACACCTCTCAGACCCTCATCTCCAGCTCTGATCTTTCATCTGATCTTCTGACTCATTTACCCAAATTTCTGCTAAACATCTCGATTTGGGCATCCCACAGGCACCTCAAACTTAACGTGTTCAGAATAGTTCATCTTTTCATCAAACTACGCCTCCCTACATATTGCTTATCTTAGTCAATGGCATCACCAACCCCAGACCTCCAGGCCAGAAAGATAGGATCATTTTGCTACTTCTTGAGTGACCAGCCCAATCAGCCACACAGTTCTGAACCTCCTACTTCCTAAATATGTATTAGACCCCATCCCCTTCTCCCTGCCCCTGCTGGCACTGTCCCACTTGATATCACAGCCGTCCCTGTCTCTGTCTATTGTAATAGCTTCCTAACTGGATCTCTGCTTCCAGATTTGCCTTCTCAAATCTTCTCTTCCCAGAATCATTAATGTATCTTTTAAAAATGCAAATCTTTATATATCAGTCTGTGTTTTTTAGTACTCTTGATTGCTAGTGTCAGAAACTAATTTCAAACTGACATATGCAAAAGAGAAAATTTATTAGTTCTTGTAACTTGGAAAGTAGACCCAGGTGTTCAGATGAAGACAGGAGTCCATCTATCTTTAACTCTCACTCTGCTGTCCTATAGGTTTAATGTTGGTTTATTCTCAGGAAGGCTCGCCTTGTAGTGACGAGATGGTGACTAACAGCTCCAGGTGTAAAATCTAGCTGCTTAGCAACCTCAGCAGAGAGAACGCTGTTCTCAAGCGTTCCAATATCGTACCAAGGTGATTCTAATATGGTCCATCTTGACTCATATGTTAGCCTCTGAGCCAATCACTGTGGCCCAGAGGACACAATATTGATGGTTCAGGTGTATAGTACATGTCCACCACCCCTGTACTTCACTGATCCACAATATCACAATATCCAAAAGGTGGGAGCAACGCAAATGTTCATCAGTGGATGAATGGATAAACAAAATACGTTGTATATATTATTCAGCCTTAAAAAGGAAGAAAAATCAGATCCATGCTACAACATGAATGACTCTTGGAACACTATGCTAAGTGAAATAAGCCAGGACAAGTATTACATGATTCCCCTTTTATATGGTCCATAGAATAGTCAAATTCATTGAGAAAGAATGTAGAAGAGTGGTTACCAGGCGCTGGGGAAGAGGGGAGTGGAAAGTTATCGTTTGAGGTCTACAGAGTTTCATTTTGTGATCTACAGAGTTTCATTTTGTGATGATGGAAATGTTCTGTAAATAGATAGTCGCAATGTTTCCACAACAATGTGAATGTATTTAATGCCACTGAATTTACACTTAAAAAAGGTTAAAACGGTAGATTTTTTGAATGCATTTTATTATAATTTTAAAAACCTTTCAACAGCTCCCCATCAATTTCTGGATCAAGTCTGAGCTCCCAAGCATGCTGCAAGAAGTCTTTTTGATCCGACCCCACCCACTTTTCCAGCTTGTACTGCCCTTCGTACCTCACCCTGAAAGCACACTGTCCAGCAGATCTTTCTGTAATGATGGAAATGGGCTGCACCCGTTCTGTCCTATTTGGCAGCCACTAGCTCTGTGTGGCCACTGGTCACCTGAATGAGGCTAGTATAACTAAGGAACTGAATTTTAAATCTTAGTTAATTTAAATGTCAATAGCCACGAATGATTAGTGGTTACTCTATTAGACAGCAGAGTTCTAAAACATAGAGTTATATCAGGTTACTTTATAATCATGTGCCTTTGCTAATTCTCTTCTTTTGTCTTTGATGTCCTCCCCTCTGCTTTTCATTCCCAAACTCTCAACTATTCAAGAAAACCTCAGGAAGATGAGGCTGGGAAGGACTCCTGGACACTTGGTGTTGTGATAACCTCTGTCATTCTGGTTTTCTTTCAAGCATTCATTTATTCATTCCTACAACTCCTTGCTAGGCACTGGAGATGCAAAGATAAATCTGGTTGTTACTATAGAGCTCACAGGCAATTCCTCTTCCAACAATGCTAATCACTCCTATGCTACCCATTAGCAGGGTCCTAACTTCCTCTTCTTATAAGGACACTAGTAATATTGGTTTAGACCCCAGCCTAATGAACTCATCTTCTCTTCATTACCTTGTTAAAGACCCTATTTCTAAATACAATTACATTCTGAAGTATTAGAAGTTAGGACTTCAACATCGGGTTTTTTTTTTTTTTTTTTTTTTTTTTTTTTTTTGAGACAGTGTCTCTGTCGCCCAGACTAGAGTGCAATGGCATGATCTCTCTGCTCACTGCAACCTCTGCCTCCTTGGTTCAAGCAATTCTCCTGCTTTATATTTATATTTATATAATTCTCCTGGATTATAGGCGCATGCTACCACACTAAAGTTTTGTATTTTAGTGAAGATGTAGTTTCACCATGTTGGCCAGGCTGGTCAGGACCTCCTGACCTCAGGTGATCCACCCACCTCGGCCTCCCAAAATGTTGGGATTACAAATATGAGCCACCGTGCCTGGCCAACATAGTAATTTTGAGGGAGACACAGTTTAGCCCACAGCAACACTCTGCTTTAACGACTAATACAATTCTTCCTTGCCCAAAATCCATAGCGACCTTACATGCACAAATTTAACCTCACGTCAGGGAATACCAGCACACTATTCTAACTAAATCTTTCTCAAAAAATCTCTTCTGCTCTTCCTTCAAAAGCACAGCAAAAGACTCATTCAATTTAAATAACTAAGTAGAACATCGCATTATCTGCCAAGAGATTTCAAATGTCTTCAGGGCTTACTGAAAGGATAATGGGTGGATCTTGCCTTATATTTGTACAAAAGAACTAATTTTAGAGGAAGTCAGAGAATCAAACAGCTAGCAAACAACATCCTACTATCCATGGCTGCATCTTTACAAACATTTTAATGATAATAATATAACACACACATTTAAAAAACCCTTCTCTAAAGCTAGCCAGAAGATTCCGGTATATTTTCTTTCTTTCTTTTTTTTTTTTTTTGAGACAGAGTCTCGCTCTTGTTGCCCAGGCTGGAGTGCAGTGGTGCAATCTCCGCACACTTCAACCTCCGCCTCCCAGGTTCAAGTGATTCTCCTGCCTCAGCCTCCCAAGTAGCTGGGATTACAGGCGCCCACCACCATGCCCAGCTAATATTTTGTGTATTTTTAGTAGAGACGGGGTTTCACCATGTTGGCCAGGCTGGTCTCAAACTCCTGACCTCAGGTGATCCACCCACCTCGGCCTCCCAAAGTGCCAGGATTACAGGCGTGAGCCACCGCGCCTGGCCTTTCTTTTTAAAAATCAATGTCATTCCTTGGAGTCATTCCTTACTCATATATACACACTTGCAAGAAAACACATGCCCTATGCACACTGTGTTAGGGCTAGGTTCTTCTGGGAGTAGCAGAAAACTCAAGACTATGAAGCTTAGACAAGGTAGAATTTTTTTTCTGTCTCAGGTAAAATACAGTGACAACATCCAGGGTTTCAATGGAGCTCCACAGGGTCAGGGACCAAGTCCTTATCTTAAAGCACCACTATCTGTGGCTTCCATTCCTAAGGTCATCTTCTTTTCCACCATGACTACTCCAGTTCTAGCTTCAATCCTACATTTCAGCAAACACGTAAGAAGAAAAGAAAAAAGTTGTACATATGACCCTTGCTCACATCCCATTGGCTAGAATTTAATCACATGGTCACCCTAGCTGCAAGGGACTTTGGGAGATGTATTCTTATTTATGACAGCCACATACTCTGCTAAAAACTAGAAAGTGGTCATAAAAGAAAGGAGCATCAAAATAAACTGAAGTAGTATTGGATTATAACGCAAAGTGTAAAACAAACATCTATGAGTCCAGCTGATATAAATAAATGATTGCATAAGTAAATAAATAGAGAATAGACAAATCTCCTATGCAGAAAAATTCCAAACACTGTAATTTATTTACATACTCTACCCTTAAAGAGAGGGAGCATAACTCTCCACTTTTTTTTTTTTTTTTTTTTTTTTTTTTTGAGACGGAGTCTCTCTCTGTCACCCAGGCTGGAGTGCAGTGGTGCAATCTCGGCTCACTGCAAACTCCGGGTTTACTTATGCCATTCTCCTGCCTCAGCCTCCTGAGCAGCTGGGACTACAGGCGCCAGCCACCATGCACCATGCCCGGCAATTTTTTTGTATTTTTAGTAGAAACGGGGTTTCACCGTGTTAGCCAGGATAGTCTGGATCTCCTGACCTCGTGGTCTGCCCGCCTCACCCTCCCAAAGTGCTGGGATTATAGGTGTGAGCCACCGCGCCAGGCCAATTCTCCACTTTTAAGTGGGGGCTACACGTAGTGACTTTCTTCCAAAACTACAGTTTGGAAAAGGAGGAAAAAAAAAAAAGAAACTTTACAGTGGAGAAACCTGACAAACACTACCTGAAGCCAGGTAATCAAGGTTAACATCAACAGTGATAAATCATGTTGATAGTATGTACCCTTGATATAATCTGGTTTTAATGGCATTTATCTCTGTGGTCCTCTTCCCCAAAACACATTACTTCAGTCTAATCATGAGAAAAACATCAGACAAATCCCAGTTGAGGGTCATTTTACAAAATACCTGACCAGTCCGTATTCCTCACAACTGTCAAGGTCATCAAAAACAAGGAAAGTCTGAGAAACTATCGCAGCCAAGAGTAGTCTAAGGAGACCTGACTAATAAATGTCATGTGGCATCTTGGATGCGATCCTGGAACAACAACAACAAAGGACATTAGGGAAAAATTGTAGAAAACAGAACAAAGCATGGACTTTAGTTAATAAGAATGTATCAGTACTGGATACTGGTTTATTAATATTATTATTATTATTTTGAGACAGAGTTTCGCTCTTGCTGCCCAGACTGGAGTGCAATGGCTCCATCTTGGCTCACTGCGACTTTTGCCTCCCGGGTTCAAGCGATTCTCCTGCCTCAGCCTCCTGAGTAGCTGGGGTTACAGGCATGTGCCACCAAGCCCAGCTAATTTTGTACTTTTCTTGTTGTTTTGTTTTTGGTTTTGGTTTTGGTTTTTTTGGTATTTTTTAGTAGAGACGGGGTTTCACCCGGTTAACCAGAACGGTCTGTATCTCCTGACCTCGTGATCCGCCCATCTCAGCCTCCCAAAGTGCTGGGATTACAGGCTTGAGCCACCGTGCCCAGCCTAATTTTGTATTTTTAATAGAGACAGGGTTTTGCCATGTTGGTCAGGCTGGTCTCAAACTCCTGACCTCAGGTGATCCACCTGCCTCAGCCTCCCAAAGTGCTGAGATTACAGGCGTGAGCCACTGTACCTGGCCCTGGATACTGATTTGTTAATAGTGACAAATGTGCTGTACTAATATAAGGTATTCATATGGGAAGTGTGGCAAGGGATAGATGGGAAACTTTTGTACTATCCTTTCAATAATTCTGTAAATCTAAAACCATCCCAAGACTAAGTTCATTTTTAAAAATAAAGGGAGACTGGAAATTGGAGGATAACCAGCAATTAGTTGTCCCACCCCATCTAGAAGCCATTTCTTTCTCTTTGCACCTCCAAATCCAAGAGATGTTCATGCTAGAGAGGACTTTCAAGGCCATTTGACTTCTCTCTCAAGATGATTAAAAGAAAGCCTAAAGGTCCCATAGAAAGAATTTGCGTCCTGCCACCCAGCCAGCTGATGGGTAGAACCAGAAGCTACATGGCTTGACAACGGGCCAAGTGTTCTCTCCACCCCTTCGCATTGCCTCCCAGTTCTCCAAATTCCACAGAAGAAAGAAGCGGACTGGGGGGATGTCTGTTAACTGCCTGGTGAAGGAGAAACCTCTGCATAGTGGAAAGTGCCCTACCATTAACTGTCCTTTGAACAATAATGAGTCACCCCATCTCTCTGAGCAATAATTTCTTCACCTTGAAAATGGAGATAGTGCTAACTGCCCTGCTTATCTTCACAGGACTGCTGTGAGACATGAACCCTATGTAAACGTCTGCCACTCCTATGTTGTAACAGACCAGCAGGGGCCTTTTGGCATACTGAAGTTTTGTGATACAGTCCATCAGAGTGGACCCAAACACCACGTGTAGGCAGTATTATCTGTCCTTCAAAAATGGAATACAGAATCTGGTCATGGCACTTTTACAGTTTCTAATTCATTGCTGGAGGCTCGTTATTAGTAGGATGCTCCAGCATTTCTCGGACACTGTCCTGCTCCCTGAACAACTGTTCAGGAGGTCCTTCAGCCTCGTGTATCAGATCAGGAAAAATACAGAAGCCTGTTCAGTCCACCATTGTCACTTGGCTTCTTGTGCAATACAGTGTTTCAATTGAGTGGCAGTGCTGCATTATCTGTCACATGAAAGTGATTCCCTGGGGAAAACTGCCTCACACGTCCAGATCTCTGCACAGGCCTGGCAGCCTTCACCAAGAAAGGACAGTGCCATTTCCTCAGTGCTGGCTGCGGCCAAGAATATCCCACTTCTCTCCTCCCACCATGCAGCTCCCAACGCCCAGCTCTTCCCACTGGCATCCTTGGGTACTCACTAGGCACAGAGGTACTGAGCTGGTGTTGGTTCCGCTGTCTACTACCTCTGGGATCCAAAGCCACCTTCTCCCCTCCTTCCAGGGCTCTACCTTTGCAGTTCGGTTGCTTTGTTTTTTTTCCTCATAAAGCTTACACATCCAAAGTACTCTGCCCCCTTTTCTAGATGTTGAAGCTACTTGCTTTCCCTATGATAGGCTGAGTTCCATACCTCTAGGGCACCTTATACCCACCCTTTGGAGAGAAACCACCTTCAGTGATTCAAAGACATTTTAGCCATCTAAGAGAGACTCCCCTACCCTTTGAGGGAGGTGGTGCTACTCTCAGTGATTTCCAGTGATTGAGGGTGTGACCCCTTAATGAAGAAAAGCAAGGAGAAGCTGATTATAATATCTGGCAAGACATTTTGCTATAAACAAAAAATAAAATTGAGTGCCTACAATGTCCCAAGTGTTGTGTTTGGCACAGGTAATCAATCAGAAATCGATGAAATTTCTAGAAATTATTCACAGAGATTGACAAGACACTGTCCCTGTCCTCAGAGAAGTTCGGAAACAGCTTAGGAGAGAAAGCAGACAGATGAGCACCATGCTGTTCACAAATATTATAAGAGGCAACTAGAGGACATGATGCCAACACAAAGGAGAAACTCCAACCTGTCTTGCAGAAAACAGTCACCCGCAACTAGTCTAGGTCTTCAAGGATCTTCTTGTGGCATGCCTGGCCATGGATAACCATCTGAGTATCAGGTAGAGGCTCAGAAGGTGTGGACATCTCAATACTAACATCATGGAGAATAAACTGAATATGAAATCAGATAAGAAACACAAAGAAGGCAAGACTCTTACATTAGTCTGGATTCTCTTGGTTGTACGTGACAGAAATTTGATTCAAACTAGTTTAGGCCACACTGGGATTTAGAAAGATACTGGACCATAATGAGGAATAAGAGCAGGGACCCAGAAGCAACTTGAAAGTGAAGCTTAAACACCACCATGACCCTCTGTCATTCCTCTCAGAGGGAGGCTTCATTCTCTTCCACAGACTGCCTTCGTGTGGTGGGGAACACAGCTCAGAAAGCCCCTGAATCCAGCAGGCAGGGGCTGCTGCCATCAGAGGGAGAGAGACAATCTTCTCGTGGTTCCAATTCAGAAAACCCCAGGGAAAGATACTCATTGGTCTGTTTTCAATGGGTGTCCATCCCTAGACAAATAAACCATAGGCAGGGTTTGGGGAGGAGATAGGGTTGCACTGCTTGGAAAAAGCCATGGCAACCCTTGTTGGTGTCAGTCCCAGAGATGGAGGAACTCTGAACCAAGAGCCACCCCGACAGATATCTACTAATTCAGTGCTCAGAACACTTGGGACTGAAAGGTATCATTAATAGGAAATTGCACCCAGTTTTTTTTTTTAATCATTTCACAATTAAAACCTTAAACTGGCCCTAAAATACTGGCATAAATAGGCTAAATCTGTGTAACTACAAGCATATAGTAATACTTCCCTAATTATTTTCAACGCACCAGGAAGTTGAGTAGAGTAAATAGATATGAACTGCTTATATATGTCCAATATTTTGTTGAGCATTAAGGGGATGGGGTGGGAACAGGAGTTGGAAAAAGTAAGTTTCAATACCTGCCTCAAGGAGCTTACCTACTACTGAAGTTACTTGGGATCAGAAGTAGCTCATGGAGATCATCTAGTCCATGGATATTTCCCTGAAAGTTCCTGGGAGGCCAAAAAAGAGCTGGGGGAGGGGAGTTGGACTGGTGGGGAGAACAGATCATAATAGGTTGAGCTGATGAGTTCTGAGCTCCTGGTTCTTCTTCCAGAATGTCTCATGCTACATCTGTTCTGTATAGTGGACTATCACAAAAAGAAATAGTGTTTGTAAAAAAGGTTTTTACTCCTTTAAATGTTTGAACACTACAGATATAGTCCAGCTTCCTTGTGTTGCTCCTGGAGATTTCAACACCCAGATCTGCCTCTTACAGGCATTTAATGGCCACATTTTGCTAAGGCCTGGCTGGCTAAGGCAGGTGTGGGTCTAGAGCCCTCTCCTCCTGACACCAGGCCACCACCGTTCTACCACCAACCCTCACTTCACTTACATGAACAGCCAGATAAAACCATCATCAAGAGGTCTCATGCAGAGATTCAGAGAAGAAAGATCATTCTCTTGAGTCATTCACTATTCAACAGGGTAGTGAGTAGTATTGTATTAGGGTTCTCTAGAGGGACAGAACTAATAGGATAGGTGTATATATGAAGGGGAGTTTATTAAGGAGAAGTGATTCACAAAATCACAAGGTGAAGTCCCACAACAGGCCAAGCTGAGGAGCAAGAAAGCTGAGGAGCAAGAAAGCCAGTAATGGCTCAGTCCCAATTCCAAAACCTTAAAAGCAGGGAAGCCGACAGTATAGGCAAGCTGCCTACAATAGGCAAGCTGAGGAGCAAGAAAGCCAGTAGTGGCTCAGTCCCAATTCCAAAACCTTAAAAGCAGGGAAGCCGACAGTATAGCCTTCAGTCTGTGGCCAAAGGCCCAAGAGCCATTGTTGTAAGTCCAAGACTCCAAAAGCCACAATCTTGGGATCCTGATGCTCAAGGGCAGGAAGCATCCAGCACGGGAGAAAGATGAAGGCCAGAAGACTCAGCAAATCGTCATCTCCCACCTTCTGCCTGCTTTATCCTAGCCTCGCTGGCAGTTGATTCGATGGTTCCCACCTACGTTGAGGGTGGGTCTGCCTCTCCCAGTCCACTGACTCAAATGTTCATCTCATTTGGCAACACCCTCACAGACACACCCAGGAACAATACTTTGCATCCTTCAACCCAATCAAGTTGACGCTTAATATTACCCATCACATTTATACTTTGTGGAAGGTGGGAGAAGGGGAGGAGAGGAGACTAGAAGGGAGAAGAAAGCTGGCACACCTGAGGCCTGCACCATGCAAGGAGTCAGGTGCTTGGCCTGTGTAGAAGAGCATAAAGAGAGACAGGAGCAAACGAGGAAGAATATAAAGGGGAAAGGAGTAGAGGAAAGAAGGATGGGAGAGGCAGGGGCCACACCAGCCAAGAAGTTCCAAGAATCACACTTAAAACAGCTGTTTCTTCCTTTGTTTTTGTGTCACAGGTTTGAAATCCTGAAGTTGCTTACTCACATTTTCTCAGGAATTCATACTCAGACCCTTTAAAATTTGCTCTAACTGCAAATGCTTATACTCTAATAGCAAATGCTTATTGACAGTCACTATGTGGCAGGCACTGCGCTCAGGACCAGATAGAATATGGGCAGCTTCGGTTGACTCACCTTTTGAGTCACTACAAACCGATGTCCTATTGACCAACAGTCGTTTGCTGAGGGTAAGAGAAACTGATTTTCTGTTAATATAATTCATATTCATCGATCTTGATGTTCAAAATAAGAGACTTATTTCATGTACTGAAACATTTTAACTTAATTAAAATTGCCTTCCATTCCACTTATTTCACTCTCACAACTGAATAGTGTTCTTTTCAAAGCATAAAGATAACAGAACTACAACTCTAATATAGAGTTGTAAAATCTTGTTCGAATTTTGCTTAAAAATCTAATTTCTCTGACTTTCATGTTGACAGAATGTTTCCTGTGTTTTTGTTCTTGTTTTCTGTTATGATTCTTTAAAGCAGACAACCATTTGGGAAGGCTGGTATCAGGATTCTAATTTAGATAATAGCATAATTCTCCAGAATACAGACATAAGTCCAGCATCATTTGGTTTTAGATTTTCAGCTTGCTATGACTTCCAGCTTCAGGCTGGGTGGTGGCAGGACCTGCATGTGTCCCATGCAACTCAGCCACACTGGCCAATCAGGATGTTTTTTTTCTCTATTCCAAGGCGACTGTCTATTCTGGCAGGACAGAGCCAATTCCATTTCGCCAGGATGACGTGTAGACACCTGAGTTACTGGCACCATGTTTATCATTTATTCCTGGGCTATTTGGTCTCCCTTCAGCAGAGACCCATAGACCCTCAGACAGCTGCCATGATGGCCAGCTCTTAATCTGGCTTTAACTGTGCCAACTGTTCACAGGCATTTAATTCTCACAACAGTGCTAAGAAAATAAGTATTATTATACCCATTTTACAGATTAATAAATTGAAGCTGAGAGTGATTAAGTAACTAACTGGAAAACAGTAGAGTCAGGGTTTGAACCAGAATATGTCATTTCAAAGCACATGCTCTTACAGTATACACCACTCTATTATACTGACTCCTCTTGGTAAGTTAAGTACATCTTTCACTTATATTCCTATTTTAGAGTTTCTGCCAAAATTGCTGTTTTTAACTTGAGACCTACAAACTCAACAGCTTTGACTTTGGGTCACTAGCTCTGTCAGTTCTACCAAGAGAGCAGTGTATGGCATAGTAGTAGCAAGAGCCCAGGACTAGGATGTCTAGTCTATGGGTCACAAGGCCTGACACATAGTAGGCGCTTTGTGTAGAATTACGAAGCACAAGTTACTTGTGTACATTTAATTATGACTTTCTTCCGAGTGTTTAAGAGACCACTTTAATTAAAGATCCTGCAGTTGATACCAGCATCACACGGGTTGTAAAACACTGCAGTGTAGCATCAAAAACTACCACCATTTACTGAAAACCCATTAAACTGCCTACATAGTACAGGAACTGAGGAGCAAGGAGAGTGTAGGAGACTTTTGCTCAAAGTAGCCTCTGCCTCTAACTGCTATTTTGTTCAACTTGTCTTCCCTTCTAACTTTGTCCCAGAAAAATCTCTAGGGAAATGAAATTAAGCTGTTTCCCAGATTTACTTTTCAAAATTAGTCCTGGGCTGGCCTTCAACACTGCAAACACATTCTGTGTAGTCACAAGGGAGGACTGCATTGAATTCTTGGACCAACTATGAAGCTTTGGGGGCCAGACAAGCTGAACAGGCTCAAGAAAAACACAGAGTGGGTGTTTTGTGCTAATTACTGCCCACCACGCTGGTCTGTCCAGGGGCGGAAGCCTCTTTCCTGTGCCCTTTTGTTTGTCCTTGCCCTTTCCTGCTATTAGAAATAATATGTTTGCTGCCTGTGCTTGGGTTTTGGGCTGGGTAACTGTTACCCACAGTAACTAAATCAGGCCATAGTTTTGCACAAGTACCCAGGGACCATCATCAGAATTAGGGCAGTTTCCCAATCTAAATGGTCCTCCTTCACGGAGGTGGGAGGTGGTGTGGTTTTTCTTGACACATGGGCTGCCTGCTGTGGTGAGTCACCCTGTCTGAGGGCCCATCTGTAAAAGCTAGACATCGTCAAGGACTTGGCTTCATCATTTTCTTGGGACGAAGAAATTCAATTTTAAATCTGCATATTCATCATTCTGGAGAAATAAACACAGTGTGAAACTAACTAAAATATTTAATAGTCAACATTTAATAATTCCCCAATCATATGTGGAACGAAATTTCATTCTCAGGAATTGTAACACTCATACATATGTAATTATACAGGCAGTATTCAAGAAAGCTATCTTTCTTTCCCATAATAGATTTTCTTTCATTCTATGTGAGTTTTCAACAGATTGGCCCCAAGAGGAAAATACCGCCTACTCTGTCCTTTCCTTACAGTGCTGAGGTCATGGTGTTTTAAGCATTACTGGAATTTCCTTTGTATCCAAGTCTTTCTTATCTTCTCATCCTTAAAGTCATCTTTCCACTGACATTCTCTCTCAAAGCAAACAAAGCAACAACAACAATTTTTTAGCATAAAATATCTACATAAATTTGGATTTTGTTCAGGTAAGAAGCACTCCAGAGGCAAGTCCTCATCTGACACCAGTCCTCTGCTTTTTCTTAGCCATACAAAGATGCTCAGGCACTGGGCAAATGTAATCTCCTTGTGCCCATGGTGAGGAGGTGTTGAGGGAGCACATTTTAGGAGTCTAATATCAGTGACAGTTTTTGCCAGTAAAATTGTGGATTTCAACACGTCTTCTTTTATAAATGTTTAACACAGAGGAGATTTAGAGGGACTGTTTGTGGTCAACCTTTGTAGAGTCTATCCATGAATGCCATTTATTTTTCATCACACAAGAAATTAACAAAATCTAAACCAATCCCTCTTGCAAAGACATTATTCAGTGGTAACAAGTCCCAATATGAAGAATTCGGGTTTCCTTCTGTCTAATCATATGGCCATTTTCCCAATTGTTTCACACATGCTAATGGAGTGTGACAAGTAAAACACATTTGGCTCAGTGTAGGGTCCAACATGAGATGGCTTCACAACAACAAAGCTTCTAATCATTTTCCCCCTAATCTACCACTGGTTTGGGGAGTTGGTGTCTTCCCTGTCATGAGTGATTTCAGTGCACTGATCAGGGTAGACTTGACAGATTCTTTATCGATGTCAAATGCCTTTTGTGGTTAAGTCCAGTAACACTAAAACAAAACGCCTCATAGATATTAGATATATGGTGGCATTACAGAATTCTCTTGCAGGCAATATTTTTTGGTCAACCTATGAAAAGAAAAATGGAGCGCAAGCTTAAAATCAAAGGAAGATGCAGTAGAAGTCTTGACAGTTATTTCCATGGAAAACAGACAATGTGAATGACGTGGGGCCAATCGCCCTTCCCCTCTTCTATTCATGTTAAAATAGAACAAAGAGAAATTGCCAACAAAGAAAGCAACGATCTAGGAGGAGGGGACTGAATCTCATCCACTCTCCCAATATTTAACTTTAGCGCAAACTGCCTTAGAAAAAGTAGAATCCAAGAATCTCTGAGCAAAATTTTCTGGGAGATATTGAATGGTGTTTTCTTTTGGCAAGAAGGGTTTGTAATGCAATCCCTGTGCCGTTCTAGCAGTACAGCCATGACAACTCTATTATGGAGAATATTCTCTTCTTCAGTTCATAACAATGGTTATTCCACGGGCAGATTCTTAAGGAATCCCTCAGAGGTGCACACTGTGAGGCCTACATGTATACGTGAGAAAGATACCAACCACCCCTGCACTCCCCATCTAAAATAAATAAAATATCCCAATGCTTTGCTGAATCTGAATTGTGCTAATCTAAAATTTCAGAATGCCACTCTCAGAATAACATGGACTCCAAGAAGCTTCATTTGCCTTTTTAGAAACCGAAAGCCAAGGACAACAAAATTCTCATCAAAGCCACAAAAGAACAGTGGAAATAATTACTCCAAGTGCTGGGTGCTAACCTGAAATTGTTATGTGTTACACTATCAAACTGATAAATTAACATGAACGAACAAGCCATACGGCACACCCCGAGTCCTCAGCCTTCAGATGCTCTTCTGTTTTATACAGTTAAAGACTGAAGCTATTTCAATATTTTATCTGATTTTTTCTTTTTTTTTTTTTTTGGTACTAATTTAGAAAGTTGGTACTTTAATGTAATTGAACTCACTGAAGCTAAAAATGTCCAGACCTTCTTAATAAGGTACCTTTCAATATTAAACTTTGGGGTCTGTTTTCCTCCCAAGCAGGCACTTAATTCCCATTAGCACTAATGGCAAGTGTGCACAAACATTGAGTAGGAAATATGTATCTCTTTGTCTCTTTGTACTGAGCTCCAAGAAGGGAAAAAAAGAAGGCAAGAAAAAAAAAAAAAAAAACGTTGAGATTAGATAAAAGAAGTAGAGCTGTAGATTCATTTACAAAGATGAAATTAATGCCTAGCACCCCCAAATTTCAGGGAGCACACACCTTTAATAAGCAAGATGAGGAGAAAATTTCTAAATCATTTCAAGTAATACCCAAGCCATGCTTTTCTGAGAAGCCTGTTTCCCCTCCATCCCCAGCATATACATTAAACCCATTTTGCCCTTGTTATGTACATAATGATTCTAGACAACATAAGAAGATTTCATGATTTTTTCTTATCATTTTTACTTATCTACCAGTGAGCCAATTTATGTGGCTTAAACCATTGCTAAACAAGATGCATCAAAAATTGTCTGTAATCATTACAAATAATAGCACAGAATGTTCACAAGAAGCTGTTTTCTTATCATATTTTCATTAAAACATCTTTTCACCTGCTTTGCTTTTCCCACGTCTGAAACCTGTGTTGTAATCAGTCTTATTAACTGGGAACATAAATATGATTTATTATGGCCTGATAATGGAAGCTACGTGGACCCAGAGAAGGGCTATATTGTCCTTTGATAAAATGGCTCTTTTCTCTCAAATGGAGAACTCTATCATGAGAACATGCAGAATGTAGTGAGTGATTATTTCCTCAGGGTGAGTGATGGAAAAGCCCGACAGAAAATCTTCTTGTTGACCATGACAGCCTCAGAGGGTCCCCAAACCTCCCTGAGTTTGACAACCTGCAGACACTTTTGATGAACTGTATTCTTCTGTCAGAGACAGCCTGTCTGGGAGGAGAAAAGAGACCTTTATCGTCTGATCGGCTATTATTGTCTTGATCTTTTATAAGCAATCTCTAATGCACATGAATATAATATCCTTTCACACAAGTGCCAAGCATAATAGAAATGTAGTTAAAGGACCCTCTCCCTGGTTATGTAAATGTCCTTACACCATAATTAAGAGAGATGGTTTGTGACTGATAGAGGAAGGAAAAAGTAATCAAGTTGTTTTAGCATTCTCTCCCTATTTTAAAGACTTCAACCCAGGATAAACAGCATTTATGGTAGATATAAGGAACCAGGTTATTTTGAAGTCTTCACCTAAAAGGAAAAATAGTTTTGAATATGATATTAGTGTTATATTTTTATTAAGCATGCAAATGGAAGCTGGTTTTTAGCCAAGAGAGATTACTATGCTGATATAACTTAGAAGAAAATGAGTATGTTTCCCAAAATCCCTGTCTGTGGCTTACAGCAAAAACAAAGACCTATTAATAAGGAATAGACTTGCACAAATAGGTCCTCGAGTCCAAATAAAGTCCTCCAATAAATTTCCCTCTTATCCATTTCCAGGAGCCTAAATATAGCAAAAATATATATATTTTTTCAATTAACAAATATATTTGCAGGCAAAATGCCTGCAATTATTGGGCAATTAAATTCAGTTCTTACATGGCCCCTGGGAACGATCTCCATTTCTGAACTGTGAAGGATAGTTCTAGATGGTATTTGTATGGATTTGGTGGCAAAACTTTTCTGACCTTCCAGATAAAGCCCAACCAGCTCATGGAGGACAATAGCTTGATGTTCAATCTCAGTTGCTGGCAGAAAGAAGAAAAAGACATCATCACCCCTCCTAAAATTTTTAATCCCCTCCAGCAAAATACAATACTTAATTTTTCATTAGCCTTCTGACATCTGGACTCAGAATATCCCCACAACAATCACTAATGGGTTTTGCATTACCAATTAGTGAAGAAAACCCTCCAGTGCTGGTGGCAAAGGGTTAATCATTAGTTTCACACCACTGGGTGGTCAGAGTTGGAAGAGCAGCCCCTGAACCCAAAGGGGCGGAGAGCAGGGGCCCCAGGATGGGGAGAGCTCTCATTATTAAGAAACATACAGCTCACAGGCACTGACCTCCATACCCACTCCTGGCATCTTGCCTTGAGGTGGATTTGAATATTACACACGGGCACGTGCACATGCGTGCTCACACGTTTATGTCCATGTCTGGGCCTAGAACAAATCGCCAACTTAGCCAGACTTTATTGAGTCTGTCCCATCAAAGGTAGATCAGACCAGAGGAATTCCCTTTCTCTCAGCACCTCTGTCTACTTGCTTCTCTAAGCAATGACTTTCCCATGGGAATGAAAAAATTTGCCATTTCAGAGGGAGTTGGGTTTTGAGAAGTGTTTGATCTCCCTTAAGAGATACTTCTCTGAAGTTCTGCCAACCCTCGATTATCTGTACAAATGAGGCTTAGAGAAAGTATGGGTAGATTTGATTCACAGATAATCTTCAAGCTCCAGTTTGGTCTATATTTTAGTTTCTTTCTGAATAAGTTGTACTAGTGCAATTAACAAGCAAAACTGATTGGATGTTTCCTTCCTCCTTTTATGGTCAATTTTGTGGATGTCAGCAGAGTAAGCAAATTGTCAAAAAACCTGGCAAACAAAAGAGAGGAAAGGGAAGAAATAAAATACCCAGATAATCTGCAAACTGGATAATCTGCTTCTGAGTAATTGAAAATAATCTAATTTCAAAGATAATGCAAAAAAGGGGCCTGGTGAGTAATTCCATCTTGAAAATGCACAGCCCCTTCCCCCAATCCCAAAACAGCTAGTAGAAAAACAAATCAACAACAACAACAAAACAAAAAACCCACCAGAAAAATTCCAACCTACTGTCCACATTCATGTTTTCCCTGATCTGATCTGTATGTGTTCTAGGTTACATTTTATTCTAAGGAGGATCAGAGCACGGAAGAGGAGAAGAAAGCGTCATAAACATTTCTTATTTGTGATCTGCCTAGCCTCTTCGTTAAGTGCAAATAGCAACAGGGTTGCTTTCAAAACTGTGCTGGTCTAAAACTTCAGCAATCAATCCACTTCATTTCTGATTTTTTTTTTTTTTTAAGGAAAACCAATATCCAAGAAAAGGACAACAATGACTCAGCACTTCATTTTCTCTTTTTCCTTTTTTTCGGTCCCAAATGTGTGATTCCTTATTTAAAAAAAAAAAAAAAAAAAAAAAAAAAAAAGCTCAAGTACATTTGAGACCGACATGAGAAACTGTTATGCTTGATTCTCCACGGTGCTTCCATTCAAGGTCAGTACTCAGAGCTTTTCAGTTAAGGGAAGAAACACTCTTAATGAGCCTATGCATGCACAGATTTTGGCCAGAGTCATTGACTGACTGCACTTATTTAGTTTTCCTTTAGAAATGAAAATCTAAACAAGTAACTGGCAGTTTAAATGTCACCGAAATTTTCTCCAACTTCCCAAATGGAATTGTGAAAACAGTTTTGAATTCCTCTAATCTCTCCCTCTTTCACCTTCAAATGCCACACTTCTGAGGTGAACCATTTCCTAAGAAATAGCGGAACTAGGTTGGGTTCAGAGGTCAGGGGCACAAGGTGGGGAGAGGAAGATTCTTTCTTCGAGTTGGAGGGATTTGCTTTTTTCCCCACACCAAGGCAAGAAGGACCGGAATCTTGAGGCTGGGAATGTTCTGCCTCTTGCAAAGGAATTCAAAGGAGCCATTGTGTTTGATACTTTGCTTCCCAATTGGCCTCTGACAGCAACATCAGAAGCAACAGATACTTCAGTTTTACATCTGGAAAGAGACATTTTTTTTAAACCAGGGGGGGAAAAAAAAAAAACAAACCCACACACACTCCTGAAAACATTGAAGCCTAATTACTCTACATCCCATAGTCTTAAAGATTGGGATCTCTCTGATAGTTAGTGATAACCCCTTGAGGAACAGGAGCAGGTCCATTAGAAACTCAGATAACATTTCTATACTTTACCCTCAATAAAACTGATAGCCAAACTAAGTATATTGGCTGGATGCTTTCATTCCCCTGGCCATGGAATTGTAATGATCATTATGCAAGATACAACAATACCATTAATTAAGCTATCAAATGGAAAATACATTCTTCATGAAAATGTAGAAGGGATTTAGGATGTCCAAGGTTAAATGACCAAGGAATTGGTTTAGGTTAACTATTGTCTTCCTTGCTTTTCTAGAAAATATATAAATCAAGTCCTCATATTCATGGTAGGAACTTTAAAGTTCTGAATGGTCTGAATCTTAGCATTATGAATACATTCTAAGAGGATAGAACGTATTCTATGCAGCACAGTAATTATATTCATGGAAGTTGGAACTGCTATACAATATCCCCTGGGAGAAGTTTACCCCATTTCTACTGCTACTGGGACAGAAGTCACTGAAAATGTCTCAGGTTTTCTCATTCTGCTATTTTGATAGAAATTAAGCTTTGTAAGTAAAGAAGAATCAGAATCAACTCTATATAAATACACTCTTTCCTTATACCCTATTTCGCAATACACTACCTATCTGATTTCATGCCCAAATGATTTAAGACTCCCAAATACAAGTGAAAATTTTAAAGTTGGGGATATGCTTGTAAAACCACCTAAATGTAGGCCTAAGTTTCCTACTAAAAGAATATTTTTAAAAAGATATGGAGAATAATTGTACAGTACTCTTATACAAAAAAGAACAATGGAGGCATACCCATGAAAGGCTCATGAAATAGTCCTTGAAAGTGCTTGAAGTGATGGACAAGTGCATCCTATGGGAATCTGCTGAGTCTTGTACAGATATAAACAACATTCGTGAACTTTTCTTCTCCAACTTGCCCTTGCACATCTTTGGCTGGTCCCCCTCCTCATCTACCTTCCCTCTGGGCATCTTTTATTAAAAAATTTGTTTCTTTACTCATGTCATCTGCTA
The DNA here is from genome assembly GCF_024542745.1 of Macaca thibetana thibetana. Lineage (NCBI taxonomy): Eukaryota > Metazoa > Chordata > Mammalia > Primates > Cercopithecidae > Macaca > Macaca thibetana. Next base: position 86,466,330 of record NC_065578.1, on the reverse strand, counting down.
TCCTTTCCTCTAGATTTTGACCATCCATTACTTGGACACAACATTAAAAAAGACCTCCAACTAAAGAAAAATGTTGATTCCCCTTATAGAAACAGTCACTCTCAGCAACCTTGCCACTCCACCAATTAAGATTTTCAACATCTGGAGCAAGACTAAGAGATGTATATCAATTATTGACCTGTTCCAGATGCAGAAATGATGGTAGTTGCTGATAAACCATAAAACAAATTCCAAACGAAATGAAAGCATAACATTCTGAGCAAAGCTCAGAACCAACAATTAGACACTTGAACCCTAACTCTGAGACCCCAGGGGCACCCAAGCAACCATATTTCTGAAAAGACTACAGTCTAGTTCTTGAATTTTTAACTCTATGCCTTTAGCTACTGAAAAACTAGGCCAAATTTGGTGCAATTTCATTTCCTAGAGATTTTGCAGTCACTCATTCATTTGAACACTTCTTTGGGGCTTTGTCAACATCCTGCATTTTCATTCACTCCATCATAAAAGCTTCTTTTTAGCTATAAAGAAGACTTATGCCAATTAACATTGTATTTTGTCATCCTCTTAGAGGCTTAGCCTTTGCAGAGAGGATTGACAATGACTTCACTCTGAGTCGTGAGTGGTCGCTCTCAGCCATAATCACAGGCTCAACAGTGCATCATTCCCAACACTGCTTTTCCTTTTTTTTAAGTGTTAAAATATTAAATGTTTAAGCAAAATGTTCTGTAATGCAGCATTGTCTCATGCTAATCATCAGGTTTAAAGTTAAGAAGATAGAAACTTATTTGACAAAGAAAAAAACGAAAGGATGAAAGGGGGAAATCGTGAGCAGGGATATTTCTTTCCTGGGATTGTTATTCAGATACAGTCAGACAACTCCTGCTATTCTGCCAATGGAGGAGGCATTAGCCAGATAAAGCCAACCCTTTAGTTTCAACTTCTTCTATAATTCTAACATTACTGGGATTATTGACAGATGTCAAGCAGCTGGGGTCATGTCCCAACACAGAAATCAACGTCTTCTGATAGACATATAGACATACTCATGGATTACATACAGACATACTCATGGAATTCTCACAAATTACATAGGCAGTAGAGAAGAAAATAAAAATCACAAATAAGGTACTCCACACTGGAGAGTCCAACAGTGATGGCAACGTAAAACCCAATTCTAAGCACATAAATACAAAACAGAATTCTACTGGCCCTGTAACTGAGAAGTTCAAGGCATGGTCTAGCTTCAGGCATGACTCATTCAGGTGCTCAAACAATGTGGTCAGAAATCTATTTCTTTCCCACCATCTCTATTCTCTATTTTACTCTGTGTTGGTTTTAGTTTCAGGCAAGATTTTTCTATTGGGTGGTAAAGAAAGACACAGCAGCTCCAAGCTTACACTTTTACCAAGGACATTTTACCAGGGATCCTACAAAAAAAAAAAAAATCATGTCTATTTCCCAGAAATCAAATCCCCAAAAGGATCTTAAGAGTGCTGCTTGGAACTCTTGCTGATTGGGCAGCCTGACCATTTGATTGACAGCCCTACCTGAGTCACAGAGAATTTAGGAAAGGTGAATCCAAAAAGAAGGAAAAGAACCTTTTATCAGAAGGAAGGATAACGGAGGCTGGAAGGTCAAAGGCAGATGTCCTCCAGGCAGTGCCATTCCAGTCACTTTGAACCTAAATCATTTGCAGGGACCTTTGCAATTCATTAGCATCCCCTGGCTCAATGGCAAGGTGGTACCTCACCTTTGCTCCAAGTTGCTACAATGTTTTTTCGTGTCTAAGTAGAGAACAGACCTCAGTGCCTTATGTACCCTACTACATGGATGAATAAGATCTTCTCAGTAGCTTGCGATGGTTCTTTGACTGCCATTACTGACTATGATGTAAATAAGTAGTTATTGACTTAAGAACTCACTATTTACTCAATAACTCTTGATGGGAACTGTGATCCCCTTACACACTATTACAGAAGTACATAATTATAGACCTTTCAAAATGGTTATTTCTTTCAGGCATTTGCCTGTAATAGCTCCTTCAAAGCTGTTAAGCTTTTATCATGTGAAGACCCAAGTGGAAAATATTTGGTTCACTCCTCATTGACCTAGTAGAGAAAAAATTCATCTTTAAGATGGTGTTAGCTTCCTGGCAAGAACACGTGGTCAGCCTTGTCTGGCTTGGGCTATTTGAGAAGGAAATCAAATTGCTGTTAGATCATGCTCACCTCATTTATTAATTAAATATTGACACTAAATGATCACTGGTGTCACTATTTCTTCAGTCTCCTCTGAAGGAAATCTTGTCACAGCCATTTGTCCTGACTCTATTACTATCTAGCAAGGGTTCTATAAAAGTAAAATGCCAGGTAGGTCTGCTGGCTTCAACATATCTCATTGCTGAAGCATGGGGCACAATTCTTACTTTAATGAGAAAAAGTTTTTATGCATAGTAAATGCATTGGTCTCACAGAGGAAACCGCAGCTAGAATCAGGAGATTGAGACATGCCTGGCTCTTCCTTGAGCTCAAGAAAATCATGTAATATATGATGCAATGAAATGTATACATTTTAGTCTGTTTGGACTGCTATAACAAAATACCTTAGATTGGGTAATTTATAAACAACAGAAATTTATTGCTCACAGTTCCAGAGGCTGGGAAGTCCAAGATCAAGGTGCCAACAGATCTGGTGTCTAGTGACAGCCCATTACTCACAGATGGCCCCTTCTTTGTGTCCTTACATGGCAGAAGGTGAAAAGGGCTTTCCCGAGCCTCTTTCATAAGTGCACTAATTCTATTGACGGGGGCAGAGCCCTCATAATCTAATCACATGCTGAGTACCCCACCTCTTAATACTATCATATTGGGGTTTAAGTGCCAACGTATGAATTATAGGGGAACCCAAACATTCAGACTATAGCAGTATGTATCTGACACACTCATTACATGTGATGTGTATAACATTACAAAAATTATGGTTGTACCTTGTTTGAAAGGGTCTCAAGATATATAGAAAAATGTATTTAATTTGCTCAGTTCAAGTCAAGAAACTAGTGAGTATTTACAACCCTGTTAAAGGGACTAGGTTAAGTGAGGAAGATGCCAATATAAAAATAAAGTTTGCTTTCTTGCTTGCTCACCCACAGCAAGAGTCTATTTTTACTGCCCCATTTCCTACCATTCCCACTGTCTCCCTCTCTAGGCTTCACTATTTACAACTTTCTCCCCAAGTCTCAGGTAAGCACAACTCCTTTTCAGCTTTCTGCTGTTACATGTGCAGTTTCTTCTCATTAGGATTCCCCCTCTTTTCTTCTGCCTCGACCTTACTGAAACATCACCTCTTCAATAAAGCACCCACTGAGTCATGTGGGCAGAGCTAGCCACATGCTATCTCTGTTTCTGAGGCACTGTATAAGCATCTGTATTGTACCGTCAGCATTTCTTCACATGTTTTCTCCCCCATTATACTCTGAGCTCCCTAAAGGTCAAGATTATGTCTGATTCATGGCTATTTCCTCAGGGCCCTTGCAGAGTACTTGGCACAAACAAGTCCCTAGTAAGATGTCGAGTAATGGTAATTTATTTGACCTCATTCCTTCTGCACAGAAAAGCTACTTTGCTCTCCTTGCGTTTCTACTGTCAGGCCTCATAGTTGACTAGAAGAGAGACACAGGTACATGAGCCAGGATTGGAGAAACTGAAGTCAATGCTGTAATGGAAATTCAAACAAGCAATGAGTGGGAGGGGACTTAGGGTATAGAGAATAGAAGGAGGAAGAGAGGAAGAAAAGGAGAGAGAGACAGAGCAAAAGAGCTGGAGGTGAGAGCATCTCAGGAGGAGGAGGCAGTATGAGCGGTGGCTCTGGTTGGGGAGGGGAAGGTGCATGGAACATGAAGAAAAGAGAAACACAGGTGCTTGGTATGGGAGGAGCAGGGGACAGTGTGGGAAAATTGCAGGGTAACAAACCAGGATATCATGTTAGAAGGGTCAGGCAGATTTGCATTGCCAGGCTGAGGAATTTGCATTTTTGGACTCTGCAATGGTGGAGATTTGTGGAGAGGAGAGAGTGACAATGGAGGCATTTGATCCCATATGGGCATTGGTAACCCAATGGGGAAATTATGAACATTGGAGTTCTAATGCTCAGAACCAAAACACTCAGACTGTACCTTTCAAGAATTCAAACTCTCAGCCAACTTTAGTGAAACAAAGGCCTTCCTGCACACATCAAATGAGAGAACAAATTGCAGGTGATCGACCCTGATATTTCTTAGCCTTTAGATTCTCAAGCATGCCAGCAACTTTCAGATTCCTCTGCCTGGGACTCACGTCCCCCAGGTATTCTCATGGCTGCCTCTCCTTTATCATTTTTACAGAGGTCCCTGCTCAAATATCATTTTTACAGAGAGGCCCTTCGTAACCACTCTGTCGAAAAAAAGCACCCCCATTATTTCATCCTTTTGTTCTGTTTTACTTTTCTTCAAAGCACTTATGACTAATTGACATCATATTATATATCTATGTATTTACTTTCTTAATATTCATACCCTCCAACATGAGGATCATCAAGTTTTTTCTATGAATACCATAAGGACCCAGACAGTAAATATTTTAGGATTTGCAGACCATAAGGTCAGTTGTAACTACTAAACTCTGCCATTGTGGCACCTAGCATCTGTAAACAATGCATAAATAAATGGACAGAGTTGTGCTGCAATAAATCCTTGTTGACAAAAATAAGCTGTGGGCCAGATATGGCATGGGCCATAATTTGCCAACCCCTGCTTCCATAGAAAGCTCCATGAGGTCAGCAATACTGTCTTGCTCGCTCGTGGGTCTCTAAGGGTTGACTCAAAGTAGGCACTCAATTAGGAATTTTTAAAGAATAAATGAAGTCCTATGGGAAGCACACAGGTATAGGAAAACTACACCCATGTGAATATATATATATAATCCCTTTGTGATAGCTAACCTTATGTGTCAACTTGACTGGCCATGGTGCCCAGATATGTGTAAAACATTATTATGGGTGTTTTTGGAGGAGATCATCATTTAAACTGGTAGACTTTGAGTAAAGCAGATTGTCCTCCATGCTCTAGGTGTTCCTTATTCAATCACTTGAGGGCCTGAATAGAACAGAAGATTGGCACACACACTGCCCCCAACCCATCCCCCAGTTTGCTGCCAGTAGATGGCCTCTGGACCTGAACTGCAGCACTGGCTCCTCTCCCAGCTTCTGTCTGCCAGCCCACCCTGCAGATTTTGGATTTGCCAGCCTCCCTAATCTTGTTAGTCAATTCCCTAAAATTAATCAGTCAATAAATAGACAAATAAATAAATCTCCTGTTGGTGCTGTTTCTCTGGAGAACATTGACTAATAAACACATACATACACCACAGATTTATTCCATTAGCAAAGTAGGGAAACAGTTGGCTCTGTAGAATTGGAAGCCTTACTCTTGGGCATGTGCAAATCCCTATCACAGCAGCTTTCAAAGATGCCCTGTGGCCTTCAGGGAAACACTCAAATGTTTCTTAGCACTAAAGTGACTTCCAAGTCTGGCTTCCACCCACCCTGACCTCCACATCCAGTCAGCGTCGGTGTGCGATGTGCAAAAGAGCCATGCAGTACTTCTCACTGCTCACTGCTTCCCAGAGGGCAAGATTTTGCAAGTTTCCATACCTTTGCACACACTGTAGCCTCTGCCTAGAGTGACATACCAACCCCTGGTCACCTGGCTAATTCCTAGTCATTCTTCAAAACTTCCCCTGAGAACTCCCAGAGGACAGGGTTAGATAGGCGCCCCTGCTACTGATCATTACCTAGTTACAAGTGGCCCTGCATGATAGATGTTGGTTTGCTTCTGTCTCCCCCAGAAAGCTCCTACCTCCTTGAGAGGAGGGACTCCCTGTTTATCTCCCTACTTACCTCCTCCCACCTTCTCAGCTCCCATGTCTGTACCTAACATGCGACAAAGACATTAGTGGGCAGTTACATTAATAAACAAAATATTTCAAGAAATTAAACCATGTGAAAATAGTGTCACTTATTTGCAATCTATGAGAATAGAGCTTAGAATCACCCAAGCAAGATGCAAAGCCAAATCCCAGGGGTATTAAGAATCTGCTCTGGGGGCCTCCGACTGGACAGAACCCCTCCTGACCTGAAGAAATACTGTCCAGAGTGAGCACCAAAGGTGAGAAAGCGCTGTCCATGCCCTCTCCACTATGAACCAGGTTTTTTTCCCAACTTCTCAAAACACTACCAGGGTGGGAGTAAAGTGGGAAGTGGAGAGGTCAAAAAACAGCTGGAACCTGGGCAACCACATTCAGTTCTCCCATGTCAAAAATGTTCAGCTCTACGTGTGGGAAGAATCTGGGAGCCCGTATCACTGATTTTTCAATAGAAATTAATAGGAAAATGGGGTTTACTTTACAGGAATAAACAAACAACTGAGCTGAAACATCTGGTCGACAAAGGCAGGCTCTCCTGGATGAGGGGAACTCACTGGCAGCAGTGTTTTCAGTGGATAGCTCCTAGCCAGATTGTCCTCAGTGGATAGCACCTAACCAGACCACAAGGCTCTAGGCTTCCTGTTTCTATCACTGACTTGCTCTGGAACTTTTATGCCTCATGCTTTTATTTCTCAGTGCCTCAGTTTCTGCATCTGTAAAACAGGAAGAATAATGTTTGCCACCTGCCACACAGGAGGGTAATGCCGATGAATGAGCTGGCATCTGTAAAGCGCTTCGTGTTCCCGTTCCTTCCTCTCTACGGATCTGAAGTTGTATTATTATTACTTCTGAAAATGTTAGCTATCATCCAAATGGGTTATTTCAATCAAAAGTCTTTCTTCAGGAAGACTTCATAAAGAAAAAGTGAAAGCATGCACATTCTCCTTGGAACCATCATAATTAGTCCCAGTAACAGTTGGGCCATTTTTTTTTTTCAGTTCATTTATAGTCAGATTCTGCAAAATTGAAAACATCCAACATCTGGGCTGAAAAACTTATACAAAGACAGAAAGCCCCCCAAATGGGCACGTGTGGGCTTCAGTGGCAGAGGAGCCAGATGTACTTTTTGCCTCAACTACTCTTTTCAACCTTAGGAAAGACTAAAATAATAATTAAATTTTCATGCTTACAAAAACCTTTGGTTTTCATCCCTAATTTTTTAAAGTATCTTTTTGGACAGTCGTATTTTTAAGAGTCTCCCAAATAATCAGAAATTTCTACAAAAGGAAATAATCATGTACAAAATAATCATGTACAAAAGCATTCTGGGGTTCAGTTGTAATCGTGTAAAATTTTACAGGGACAAATAATAGTTAACATGTATTGTCCCTAAACTATGGGCAAGCTGTCTTTTAATTACCTTACAGGTATTATTTCACTTAATCTTTGCATTCAATTCATGAAACTGGTACTACTATTTTTTCCATTTTATAGGTAAGGAATCCAAGGAATAGATCAATTAAGTAACTTGCCCAAAGCACCATTAAGACAGAAAAAAGAAAAATGTTTTGGTTGATGTTTAAAGAAAAATTTCATTTAATTCAACCTTAATACAGCAAGAATCCAAAACAATCTTTGGTATAATAAGGTTATCCCGACCAGATTAAGCCACACCCTCTCCTGGGAAGAGCCGCAGAGCCTTTAATACAGCTTCCTGAGATCAGAGTGTTTGGGCTTCAGGAAACAAGCCCAACTAGACAGTATGTCCCAGTTCCTGCCATCTTCTTTAATGCTCTGGGGGAAGAAAAAACCCCACACATTCACAGTAACTTATTTCACCTATTTGCTGAAGAAAAGCTGTCTTCAAGTCCTGTTGTTTTCAGCATGCCAACCAATAGCATCTAGAAGCTTCCTCAGGGAAAGAGGGGAATTGGCTAGATTGCCAAACATCCTTAGAAAATCTGCTGGGGACCTCCACAGAAGGGTTTTGTGAACGAGGATAAAGAGGGCACATTAGCGTTGCTTTGTTTCATAAAAAAAGGGAACACACACAACAAAACTTGATTACAGAATCTCATTTTACAAACTCTAGGTAAGATGCACTACCCTGGGGCAATGGCATAGCCCCCACAGGTTGCTCTGCCGTGTGCTTTCTGAGTGAAGACCTGATTCGACTCCAAGGGCTGGGTTAGATAAAACCGGAAGGGTTTATGTGCACAGCATTTAACTTTAAATATTTCTCATGGAAATTTACAATGCACATAATTTACATATTCAATACCAGTGACAATTTACTTCTCCCATCTGAACAGGGCTTTCAACTATGCCACTTGAACTAAATTAATAAACAGTAATTACAGAATGTTGTGTGAGCTAGCTGTTGATGTTGAGCAGATTCTAATCAACACCTTCTTTTAAGGGCCAATTAGAGCCGAATGTATGCAATATAAACATCTTCGAGTATTTAGACATGAACCACAGAACAAGGTAAAAAAAAAATTAAAATATGAACAATTAGACTGGGGATGAGCCAGTCAAAGCTGGAGCCATAGACCCTTTTCAGCCAGTCTCTAAAGTCAAGTTAATTCCTTTAAATCATGAGAATTTTTGTGAAATGGGGAGGGGCTCCAAGGACTTGTTAGGCCAAACTCCATCCCTTTAGAGATTTCTCCAACATGTTGTATTGTTTTCCATATGCTTTAAGTTTCATGGCATTTCTTTTTAAATTGCCTCAAACACTTTTCTCCTTAATTCATGTGCATCTCAGCAAAAACTTAATCTCCATATTTCTGACTCTTTTATGTATAAATCATCTACATGTTATTTGGTGTCTAAGAAACCTTTCCCTAGGCCCTATCTTTGGCCATCCAGGCGCTACACAAAGCTGGGAATGCATCCCAGGCCCTACTATGAGGGTTTGCATCCCAAATAAGCAGAGGACACAAATCACTGAGGAACCAGATTAGAAGCTATAGGAAAGAGAAATCAAACAACCTCTCAATCATTGGTTGTCCTCAGAACCTTGCCTTAGTTTCTTACCATGGCAGCATTCCGGCAGGCTTCATGACCTTGGGAAAGGGAGTGAAGAGGAGGCATTCCAGTAATAGTAAAAGTTCTGGGAAATGGACAGAACTGCACTAGTCACCAATATGCACTCAGTGAATAGTTTTGTTCAATGCCTGAGAGAAGTTGGTAACCACGTTTCTTTCAAAATACACATCTCAAGAGGATGGCATGGGACTGAGTTGCCTGTAATATCCACTTTGTAAGGGACAGCTGATGGCCTCCCCGGGATGACCATGAGAAGTCTAGGATGAGCCTGCTGCAAGTAGGGGTGTGAAGACACATTTATAGTCTGTGACCCGTAACCCTCCCTTCCTCTTTCTACCTTAGATTCCAAGGATGTATCTGGACAGTTCCCCGCTTCCCTCAGGCTAACTGGCTCCCCTTCTTACAACACACCTGGACTATCTTTACCTTCTCTTTGCCACTCAGACCTTCTCTCCCTCCTGGAATTGGCCTCATCTCTGACTGTTCAAATCCTACCCAATCTCAAGGCTAGCTTCAAGCTCATTCCCCTCCCTCATTCCTTCTCATTCTTCTCTTTCTTGCTCTCGCTCTCAATGTCTGCCTATCTCTCTCTCTCACCTCTATCTTTCTGTAATCTATATTGTCCAAGACTTAGCCATAAATTGCTTTGAAATAACGCTCAAAAAAGTTGATTTTGATCAATTACCACCTCCATTGATATTTACCTCTACAGGTATGCTCACCTCCCCCTTATCTAGTTTACGGACAGTCTGGGGACAGAGATTTTGCACTTAAATGGCTTCACCACTGTACCTAGCAGAAAGCTGTTTATGTGAGCAAGAGATGAATGAATATATTTTGGACGAATATGAATAATGCTTCTTTTAAAGTCAACAAAATCAAAGTCTCTCTTTGGCTTCCAATATTTTCTCAATAAAATTTGGAAGTATAATGATAGACTCTGGGCCAGAAATCAAAATTTCAAGATAGTTATTAATTACCAGTCACATATTAAAGTGAGAGAATTATGGAGCCAAGGCACTGGGAGGGACCACTGGAAATAATTTTATTCCACAGTTCTGCCTCTGGAGAGGTCTACACCAAATAGACTCTTGAAAAATAGTCACTTATTTTTGCTCTGTCCATGATCATAATAGCCACGTTATTACGTGACAATGACAGTGATCATTTATCGAGTACTCACTATAGGAAGGCAAGGGCCCTCACGGTTCTCACTCAAGCATGGCTGGAAGCCAACTCTCTGGGGGGAAAAGCCAGGTGTCCCGTGGACAAGAGCCACCAGGGAAGATGTTCTGGGCCCTCCCATCTCTCACCTTTGATCTGTTTAATGAGTTCCTTTCTTGCCTTCCTTCTGTTCATACTCCACATGGTTCCCTGGGCAAACTCATCTGTTTCCTGTAGCATCATCCAACATTTCAGGAGTAAGAAAGAAGGGAGTTCTAGAGCAGAAGCCTTTGTGCCTCTCCTGAACTTTGATTCTGTATTTCTAACCACCTGTCGGTTATTAGATGTCCTATAGCTGCCTCAAACACTATGTGCCCTCAAGTGACCCTCTGTGTCCTTTTCCTGTTAAAGAAAAAGGGCACAGAGGTTCACTTCTCTTCCTTTTCTTTCTAAGTGGTATCAGTACTCACTCTCTTGCCTGTACCAAAGCTGAACTTTGTCTTTGACAACACGCTGTGGAGGAAAGAGCAGGGGATTTGGAGTCTAACAAGACTGGATTTGAAATTTGTTTCAACCACCGACTATCAGTTCTGTGATTGTAAATATTTTTTTTTAGCTTCTCTCAGTATGTTTTCTCACCTGAAAATATAAATATGCTAACAGAGCTATCACATACTAGGCCTTCAGGAAATGTTTATTTCCTTTCTTTCCTTCTCTCTTCTCTTCTCTCCCTCCCCACTTCCCTCCCTGTCACCAGCAGCAGTCACTACTGCTGCGTCCTCCTCACCCTCCTCTTCCTCCTGCTCCTCTTCCTCCGCTCTCCGTCTCTATCCCTTTCCCTCTCGCTCTCCCTCCCCTTCCCATAGCAAATCAGTCATCAAGTCTTATCAATCATGCTTTCCAAAGAACTGCCTTTTCCTCTCCATCCCTACTCTCCTCATCATCTCTCCTGCAATAGCTCCCAGCCCAGTTTTACTGCCTCTGTTTCCTCCTCTAGTCTATCCTGTTCTCTGCTACCAGTTATCTGAAGACACAACTCCCTTGTATAAACTCTACAATTGTTCCCAGTTGATCACAAGAGAAAAACCAAACTCTGGCAATATATTCAAGGACCTTCACAGTCTACCTTCGAATTACTTTTCCAGTCTCATCTCCAACTAGTTCCTGAAGCTCCGCCTGGTTTTCAGTGGGTTCTTGCCATTCCCTGGCTATGCTATATTCTTCAGTACCATTAGTTTGTCATGCATGCTATTTCCTCTACCCAGAATTTCTTCTATCTTACCCAACACTCACACACCTGGCAAACCTCTACAGAACTTCCCTGACATTGTCAAAAGGTGAGTTCCTCTTGAAAACATTCCCTGGCTTCCTCTGAACTTTCAAGGGCGCTAATTAATTATGGTATCTTGGCCTCCTTCCACTCCCATTTTCCCCTGGGTCTTGGTTTTGCCTTGTATATTCTTATATCCCCACAGGTAACATCTTCCCTGAATCCAAATTTCTTCCATCCTGGCATTCTCCATCTAATTACAAGCCCATGCCATAGTAATTCCCTCCTGTGACTGCAGAGTATTAGCTTTCTAGTCTGGGCTCTGACAATAGAAAATCCAAATTTCTAGTCTCAGCTTTACTGTGTACTAATTATATGATCTCGAAGAACATGCTCAAACTTCCTGAGCCTTTAAACTACTAGGTACTAACCTTCCTCACATGGTTCTTGTAAAGGCTAAGGCACTGGCATTAGGATAGACATATAGGTCAATGGACTAGAATTGAGAGTCCAGAAATAAAACCTTACCTTTTTTTTATGGTCAATTGATTTTCTATAAGAATACTAAGACAATTCAACAAAGCATACTGGGACAACTAAATATCAACCTACTTTGAAAAGAAAGAACTTAGACCCCTACTTCACATTATATACAAAAATTAACTCAAAGTGAGTCATAGACCTAAATGTAAGAGCTAAACTATAAACTTTTAAAAGAAGATATAGGCGTAAACAGTCACAACCTTGGATTGGACAATGATTTCTTAGACATGACATAAAAAGCACTAGTGACAAAATAAGCAATAGTTAAATTGGACTTCATCAAAATTAAATAATTTTGTGCTTCAAAGGACCCCATCAAGGTGAAAAACAAAATGGAAGAAATATTTGCAAATTATGTATCTAATAAGGGATTTGTATTCAGTATATACAAAGAACACTTACAATTCAACAATTTAAAACAACAATTAAGAAATAGGCAAAGGCTTAGAATAGACAATTGTTCCCCCCCACCAAAAAAAACCCACAGATGGCCAATAGCACATGAAAGGATGTTCAGCATTATTGGTATTAGGAAAATGCAAGTCAAAACCACAATGAAATACCACTTCACATCCAGTAAGGGAAAGGATCCCCTATTCAATAAATGGTCCTGGCAACAAAAGAAATAATCAGCAGAGTAAACAGAAAACCCACAGAGTGGGAGAAAATATTCATAAACTATGCAACTGACAAAGGATTAATATCCAAAATCTACAAGGAATTCAAACAAATCAGCAAGAAAAAAAACAAATAATTCTATCAAAAAGTGGGCAAAGGACATGAATAAATAATTGTCAAAAGAAGATATACAAATGGCCAACAAACATATGCAAAAATGTTCAACATCACTAATTATCAGGGCAATGCAAATTATAATCACAATGAGATACCACTTTTTCTTGCAAGAATGGCCATAATTAAAAAGTCAAAAATTAGCCAGGCATGGTGGCAGGTACCTGTACTCCCAGCTATGAGGGAGGCTGAGGTAAGAGAATCTCTTGAACTTGGGAGATAGAAGTTGCAGTGAGCCAAGAATGTGCCAGTGCACTCCAGCCTGGGCAACTAAAGCGAAACTCCATCTCAAAAAAAAAAAAAAATCAGAAAACAACCTGTGTTGGCATAAATATGCTGAAAAGGGAATACTTTTACACTGCTGGTGGGAATGTAAACTATCAGAATCACTATGGAAAACAGTATAGAGAGTCTTTAAGGAACTAAAAGTAGAACTACCATTCAGTCCAGCAATCCCACTACTGGATATCTACCCACAGGAACACAAGTCATTATATGAAAAAGACACATGCACAGGCATGTTTATAGCAGCACAATTAGCAACTGCAAAGATATGGAACCAACCTAGGTGCCCATTAACCAACGAGTGGATGAAGAAAATATGATATGTATCTACCATGGAATACTACTCAGCCATAAAAAGTAAGGAAATAATGCCTTTTGCAGCAATGTGGGTGGAGCTGGAGGCTATTATTCTAAGTGAAGTAACTCAGGAATGGAAAACCAAATGTCATATGTTCTCACTTCTACATTGAAGCTAAAGTATGAGGATGAAAAGGCATAAGAATGATATGATGGAGTTTGGGGTCTCAGGAGGGAAGGCTGGGCGGTGGGTGAGGTATAAAAGACTACTTATTGGGTATAGTATACACCTGTTCTGGTGATGACTGCACTAAAATCTCAGAAAGCACCACTAAAGAACTTATTCATGTAACCAAAAACCACTAAAATGCCCATCAATGGACAAAGAACCAAAACATGGCATATCCATACAATGGAATATTATAAGTACCAATACATGCTACAACCTGGATGAATCTTGAAAACATGCTAAGTAAAATAAATCAGACACAGACATGAATGATTCCATTTACATGAAATGTTTCAAATAGGCAAATCCATAAAGACAGAAAGTAGACTGGTGATTGTCAAGTACAGGAAGACAGGAGAAATAGGGAGTGACTGCTGATAGATAGATGATGAAAATGTTCTGGAATTAAATAGTGGTGATGGTTGCCCACCTCTGTGAGTACACTAAAAACACTGAATTATACATATTAAAGGGGTGAATTTTATGGTATGTGAATTATACTTCAATGAAGCTGTCATAAAAATAATTAAAACTAATTTAAAATGTTAAAAGATTGAGATAAGTACACAATAAATGCCAGTTACTCTTATAACGTGTATGTCTGTTGTTGCTGTATCGATCTTATCCTGTCGTAATTCCAGATTGGTTTAGTTTTCTGTTTCCCACACTAGACCATGAGCTTCCTGAAGATAGAGACCATGCTTTGCTTAGAAACTATGCCATGTTTATTTCCCTTTCCCCAGTCCTTAGAGAGATATTTGGCACAGAGAATACTGCACAAAACACAACTGTACATAAATTAAAATGAGTGAGTGAGTGAGTGGGCAAGTGGGGTTTTCATTTTCACAGACATATTTAGCACCTCTGTATTACATATTTGCAGGACTTGGGCTTGGACATCTGCAGGAAAATGTAGACTAGTCTACAGGGATGCTTACTGTTCCGGGGACCTTCCAAAACTGTTTGCAGCCCTGAGTCTGGAAGGAAAGAGAGAAGGGAGAAAACAGGAATGAATGAATCCTAGTGGTTATCCTTGAGGTCTCACTTGGTCTAACTTTCACGGAGTTTCTGTCTGTTCTCCTGGGTCAAAAGTTCTTCAGAAATTAACAAATTCAAACCTTGGAACACAGAAGAGTTTAGTGCTAATCAAAAGCCAGGATCTTTAATTATTTTTATTCTAAATCACAACTTTCTTACAAGAAACTGCCAACAGCTACTCCTGAGCTCTACTGAGATAACATAAATTATAATTTTGTTATTCTGTTACCATTTTATATAGGACTCTACTCTGCCTTCTTGCCTCTATAAAGAGATTGGTAATCAGTCATAGCCCATTTCCCACTAATCCTGGGTATTGCCTAAAAATCTTTCTCAATACAGTGTTCCAAGAAGCCACCACCAACCTGTTTGACCTATCCATGTGGCAAAACAAAGCCCAAAAATATAGTGACTTAAACCAACCATTTTATTTTTTATTTTTATTTTTTTATTTTTTATTTTTTAATGTACTTTAAGTTCTAGGGTACATGTGCACAACGTGCAGGTTTGTTACATATGTATAACATGTGCCATACCAACCTTTTTATTATCTCTTACAATCCAAGGGGTTGACTGGAATCAGCTAGATGGTTTTTCTACACCGTGTAATGACACCTGGGCTGCAGATATCTGGCAGGTCAGCTAGGCTAGAGTGTCCAAGATGGTTCACTCACATGGCTGATAGTTGATGCTGGCTTTTGGCTGGGAGCTTAGTCTGAGCTATCCACTGGAGAGCCTCAGTTCTTCTCCACCTGGTCTCCCTGTATCACTTGGGCATATCACAGCACGATGGCTAGACTTCAAGGGAAAGAAAGTGGAAGCTGCCAGTCCCAGACTTCACTTCCACCACATTCTTCTGATGAAAGTCAGTCACAAATGCAGTCCACATTCAAGAGGAAGAGAAATAATCTCCATCTCTTGATGTGAAGAGCAGTTTGTGCATACTGAGGAGAGGAATTGTTAAGAGACAACTTTTGAGAGCTACCATAATCTGCTCTCTGACCAGAGAAATTCACATTCTTCTCAAGGGCAAAATATACTCTCTCTCTCCTACCCAAGATCCCCTAAAAGCCTCATCCTTTTAGCACTAGCTCAAAGTCTAAAATCTTATGAGCTAAATCTCAGGCATAATTATAGATGGTACTCTTAATATGTGGCCCCATTTGTGCAGCTACTCAGGTATGGTTTTTCAAGTGCAAGGACTGTAAACTAAAAAGATAACTTCTGTACTCCCCACACATGCAATGCACAACAGTGAGAAACAGAATAATTGCAATAGACATTTCCATTCATAAATGGAAGAGGCGTATAAAAGACATATAAAAGCACTGGTCCATTGCAATTTTGAAATCCTCCAATTCCAAAGTCAGGGAGTGTTCCTGAAGTAAGGCTCAGTTTTGCCCCCTGACAGCAGAATGGCTTTTGTTACAACAATGGCTCTTGGATCTGCCCTCTGAGCTCTTGACTTCACCCTCTCTGAGTCATTCTTTTCCATTAGAAATGCTTCATGATTACAACTAAGTAGCTTTTTCAACCTTCTTAACCATAGGAAGTTAGGTCCTCAGAGACGTCTTTTCATTTTGTCTGTCCCTTTTAATCCAAGCTGAAATAATTCATTTACCTTTGTAGGCTTACTATATATAAAAGTATACTGCAATCCATTAAAAGCATTTCACACTCATAAATCTTTCAAAAATAAGCCCTTTTCTACCTTTGGCTGAAAATAAGGGTGCTGTGAAAACAAATGCTATTATACTCTTAGAAACTATGTTTTTCTAGCAGAGGGAGTATAGGAAATAGTCCTCTAAGAGTCTTAAAATCCTACTGTCTATCTCGGAGGATTGATAAGACTGAAACTTAAATCTTATTGAGGTTTCCACAACAGGTGTTACAGCCAAAACCTTGATCTGATCTAGACCACCAAGGCCATGTTTTCCTAGCGGTGACATGGAATTAATCTGTGCCCCCAGGTTTTTATTTACTTTGAGAATATTTTGTAGGCTGGGGAGGCCAGAATGAGAACTGTTTTACTTTGTAACTCAGCAAAGCCTGGATTAGGAATGTTGCTTCTTGATCTTCTTGAAAACTGAACAGTCCCTTCTTTCATTCATCTCTTTTTTTATCTCTCTACTTTATCAGGCACAACTAAAAGCTATCACATGCCCTTTCAACATTCTGCCTGATAATCTCAGGAAAATCCACAAGTTCATTAGACATATATTTTATATTATTGCATTGCCACTTACAACAATTTCAAAATTAGAATCACCTTTTCTCCAGCCGCCAACACAATTTTCCTACAGTCATTTTAGTCTCTGTGAACAATCTCCTCAAAAAACCTTCCGAATTTCACTCATTGCCTGGTCCCAAAACCGGTGCCACAGGTTTAGGTTTGTATTACAGCAGTGCCCCACTTCTAGGTAAAAGTTACTGTTTTAGTAGTCCATTATTATTAAAAACTTAGTAGCTTAAGGAGGCATCATGCTACTGGACTCCAAACTATACTACAAGGCTACGATAACCAAAATGTCATGGTACTGGTACAAAAACAGACACATAGACCAATGGAACAGAACAGAGAACTCAGAAACAAGACAGCACATCTACAACCATCTGATCCTCGACAAACCTGACAAAAAACAAGCAATGGAGAAAGGATTCCCTATTTAATAAATGATGCTGGAAGAACTGGCTAGCTATATGCAGAAAATTGGAACTGGACTCCTTCCTTGCAACTTATACAAAAATTAACTCAAGACAGATTAAAGACTTAAACGTAAAACCCAAAACTATAAAAACCCTAGAAGAAAATCTAGGCAATACCATTCAGAACATAGACAAGGGAAAAGATTTTATGACAAAATTGCCAAAAGCAATTGCAACGAAGCTAAAATAGACAAATGAGATCTAATTAAACTAAAGAGCTTCTACACAGCAAAAGAAACTATCATCAGAGCAAACAAGCAACCTACAGAGTAGGAGAAAATTCTTGCAATCTATCTATCTGAAAAAGGTCTAATATCCAGAATCTACAGATAACTTAAACAAATTTACAAAACAAACAAACCAACAAACAGCCCCATTAAAAAGTGGGCAAAGGACATGAATGACACTTCTCAAAAGAAGACATTCGTGCAGCCAAGAAACATATTAAAAAAAACTTAACATCACTGATCATTACAGAAATGCAAATCAAAACCACAATGAGATACCATCTCACATCAGTCAGAATGTCGATTATTACAAAGTCAAGAAATAATTGATGCTGGTAAGGTTACACTGTTGGTGGGGATGTAAATTAATTCAACCATTGTGGAAGACAGTATGGCGATTCCTCAAAGATCTAGAACCAGAAATACTACTTAACCCAGCAATCCCATTACTGGATATATACCCAAAGGAATATAAATCATTCTACTACAAAGATGCATGCACACATATGTTTATTGCAGCACTATTCACAATAGCAAAGACATGGAATCAACCCAAATGTCCATCAATGATAGATTAGATAAAGAAAATGCAGTATATATATAACATGGAATACTATGCAGCCATAAAAAGAATGAGATCATGTCCTTTGCAGGGACATGGATGGAGCTGGAAGCCATTATCCTCAGCAAACTAACACAGCAACAGAAAACCAAACACAGCATGTTCTCACTTATAAGTGGGAGCTAAACTATGAGAACGCATGGACATAGGGAGGACAACAATACACACTGGGGCTTGTTGGAAGGGAGAGGGAGAGAGAGCATCAGGATAAATAGGTAATGCATGCTGGGCTCAATACCTAGGTGATGCGTTGACAGGTGCAACAAACCACCATGGCACACATTTACCTGTGTAACAAACCTGCACATCCTGCACATGAACTCTGGAACTTATATATAAAAATTAAACTTAGTAGCTTAAAACAACAACCACGTTTATTGTTTCTCACAACTCTGTGGGTCAGGAATTGGATAGAGTGCAGCAGAGATGGCTCATCTCTTCTCAAGTCTTCTGCTGAGACTACATCATCCAAAATGGCTTCTTCACTTACATGTCTGATGGTGCTTCAGGTGAGATGGCTCAAAGGGCTAGGTAGTGGCTGGAATGACTTGCCTGCGGTCCTGTGTCTGGATCCTCAGTTCTCATTGGTGGCTGGAACTTCAGTCCTAAGTTCCCTCCCTCTCCACATGGCCTCTCCACATGGTCGCTGTAGCACAGCAAATAGATTTCTTCTGTGGCAGCTCAGGGCTCCCAAGAGCAAAAAGCAGACTTCCAGGGCTTCTTAAGGTTTAGGCCAGAACTGGCACAACTCACTTCTTCCACCTTCTACTGGTTAAAGCAAATCAGAAGAACAGCCCAGCTTCAAGGGGAGGTGGTTACACAATGGTATCAATACCAGGAGAGCTGATCCACTGGGGGACATTGATATAGCGGACTGCAATAGAGTCTACTGGAACTGGTAAGGAAGATGGATTCTATTTGCTATTCTTGACCTTTTGCTACACCTATTTGCTCAATTCTGAAGCATATACAGCTTGCAAACAGATGTGCCACATCATACAGTAACATTGCCACATGTTGGCTCTGAGGCATCAAGCACTCATGCGTGTCCTCTTCATCCCCTTCCTTTACCACTAACCCCCACATTGCCCTTGACAGAGTTATGTAAACTATTTGTGTTTGGTTTGGTTCCTTCATTCATGTTGTCCATAGAGCATTTGGAGGAAACTGCTTCAGATTGTCTCAGCCAAACATTTGCTATTTATAGCTATTCCCATTTCTGGAAGGCCAACTGCTTGCACCAAAAATGTACAACATAGACACCAGATAACCCCTACCCATAGACGAGAGCACTTGTATCTCATCTGCTCTGGGGTAAACGGCAACTGAAAGCTCAATTCCAGTATAAGATGTAAGGAACACAGAAAACTTATCTACCAGAAGTAGTATTGCACAGAATTAATTGAGGGGCTGCAGGAGTCTGTGAGCCTTCAAAATAAAATCACAAGCCAAATTTTAGATGTTTGTGCATTTTGCAGGGGAAAGATTCATTAGCTTTCATCAGATTATTAAAGGGATTCTATGGACCCAGAAAAAAACTAAGAACGCTGTTCTCACATAGAATTATGTGATATAGTTTTCCCATTACTCAAAGGTCAACTTGCAACTTTTATTGTTTTAAGTCACATCTTCCTTCCTCAGTATGAAGAAGTGTAGGCTTGATCGATCATAAATATCAAAGGAAATAGAAATGAAGCTCTATTATTCTCCACTGAAGGATCCTTTTTGGCTCCTCTTGTTTCTATCCTCCATGTGCCCTTATTTTATTTTTCTTTCCATATCCTCCCATTCCAGCTCACCTCTTGTGTATTGTATTTTTTTAATGTTCCAGCCATATCCCTGGACATGACTTTACCTATTTCTTACATTGAATGACCTGTAATAGATTAGACTTTATAGCTGGAAGAAAGTAGATTACCCAACACCATGGAGTGACTTAATCTGAGATGAGAACTAGTAGATGATAATAAAACACTATGCCTATTTCCAACTGCCCTTTGTCTCATTTGGAGATATACTTTTCCTTTAACAACCACAGAAGTAGAGTTGACATATGTTGTAGTATATTATTTTGATTAAATTCCAGTGAATTCCAGCAACATCATGTGTGGAACTGTAAAAAAATTCCCTATAATCTTCAATTTTCTATTTCTTGTGTATATCCCATGAGACAGAGAGAGGAGAAAGAATTGATTGTTCCACTGTCGTGGAAAAGTGAAATTTCTTTATATAGATACATCCATTGACAGGTATCATCTGTTCTTGCCAATTTAATTCATTAAGCATCAAATGAACCAGGCACCCATTTAGGTTCAGTGGTGGATATAAAAGGAGTAAAACTGATTGTCTGCCCTCAAGTTGCTTATGGTTTAATGGGAGAGAATAATAAAAACAGATACAAAGAGAAGGAAGCAGTGGAGAATTAGATCAGAGGTCTAACGTTCTCAGAGAGAAAAGAGAAACAAAGAATTAATTCTTATCTTCCACATTTGCCTTCACTTCCTTCTAGCACTCTCTGCTCTTGACATCTCTCCCTTGTTGCTTTTCCTTCCTTCCTTCCTTCCTTCCTTCCTTCTTTCTTTCTTTTTTTCTTTCTCCTTTTTTTCTTTTTTTTTTTTTTTGGAATCTTGCTCTGTTGCCCAGGCTGGAGTGCAGTGGCGTGATCTTGGCACACTGCAACCTCCACCTTCTGGGTTCAAGTGATTCTCCTGCCTCAGCCTCCTGAGTAGCTGAGACTACAGGTGTGCACCACCACACCTAGCTAATCTTTGTATTTTCAGTACTGATGGGGTTTCACCGTGTTGGCCAGGCTGGTCTCGAACTCCTGGCCTCAGGTGATCTGCCCCCCTCAGCCTCCCAAGGTGCTGGGATTACAGGCGTGAGCCACTGTGCCTGGACCCCTTGTTGCTTTTCTTAAATAAAGAAACAAAAACAACAAAAAATGAAAGTAGAACTTTGCAGTCCAGCTTTTTGTCCTTCCCTCTTTCCTTCAAAGCATTTGTCTTCCTTTTTCTGCTCCTTAGCCAGGCAATGGACTCTGGCATGTTGGCTTCCCTGGCTCTGGTTTCTTCCACTCCAGCTCATTTTCCTTCTCTGCCACACCATCTCATAGGCACCTTTCACCCAACGAATATGGGTGGAGCAGCTCACATGTCCAAGCTCTGTGCTGGGCCCTGGAGACGCAAAGGCAAATCCAATCTTTGTGTAGAGAAAACTTGTACACAAAACTCTCCATCTCCTAGGGATCTATCTTTCCTCCATATTATGTTCCTTTTTTATTTCTTCCACTCTCTCTCCTCAGAATATTTTTATTTCCATCTTGACTGCTGTTAGAGGTCTCCTATGAGAAGGAAATTATCTATAATGGAACAGGAACATTAAAAGCCTCAGTTTCCTTGGTAATTATTGAACTCATAAGGGGTTCACATCGGGTTTTGAATTTTAAGAACTAAGTTAGAAGAAACTTTGTTTTTCTAACCAGATTATTTTAACACTTGCCCTTTCTAGTTCTTCTTCAGATATTGGTTTTTAAACTTCAGACTGAGAATTTTCTGTAAGCTCCAGTCAATGCCAGATTATGAAGAAATGCCTTTCCAAATTCCTAAACCTGAACTAAACATGTCAAAGGTAGGAAGCCTGGAAGCAGCTGGTACCTGCATCTCTGAATGAGCAAGTTTGAATGCATTTAGGCAACAGGGTATTGCCGAAATGACTCAGCTAGTCTGAGTGATCTGCTGGTGTGCCATTCAAGTTAAGGGGAACGTTAGTAATAATTATCAATTTTTGATCTTTTGTTTATTCATTAATTCACAAAAATATAAACACCTATGATACAGTACGCAGTAAACTGAGAGTTGGGATTACACCAAGACAGACATAGTTTCTGCTCGATGGAGTTTTCAGTCTGGCTGGGATTGTGAACATGTACAGTAATTCTAATACAGTGTCCTGCATGCTATGACAACACCCACTATGTGCCAGGCATGTGTTAGCTATGCCATATTCTTATCTCATTTAACGTATGCAGCATCCATATCAGGTAAGCACTATTAATCTCTCCACTTTACCTATGAGAAAACTCAGACTCAAAGATGTTAAGTAAGTTGCCCCAAACTACAGATTCTGAACTCAGGTCCGTTCGACTCCATCGCTAGAGTTCTTCCCCACCACACTACAGCGTTTCTCACAAAACTGAAATGTGGTGCCATGCTTGACATCGTAAACTGACTGTTAGGACTGAGAAACAGTAACACGAAGCAGCGGTGGCAGTGTCTCAAGCTACTCATCTGCAGGAAACTCACTTATGAGAATTAGGAATAAAATAACAACATGCATTAAAAAGGTCATTCTCTATGACCCAAACTATTTTCTAATTCCAGGGGTACAAAAATCTCTGCAAAATGATAGAAGAATTTTTTTAATCTCATTCATTTCCACAAAGATCATATTCCTATTTCAAGTGTTTTGTCTTGAAAGGCTAGAAAGGAGAAAAAGTAAAGACTAGCTCCCCTTCTTAAAAAAAAAAAAAAAATATATATATATATATATATATATATATACACACACACACAGAGAGAGAGAGAGAGAGAAAGAGAGAGAGAGAGAGAGAGAGAGAAGAAGCAATGATACATAAAAGCACAGTTAAAAGGTCTGTCTCCAACCGAGGTCAGCAGGCTGCCCAGATTCAGACAATTCCAAATGCATCCCAAAGTTTGTAAATGCCCCATACCTCACTCTCTGGGGCCTGATAGGATATATTCCTAACAGCTGTTATTACCATTTAGCAGGTCAGAGGAAAGATGTTATTCTTCGGCTTTACCTGGAAAGATTTTCTTTTATCAGCAGAAAAGGATAAAAACTTAATTCTTGCAAAGGAAGAGGTTTCAATAAAGTGAATCTAAAATATAATCCACTCTGGCAAACGTGCCTCATTAAAGAATTTTCTGCTACATATTGATTTGCAGTTTGTACTGATATCTTAAGATAACTAGTGCATGGTCTGTAAATTGGAATGTTCAGATTTTCATTCCAGCTTTGGAATAACCAACATGGTGACTTTTTGCAAGTCATTTTACCTCCCTGGGCCTTGACTTCCTTTTCTAAAAAATGATAGTATTTGGACTTTATAGCTCTCCTTCCAGCTCTAATAATCTGTGACTGTATTCCATTGACCCTAACAGGATAGTTACTTATCTGGATCAGCATCCCATGGGAAACCAGACTCCCCAAGCATTTATTGCAAGCCCTATTTATGTCTCTAAGGAGGTGGGCCACCCAGCCCTAATGGCCTTTCCTATGCCAGGAGAAGTTTGAAATAGGGAAAAACTAAAGAGAAAATTAGAGTTAAAAATGGTTTGTATAACTTCCTGATCTGGGAAAACAATGAGGTTCAACCAACCGAATCTAAAGGGAAGGAAACTGATATGGTTTGGCTCTATGTCCCCATCCAAATCTCATCTTGAACTGTAATCCCCACAAGTCGAGGGAGTGACGTGGTGTGAGGTGATTGGGTCATGGAGGTGGTTTTCCCCATGCTGTTGTGGTGATAATGAGTGAGTTCTCATGAGATCTGATGGTTTTAAAGTGTTTGGCAGTTCCCTGCCTCATTCTCTCTCTCTCCTGCTGCCGTGTAAGATATGCCTTGCTTGCCCTTCACCTTCTGCTATGACTGTAAGTTTTCTGAGGCCTCCCCAGCCATGTGGAACTGTAAGTCAATTAAATCTTTTTTGCTTATAAATTACCCAGTCTCAGGTAGTTCTGTATAGCACTGTGAAAACGGACTAATACAGAAACTGAATATAATGATCTTTGTAATGGGGATAGTATTCTTAAAATATTAATTATTTGTGTATTTATTACCTTTTCTTCTAAATTATGTCTCACAGCAGCCACTCCACATCTTGAGCCCAAAGAAAGTGGAGTGAGTAAATGCCACTTTGGCCATCGGGAGTAAGTTATGATGTGTGTGTGACTGGGGACAGCAGGAGAGGGCCTCCCACCAGACTGAAGGAGGAAAATGCAAATGTGCTCTTCTACCCCCCAGCAGGTTGTCAGAAGTGTGAAAGGGCTGGAGGAGGGGAAATAATAGATACGCACGCCTCCAACTCTCTCTCAGCCAAAGTTCATTGCTACATAACAAGTTAGCAGCTTGTTATTTAAACCACAAATTTAGCAGCTTAAAATAATGGACATTTATTATCTTACAGTTTCCGTGGATCAGGATTAGCTGGATCCTCCACTTAGGGTCACACAAGACTACAACCAAGATGGCAGCTGGGCTGCATTCTAATCTGGAGGCATGACTGGAGAAGAATCCATCTCCAAGCTCACTCAGGTTATTGGTAGTTTTCATTCCCTTGTGGTTGTAAAACTTGGGATCCTAGCTTCCTACTGGCCGCTGGCTACCTTCAGGTCCTAGAGGCCACCCATAGTTCCTAGGGGCCACCTACAGTTCCTCACCACATTGGCTTTCCCTACATGGCCACTCCATCAAGTCAGCAAGCAAAGTCTCTTGCAAGTCAACTAGCAAGATGAAATTTTTTATATAAGGTAACATAATCACCAGAGTGATGCCGTATCCATTTTTTACATTTTATTGGTTAGAAGCAATCACAGGTCCCACCCCCACAACTCAAGAGGAGGGGATTATACAAGGGTATGTGCACCAGGATGTGAGGATCATAAGGAATCACCTTAGAGCCTGTCTGCCACAAAACCAAAAGCAAAGAGGCCCTTGTCCTTCTCTGAGTCTCTGAGAAGAGATTTCCTTGCAGGATACTGTCCCCACCCCCACACGCAACAAGTGGTGGCCATATCAGAGAAAAGTCATGACTAGGCTGAAAGCAGACCTCAGTTGGTTTGCTGGAGTCTCCCTCCTTGTATGGAAAATACCCAGAAATTCCTGGATGCTGTTTAGAAGGAACGAGAAAGTAACTGACTTGCTGAACGGTCAGCTCACCAGAGTGGTCACCATGGGGGAGCAAAATGACCCAGTGGCCAAGGGCAGCCAAGGCCAGAAAGCAAGTGGTAGTCACAGCTAGGCCTCAGAAGGATACACAGCACCAGCTGGCTCAAAAGAGAAGCCCACCAAGCCCTTCCCAAGCTGAGGAAAGAAGAGCTCTCAAGTTTCCAGCAGCAGCTGCCACATGGGCAAGCACTAACAGTACAGCAGGACCAGTGAGGACTCTGAGAGCAACCAGAGGCCTGCACAAAGACCTCTGGGGCCACCTCTGGGGCTACAGAGTAAACTCACCCATTGACTCTCTTGAGGGTGAGGATTCTGAAAGCCTGAGCAGTTACCTGAAAGGAACTATTTTAAACCAAAAGGAGACTGACATATTGTTAATTGGCTCATTTAAAGTTCACATTTGTTTCCCTGCTACCCCAGGGCTGGAGGATCTTGAAGAAAATTCAATCAGTTATAGAGAAATAAAGGAAGTACATTTTCTTTGCACAATTGGATTGTGTGAGTGAATTTGTAATCTTGCTACACCTGCTATGTAACAGACATTATACACATATGTTTCCATAGAGTTCTCCCACCATCCTATGAGGTAAGTGTTATTATATTCCCATTTTACAAATGATGTTGAAACTCTGAGAGGTTAAGTAATTTGTGCAAGGTCACCCAGCTGGTAAGTGGAAAAGTTTTTATAGAATCCAGAATTGTCTAATTCTAATATTTAGGCTCTTATTCACTGTGCCTCTGTATTAGTTAGGTAAGCTAAATTCTGTAATTAGCATTCCTCAAATCTCAACAGCTTAACACACACACAAAAAATGGTTATTGCTTATTTTACAGCCAAGTGCAGGTCTTACTCTACAAACTTGTTGCTCATTTAGAGATCTACACTCTTTCTCTCCTCTGGGTCCACTATCCTCCAAATCTACAGAGTCCTCTCCATTCAACCAGTGAATACAAGAGGAGAGACCATGGAGGGTTGCATAGGGTGACTTTATGGGCCAGACCTGGAAATGGTACACATTGCTTCTGGCAACATCTATTGGCCAGAACTCAATGACACGATGCCATCTAGCCATAAAAAAGACTTGGAGGTGTAGTCTAGGTTAGTGCCCAAAAGACAAAGGGATAGGACTTGGCAGACACATAGTATTCTTTGCCACCATTCCATACTCATAACCTAAAAGACATACATCTATGTCATCTTTTCCACCTTTCTTACTCCAGAGGAATCAGATTTTCCTTCCACTAAATATGAAGATCAAAATTGAAAACACTGGTCTGATAATCCAGGGGTAAAGATAACAGATACACCCAGAAAACTTTTTAGATTTGGCTTCATGGTACGCTACATCTTGCTATGAGTTGTCTATCATTCATTTTAGTTTCATACCTGGGTGTCAGCAGCTAAAGTCCATGGCTAGCATGTGCCCTGGGCTGTCTATAGGAAGAAAGTAAGCCATGACTGACTCTAGTGGCTTAGGTGAAATCATAGTGTGACCTGCCTTCGTGATGTGTCTATGGCTTGGATGTTGGAGTTCCTGTGGGAAGAGAAATCCAATACATGATTGTTTTGCTATAATCTTAGAGAGGACCTAATTGCCTGGGCTTAAGCCATTCAGAAAACTGAGAATAATAATAATCATCATTATCATCTCATAACTTAGAAGTTACCATGTCATACTGAGATTTGTTTCCCCAGGGCTGGCAGGCACTAAACAAGTGTTTATTGATTTGATCTGACCAATATGTTTCTTTTAATGTAATTCTAGGAAAATGGACTTAGAAAATATATTTTTGGCTGGAATAAGGACAAAACGTTGTTGTTGTTGTTGTTGTTGTTATTTTTAGCCATAGATGTCTTGGAATAATGTTATCTTGATAAATGCAACTACCCACTAGTTGATGGATAATAGTTGATAATAAACAACTATCCACTTAGTGATGGTTGGTATGTGTTCCTGACTTAGGATGAGGTTAACTGATATTACAGCTGTGCTTTCTGGTGTCCTTCAGGGTTTGATGGAGGAACTGCAGAAACCATGGTTCATGGGAGGTAGAGCAGGGGCACAGGAGGGCACAGGTCCCCTATTGTGAATTCAACCAGAGTAGCTTTGTCTCGATCTCTTGTACCATGTAAAATTTGAAGAAAGGATGATAAAGACATTGGTAAGCCACTGGAGTAAACCAATGGATTTCTTTGGGTATCATATGTGATGTAGTTAATCCTACATCATTCTCTCTGTGCCTAAGAAAGGAACAACTGGTGAGGTGATAGTGGGCAACTCAGAGTCTATCTTCCTCAAAGGCAATTTGGAGAGTGGAAAAAGCATGAGCTTTGGAGGCAGACAAGCCTGAGGTCAAAGCATGGATCTTATTAGGTCTGTACAGCAATACACTGCCCTTGCAGGATACCTGTGAACAATAGGAAAGGCCACAGGCTTAAAAGAAGGGCAATATATTGTAGTGATTAAGAGTATGGGCTTGGGAGTTGGACTGCCTGATTCAAGACTGCCATTTACTAGCTTGGTAACCTTGGGCAAGTTAATTAATTTCACTAATCTTCAGTCTCCACATCTGTAAATGGGTTTATCAATAGTATTCGTGTCATAAGCTTGTTATAAGACTTAAATGAATCTATGTCTGCAAAGCACTTAGCACTGCTAGACACATAGTAAGTGTACAGTGATGACAATTGTTACAAATAATTATTAGTTCTAAGCACAGACCCAGACACACAGAAGACATTTAATAAATTATAGTTATAATAACTTTCACCCAAGATCTCCTCTCAGAAAAAGAAAATACTAAAGTGAAGAAGGAACAGAGAGGAGCCATGCGTTAGTAATACAGAATGAAAGAGTGAGTTTCTTAAAGTATTGAATATGAGTAGAAAAACTGCATGAGTGGCGAAGAAAAAGATTAGCGGATGTTTATGGGCTTGGGAACCATGGTAGTGACCAGATACACAAACATGGGGTCAATTTCATGCTCTGAGATAAGGCATTACTGTGAAAGAGGAAAAGCCTGGCATGACTCAGCAGGCCTCATTCCAAAAGCAAGGCACTATCTTCAGACAGGCTCCAATAAAATGCACATGGAACACAGAAGCCAGCTAACACAGATCATTTTCTCAATTTTCCAAACCCATACCTTATGTCCTGTGGGGTGGCCATCCTGCTCAGGGCCAGATTCAGGCAGGCAGTGGGACAAAGAAAGCCAAGAGAGATGTTTAGAACAAAGAATGGGGGTAACTCTCCAACTCCCACATATCATTAGCGGCAAGTGTGTGGTGCCCAGTTGTGCAAGGCTTTGCATTAAATAACAGACAAAGGGAATTGTCTATATGTAGCTCCTGCCCTTATGCACCTCAGGATCCAATATCCATCAGAGACTCCTTTTCCTAGGCGGCCCACCAGGCAATAAGATCAGATGGCAACTTTGCAAACTCATGTTTTATCTTCTTAATATAAAAGCTGATTCCCTCAAATTATCCATTAGAGGCAAAAGAAGAAGAAAATTATCACCCAACAGTAACTCTTAAAATCCAAACTGATTAATTTCTCAAATGAATAATTTAGATCTGAGACATGAAATCATTTGGAAAAGAGCTTCTCCTTTAAGTGATTTCATTCTACACCTTTCAACACCAATGGATGCCACTATTTCACAAAACTTAATGCTCGTCTCATTTGCAAAATGACTTCCAATGTAACCAATCAAAGGGAGAAAGCAGCGCCTAACAGCAGAGCAGGATTCCCTTCCAGTTCTGAAGAGGAAAAGGCAGGACAAGGGTGAGCTGTAGCCAGGTCAATCCCTTCAACCTAAGCAAATAGCTCCTTCTGGGTGAATGGCCAGGAATTGAGATATTAATCTGGAAATGTTATCTGGATACTAGATGGATGACCGATCCCCAAAATACTTGAATACAATAGAATAAATCTCCGAACAAAGACACGGTGTTATGTTTAATCTGTCTTTAATGATCAAGGCCATCATATTACACATAAATTGTCATTATATGGTAGTTGTGTGGAAATGCATGTCAAAAACAGGCATGTTAGATATATGTATAGCACAGAGGTTCAAATCTTACTCCATAAGTTTAAATCCTGGTTCCACCATTTACCAACTGTGTGACCTTGACTCATCTTTGTGACTCAGTTTACTAATCTATAAAATGGGTATAATATTGCTCATCTCACAGAGTTTGACAAAGACTCTCTCCTTTGACTGAAACTTTAGTCAGGCTCCTCTTAGTCCTCAGCTTGACTGGGCCTGAACTGGGGCTTCCCTCTCTGTAGAATTCATTTTGAACAAGAATCCTACTAACAAAAATCCTTGGCCAGGCCCAGTGGCTCATTCCTGTAATCCCAGCACTTTGGGAAGCTGAGGTGGGCAGATCACCTGAGGTCAGGAGTTTGAGACCAGCCCAGCCAACATGGTGAACTGTCCCTACTAAAATTATGAAAATTAGCCAGGCATGGTGGCGGGCGCCTGTAATCCTATTACTCGGGAAACTGAGTCAGGAGAAGCGCTTGAACCTGGGAGGCAGAGGTTGCAGTGAGCCCAGATCGAGCCATTGCACTCCAGCCTGGGTAACAAGAGCAAAACCCTGTCAAAAAAAAAAAAAAAAAAAAAAATCGTCTGCCCCATCACCCTGGTCTGCCTTCAACAATGATCCCATCAAGTTGGTTTAGCCAGAAATCCCCTTATTCTCAATGTTCACTCTTAGTAATTTTCTATCCACTGACCCCCACCCTACTCCATGCTTATAAACCACTTGTCCTTGTCTGGGAAAGAGTTAGGTCTACTCTCTCCCCTCTTCTGCAATCCCCTGTTGCAGTGATCCCAATACCTATGGCCATGATCCCCGTGAATAATGTCTGCCTCACCATCTTTAACATGTGCCAGAATAATTTGCATTTCACAGGTTGAAGTGAGGATTAAATGATTAACATAATCCAGGTATAGAACTTAATACCATATCCAACACACAGTCAGCTTCCTGTCAGTTATTACTATTCCCGCCAGACAAGGCATTACAGACTGTGGAGAAGCCCCATCATCTCTCTCACACCTCACACCTTTATGGTTCTCTCTGGACCCTTGAGATATAAAAGATATTCTTTTGTTTTTGTTTTTGTTTTCGAGGCAGTCTTGTTCTGTCACCCAGGCTGGAGTGCAGTGGCGAATCTCAGCTCACTGCAACTTCTGTCTCCCAGGCTCAAGCGATTCTTCTGCCTTAGCCTCCCGAGTAGCTGGGATTACAGGTGCACACCACCAAGCCCGGCTAATTTTTTTTTTTTGCATTTTTAGTAAAGACAGGGTTTCACCATGTTGGCCAGGCTGGTCTCAAACTACTGACTTCAACTGATCTGCCTGCCTCAGCCTCCTAAAGTGAAGAAAACTTTTTATTTGAGCTGCTGTGAGTTACTTCTCTAAGACTCAGAATCTAGAATCCAGCTGACTTGGTCTCAAGTTCCAGTTATGCCCATTATGAGCTGTGTGGCCTTGGGCAAGATGCACAACCTTATTAAGTCTCAGTTTTCTCATCTGTAAAGTAGGGATAATAGTAATAACTATTCAGAAAGAACTTGTGAGGATTAAATGAACTTACATACTTCAGACACTCAGCATAGTCAACACCATTATTAATATTAATACCATTAGAGTAACAAAGCTCTCCGGCTTCAGGATCCTTTTCTCTAAAATAAAAAGAGTTAAATTATCTCTAAGATCTCTTTCAGGACTAACATTTTAAAAATTTCTAAATCTATTGCCACTTTACAGATGCAAAAACTGAGTCACATTTCACAAATAACAAACGCCATGGTTTCCCAGACCATTACCCCTCATAAGTAGACCCTAAATACTTTATTCTATTTTAATTTACAGGCCTACCAAAAGCCCGGGCCTTTTGAATATTCAGCTGGAATGTTAATTATGGGAAATTCCAGAATCCGTGGCTTAGAGACAAGTTCTCATTTACTCTGTTCCCTGGCACTGGGATCCCTCCTGCCTTGCCTTCAGAACACCAACTTACTTTCCAAAGCCCACGCAACCAAAGCCAGATGGCAGTGCCACTCGGTGCCTGCTGCCCCAGGCCTCCATCCCTGCCAGCCCTCAGAGCTCCATCCACTGGCCTGGGTCTCCAGTTCCTACCCCTCCTCTACTTGCCCAGGTCTCAAAGGTGGCCCTAAAGAAAGCCTTCCTTTATACCACTTCCAGAAACACATTCTAAACCTTATTCTGGGCCTGAGTCACTACAAACCAGGAAGAACCACAGGTTCATTTGTTCCTTATCAGATTTAAACACCATCCACTTATTGGAAAGAAATCATTTCTTTAGTTACGGAAGTTTTGCTCTTCCTTTGCTTGTTTTACTGGTGGTGGTGGCATTTTGCACACCGTAAAGGGCCATTTCACCAGCTGACGCAATGATAAGCTTGTTGGACTCCTCGTCCCATAACAGAGGAGCACAGGAAGGTTCCAGGAGATCGCAAAGCCTGGGGTTCCTGGTGGGAGCTTTGCACTGGCTGACCTGGGTCCCCATTTTGCCTGCTCTGCTGTCTGACTTCATGACAGGTTAGCCTGATGCACAGAAAGGCCAGGCGTATTCCCTGGTGGGTGGCTCTAAACATCTGCTCTGTGGTAAGAGGTTTTAGGAGGACTGAGGTGCTGGGTATCCATAGAAGACTGAGGGTGTTTGGTGAAAAGAATCTAAAATCCTCAGCGTAGTCAGAAGATAAGGGGGGAAAAAATCTCAGTTATTTCAATTCCCTGACTCACCATATTCTTCCAGGCAATGATCTTCATGTCCCAAGGCTAATCTTGAGGGGTGGGATTATCTTCAAGGGCAGAGACACTAATTAGCCATGGTGGGTGGATGGATGGCGTGACAGGCATCAGGCAGATCATCCTCAGTTCCTCCAAGTGAAGGGAGGCTGAGGAGACAGATGGAGGCGTGTCTCTTGCCCCTGAATGAACTGAGTGATTTATGTCTTAAGAAACCCCATGGCCTTGTAGTGTCTTGAACAGTGCGTGACTCTTAGCTTTTGACTTTCACAAATGCTTTCAGTTTACCCTCATTTTACAGAAAAAGAAGAGAAAGTAGACTTTCGGGGATCAAGGAATTTTCTTTAGGTTATGTGGCCAGTTAAGCATAAGAAAGGACAGCACTGCTGGCTCCTGACCCCTACCCATCTTCTCCCCATGAGGTCACTTTGCATGCTTTGTGCAGGCTCAGGGCTCCGGGCATTGGCCTGAGATGCTCAGATGGACCTGGCTTCCCTCCCTTCCCACAGGGAACCAGCCTGTGAGGACTGCTAGGACAGTCTTCATCTGTGTCTGCTAGGACACCAGCCAGAGTCTTGGAAACCTTCATTTTTCTCTTCCAAGTACTCAACTCCCAGAGAGTCAAGCAATCTGCCTACTGTAGCAGAAAGCCATGTCCATTTTTATCTGGAGCTATTTAATACGTATTAGCAACATGCCAAGCACTGTTCCATGATCCCCAAGAGCCTTCCTCCCCACTTGGAATTGATTTATGCTAAAACAATTACACACCCTGGAGCTTCATGCCTGAAGTCATCTAGAGGGGACCCCCATGGGACCCCATGATAGTAAAAGTGTTACAGCAGCATCCCCTTGGCATTTCTAAGGCAAGGTACCCCAGATGTACTCTAGAGCAGACCAGCTTTATGTCCGGTTTGCATGACCTGCCTCTGCTTTGGCCGAGGTTTCAGTGCACTGTGATAAAAGGTGCTACTGGAACACTAGAAGCTCTCTAAACTCAGGATTAACCAGCTGTCTGGAGGACACACAGCTGAGGCCCTTGGCACATGCAACTGTCTAAGAGAAGAGGTCTCTCTACTTAGCCTGTGTGTTTGTGCTCTGACGGTCTCAATTATGCTCTGATCAAGAGGTAGTTGTGATGGTTCTCAGATTCCTTATTCCAAATTTCCTTGTTATCATAATTACATAATTTTGATCAATATTATGTAACCTGATGAAATACGAGTTCAGGGGGAAAAAAAGAGTGTTTGCATGAAAACTAAGTGGAATGATTTGAAAAGAATTTGTAAAGGCTATTGCTAAAAAAAAAAAAATTGCCTAATGGTGTGTGTGAGAAAGACAACTGCACAGGATTGGGGCAAAACAATAAAAGCCCAAAATGGTTCTGCGTTCAGATTGCTTCACAGGTTTACTTATGTTTGCCTCCTGCATTAGAAGAACCTAGCCAGAAATCGTAAAATCATAGCTATTGAGTTACAGGTGTGGTTTATTCAAAATGAGGTGTGGGAGCTTCCTTCAGTGGTGCTTACACAAAGGAAAAGTCTTAGCCCTATGTAATAATAAAAATAATAGAGATGGTGAATTAACGTTCATTTATTTAAGATAAATTAAAAACATTTAAGGTGGAAATCCATACTTTTCCATGGTTCACCTCTTCAACTAATTTTTTTCCACATAACCAATCCTAGACTGAAGCGGGTACTTCTACTGTAGTAAGAGGTAAATATACCAATGTACCCAGACAGTGAGTTAGACAGAAGAATGTGCTGCCACCAACATGAAGGCTTTTGCTCCTTGATTGTTCATTGGGTCTTGTTCTTTCATTTGTTCATTTATTGAGTTCATCAATATCCTTGAGCCTCCTGAGAAAGGCTTTGTACCAAGGACTAGCAGTGTGGCAGGAGCAAGTTGATGGCAGCACCACAGTGCTCACTTTCCTGGTGCTCCCATTCTCCCATCCACCTACCAGCCAGCCAGATGCCACTCCTATCCGACTTCCCTGCCCCCATGCTGTGACAACCCCATGATTTTGCTTCTACTGTGTCCTTTGTCTGGAATCCTCTACCCACTCCCAGCCTGACCAAAGCCTTCCATCCCATACGCCACCTCCTCCTTGGAGTCTGCCATGATCTCTCCAGGCAGAAATGATCTCTTCCCACCGTATTCTCCCATGGAACTTTGTTTGTTTCTCTTTTATAAAATTTGTCATGTACTAACATTTATTACAAGTTTCTTGCCTTAGATGTAACCCCTTTCCTAAATTGGAAGGCCACCTAGGTCAATGACCAAGACTTGTTCATTCTGGCATCTCCACGCTGCCTGGTCCAGGGTCTTGTTCATAAATTCCAAATGTTGCTTTGAGTATTAAAATACTATATATAAAGATTAACGAACATAGGATATACCAAAAAAAACACTTGTTGATAGATTATGTGTCGTTTTATCTCTAAAAAACATTTTTGATTGACTATGCAAACTTCAAACTTCCTTTACTCACCAGCTAGTTTGCAAGTAATACAATGTGATCTGCTAAAAGGAGGATTCTTTTGGAAGTTTTATTTGTCTGGGAACCTTGCATTCTATGGAGATTTTCTTTCCTGCTGGAAAACATCTGGACGTAAAATGAAAGAAATTAAGTTTTTCCTCATATTTCTAGAAATATTATTCTGCCAGGAATTTTGTTTATTCTCACATGCCCAGAATGGAGAGCAAAGGGACGATGAAGAACATGATACCTCTTTGGAAATTTCAGAATGCTAAAAGTTTCATTCTCCCAACTTGCATTTTAAGAGTTGTGAATCTGCCTCATCATAACGTAAGCAACTGTAAATGAGGATGACTTACGCAGTTACCCAAGATGGCCATGATTCCACTTTCCCGGAACCCAGAATTGCATGTTTCTGAAAAATAATCATTTCCAAAGAAAATAGATACTACTCAATAATGCTCTTTATGTTGCTAATGAGACTTGGTTGGTCACCATACTGATCCAGGCTATGTCTGCACAGCTTTGGCTAATGTCTATTACTGGGTACACAACTGAAGTAGATTATGCCTGGGAGGAAGTAAATTCATCCACCTTTTAAAGGACTTGGAGGGAAGCAGGATCCCACAGTGGAAAGATGGTGGGACAGGAGGTCAGCCATCCCAGGCTAGCATCCGGTTCTGCTCCTCATAAGCTGTGTGGCTTAAACTGGCAGAGCCTTATTCTCCTCCCCTGCTAACTGGGGAAAAGAATATGTGGTGAAAAGTAAGTGAGATATTGAAAGTAAAATGTCTGTGTCTAGATAACTATGGATGAAATAGTGAATTCCTTACTTTGATTCGCTCTTGTTGCTTATAAAGCATTTGCGCACTCAGCTCATTTGAGTCTCTTAAACTCCCTGTGAGAGAAGTAGAATAAGTACAGGTTGAACTTTCTGAAAAGGCTAATGTTTGACTACTTAGACCTACTAGAATAGACTATGGATCCACCTGACATTATCCCCATTTTGTAGAAAAGGAAACTGCGGAACCCAGTAATTCTGACTCTCAGGCCAGTATGTCTATCACCAAAAGGTTGTTCAAAATGAAAAAGACGAACATACCAAAAAAAAACATAAGCACAGTCTTCTATAAGTAGACATCCAGCAGAAGAAACACAAATGGATAATAAATGCAAAAAATGGGCAAACTCACCAGAAATCAAAGTATATAAATTAAAACAAAAGCCAGTTACTTTTTTTCCCTTATCAAACTATCAATTTTTAAATGTTACTACTGTGGGAAAAAGTGAGGGAAATGTATATGCTGATTCATACTTGCGAGAAGTGTAAACAGTACAATTTCTCTGACATGAACTTAAATATGTATAAAAATCCTAGAACAATTCAGGAGTCAGTGTTCAGGAGTTTATCTAAAATCACAAAGATTTGAAAAATGAAAGATGCATATTACAGTATTATTTATAATACAAAATTGTAAACGACCTAAATGTCCAAAAGAGAATTAAATACATTTATCAACACTTATATATTATTAACTCTGCACCCATTAAAAATTATGCTTTAGAAGATTATTTAATGAATGAAAATATTACATGCTATATTAAGGACAGGTTTAAATGAGGTATATATGTATATCCTATGGTTTTAATTTTCTAATTAGTTATACATACACACACACACCATGCATTTAAAAATCAACCACAATTTTAATATTATTCTCACTGGGATGAGAAATTGTAGTTTTTTTCTTTTTTATGTTCTTTTGTATTTTCTGGATTTTCTTTAATAAACATGTATTTATCATCGGACAAAAGTGTGCAAAATATTAATATTTTTACATTGAAGGCCTAATTCAAGCAAAAGAAACCATATTCCTAAACAACAAAAAAGTACTCCTAATCCTCATACATCGTCTTAGATGAAACACTTATGTACTAACATACTCAAAAATCAAGCTCACCCTTACACCAAAAACAGAGGTACCAACCCTGGTTTTGTCCACATTCAGGACACAATTAAACCTGACCTGCAATCAGCAGTGGGATATGGCAGATGAAGAAAGCTCAGGATGTGGGATTTAACTCACCACCAATCAACAATGAGTGTGATCACGGCACTGAACACAGGCACCTGAGTTCCATGAGAAACCCTAGAGCTAGTGAAAATGAGAAGACCAGGCGGTTGGGAAGCTTCAAGTACAAGATTTATAAATGACCATCTATTGAGCTTATTTGTGTAACAAAAAGGGCAAAAGCTCTCTATTCCACAGTCTGGTTGTTTCAGATTGCTTCTATTGTGGACATGTATTTTTTATTTTCCCTTCTTTTCGTCAGTTATCCGTTCTATAACAACATGGCTCAATCTCTTCATTTCAGGTAGGACTCACATACCCACAAGCTGTGCTCCCCGAAATACACAGAAGGACCTTTGCATTGCCTTACACCTAGTTGATAGACTCCTCCACCCCTCTAGCCATGGTGACAGGTGCAGAAGTGGGCTTACAACTCAATCAGACTAATCAGCCTTTCCTGGTATTTTACCAGAGTCCATGAGACATACAATTATCTGGGGCTGCCAGCAGTCATCTTACCTATTCATGAAGAGAAACTACTTGAAGATTAAGCCACGCAGAGGCACAGAGATGAGAGATAGAGCTAGAAAGAGAGAGAAACCTTATTTGAAGCACTAGATCCAACTGTTCCTGAAGCTGGCTGTCTCTCATGAACTTCCCAGGTACTTAAGCAAATTAATAACCTTTTTAAAAATAAAGTTATGAACTAATCCTCTATCACCTGCAACTGCAATATTCCTAATTAATACAGCTTTTTTCTCCTCTCCTCTGTCTTTTCAGTATTATGATGGTTGCAATAGACAGGATTTGGTCCCTTACCGCTTGCAAGTAGCCCCTATCCCTGAAAGAACTAGCAGGTATAGGAAAGAGGTTTTATGATTCGTTTCTCCTTTAGCCACTAGCATAGTATTACCCAGAAGACTAAACAGGCATACATGGGAGTAGAGGAAAGGGCTTGGGTTTAAGCTTATAGGTCAAAACTAGTCTTTGTTCTTCCACAAGCTCCATCCTAGTTCATGAAGTGATTAAACCAGACAGCAATTAAAGCCATACCCTAGCTATTAATGAAATATCTATTCCTTGGGAAAATATTAACAGTTACCATAAAAGGGTGTGGAGGGGACCCTAGTACCCCCACTATCCCCTTTCTCCTCTTATTCCCGAACATACAGCTAAGCTACATTTGACAATCTCTCCTGCAATCAGACGGAGTGTTATCACTATATCCAGCCAATACAATGTGAACAGAAATGCACTGTATTGATTTATTCTACAATTGTTTCTGAGCAGGTAAAATAGAGCCCAAGGTGAAAACTAGGTCTTTCCTTTTTTTTTAAAAAAAAAAAAAAAAAAAAAAAAAAAAAAAAAAAAAAAGGTAAAGAGCCAATTTTCAGGACCCAAGAGATAGAGCTGGCATTATTTTGACTCAAAGCTGATGGAAAGGAGTTTCTTCTGTCACTTCTGCCATGGTCAACAATGTTCCTTGACCCTGGTGGTGGAAGCACAGGTACAAGTCAGCAGATGCTGCTGGAGGGGCCTCAGGAGAGGGAGAAAAGGGTTGCAAATGTCAGGAGCCAGACGTGGTCTGACAAACGTGAGCAGGAGCTACGCCTACAATCTTTGCTGGTTAGTAGCCACCGCCTCTATCATTAGTCAGTTCTACTGACGAACCAAGCGCGCACTCATTCACATAGTACCAAGCACTGCGAAGGTGCTGGCACCACAGAGAGGAGGAAGACAGTCTCTTCCCCTGTAATAAAGTTACACACACGCTCCTCTAATACCCAGGGTAGGGCCTGAAACTTCCAGAAACTGTTCACAAAAGAAAAGTTATTTGGGCTGACTCCTCGGTAGAAGCCCACATCAGACAAAGGAGTGGAGAGCACTCCAGCGAAAGGGAACAAGGGCAGAAATCTGGAGTGCAAAAGAGCGTGGCACGTGCAGGAAATGGCCAGAACGTCTGTGTGACTGGAACCTAAGTTAACTCCGTAGAGTGATGGGGCGGAAGGGCTGTATGATATGTGAGAAACGGCACGCTATCCATTATATAAGCAGATATTGTAGGAAATCAGGCCGGAAGGATTAGAAGAGGAGAGAACTAAAAAAACGTTCACATGGATAGGACCAGCAGATACTCACTCATTCAACAAAGGTTTCTCAAACTCCTACTCTATGCCAAGGACTGTTTTAGATGTCTAGAATACATCAGTGAGCAAATCAAAGATACCTGCCCTTAAGGAGCCTACATGCTAATGCAGAGAGGCAAGCAGCAATAAACATAATAAACAAGCTAACTATATAATAAGGCAGATGATAAACTAAAAAACAGTAGAGGAGGTAAGGGGGTCAGGAGTTGGGGGAGGAGGTGTTGCAGTTCTAACTGGGGTGGCCAAGGCAGGCCGCAATGAGAAGTGAGATTTGAACAAAGACTGAAAGGAGGTAAGGGAGTCAGCCAAGGTATCAGCAGATACCTCGGAGAAGAGCATCTCAGACAGAAAAAAAAAGAAAAGTCCTAAGGTTGGAGGCCAGGGAGCCTGAAGGGAAGGGAGCAAGGAGAGAGAATCAGGAGGTGAGGTCAAAGAGAGCCGATGGGGCAGCTGGATTGTGAAGGGCCATATAGGCCACTGTAAGGAATTTGGCTTTTACTCTGAGTGCAAGGGAGCCGAGGTGACAGGAACGCTGCAGTAGACAGTAAGACATTGCCAATGTCAGAAGGCAGGGAGAGGTGCTTGTGATGGTTAATACTGCGTGTCAATGTGATTGGACTGAAGGATACAAAGTATTGATCCTGGGTGTGTCTGTGAGGGTGTTGCCAAAAGAGATTAACATTTGAGTCAGGGGGCTGGAGAAGGCAGATCCGCCCTTAATCTGGTGGGCACAATCTAATAAGCTGCCAGCACATATAAAGCATTCAGAAAAACGTGAAAAAGAGAGATGGGCCTAGCCTCCCAGCCTACATCTTTCTCCCGTACTGGATGCTTCCTGCCCTCGAACATCGGACTCCAAGTTCTTTAGTTTTGGGACTCGGACTGGCTCTCCTTGCTCCTCAGCTTGCAGAAAACCTATTGTGGGACCTTGTGATCGTGTAAGTTAATAGTTAATAAACTCCTATATATATACACACATATATGTATATATGTATATGTGTATATATGTGTGTGTGTGTGTATATATATACACATATATATGCTATTAGTTCTGTCCCTCTAGAGAACCCTGACTAATACAGTGCTGTAGCAATATCCTTGAGTAGAAGAGGGAGGCATGGCATACTGCACAGGCAGACGGACTGGCTTTAGAAGGGAAACAGGCTGCAAGGTGGAGTCTGTGGGTACAGATGGTGGTAGGTAGGGGAAAGTAGGGCAGGAGTCTGTGGACTTTCTCTTCTGCTTGCTTCAGTTTTCTCAGTGAAGTAGGAAGCAGGGTCATTAGCTGAGAGTGGGTATGGGGGGAGGAAATTAGTTAACTGGGAGAATGAAAGGACCAGGAACTAACCGAATGATTGCCTGGCAGCATTAAGGACCCACTTAACGGTTCACGGCCATGAATTTAAAGTGAGACCAGTCAGTGTGGCTGTGTTTTTCTCTGGTGATATTCAGCTGCACGGATGCAGGAGGAAGCAAGTTGGATTTAACCAAGATTGTGGTTTCACTAAATAAGTTTGAGGAAATGAGAAAGGGGCAAGGGGGGTCAACAAGATATAGCAGGATGTGATTATGAGGATTGAGCCTGAGATTTAAGCTCAGGAAGAAGAATGGGGACACCAAAGGGGTGAGGGACAGGGAAAAAGTGGAAATACCAATCGAGTATGGTCCTCGTGGCCAAGAGCATCATTCAGAGCGGGTGCTAAAGAGAATGAGCTGGAGGCTGGGTGCAGTGGCTCATGCTTGTAATCCTAGCACTTTGGGAGGCCGAGGCAGGCGATCACAAGGTCAGGAGATCGAGACCATCCTGGCCAACATGGTGAAACCCTGTCTCTACCAAAATACAAAAAAATTAGCCAGGCATGGTGGTGCGCACCCATAGTCCCAGCTACTCAGGAGGCTGAAGCAGGGGAATCACTAGAACCTGGGAGGAGGAGGTTTCAGTGAGCCAAGATCGTGCCACTGCATTCCAGCCTGGTGACAAAGCAAGACTCCGTCTCAAAAAAAAAAAAAGAATGAGCTGGAAAGATAGGAGCTGGGGACCAAGAGTGGGGCAGTAATTTGAGAGTATAGAAGAGCTGCCAGAGTTGGTAATGAAAGGGCACAGGAGTAAGTGGCTGAGGTGGGGTCAGAGGGTGGAGAAACCCATCTGGGCGAGCCATGCTAGAGGTGAAGATTCATGGGTCCCGGGTGTTTGAAACCTTGTTGTGCTTGTGAGTTGCAGAGAGAGAGTACAGAGGGAGGAGAGAGAAGGGCTGAGTTCAGAGCCCTGGGAGGACAATGTTGGACAGTGGGGAGGCCCAGCAGGGAGGAGGTGAATAGGCAAAAATGCACACCACTGTCCTGGTAGTCAACAGAAAAACAGTCTGAAGAAGGAAATGCATGGCGGGCAGAGTCAGAGTCCTCAGAAAGGTCAAATCGGGTAAGGACCAAACATTGTCTATCAGATTTGGCAATTAACACTTCATTAGTGGATTTGGGAGCAGCTGGTGGAGTGAGGCGTGAAGGAGAGGTGAAGAAATGGAGCCAGCAAGTGTGGACCTCATTCTCTCTGAAGCAGCTCAGAAGCAAGTCCAGATAGTAGTGAAACTATATCTGATAGTTAGTCCCCTATGGCTCTAAGCTGAGCCTACTGACAGAACCTTCCCTGGAAATGCAAAATGAAAAGAGAAAATACAAAAATGACTTCATTGCTTTAAATCATGCAGATCAGTATGCACACATCTGTAAAACACTGTTGTCAAGACAACTGACAAACCCCGGAAAACCAATCCCTCACTTCATTCATCCGTCACCTTGTTCTGTGCCTGTGGTGCCTGCCTTTTTCTCTGTTGCCATAGATAACCTTAATTTAGATGAGAACCTGCTCATTTAAGACACAGTGAAACCATGATCATTTTTGGATTGGATTATTGCCCATTTGAGAAAGTGGTTACTGAAGAGGACCTGTGATCGTGCACGAAATGCAGGGATGACAATGACCCTACATGTCAGATAGCCAAGTCACAGTGCTAACTGGGACACAGAGGACCTGAAGAACTCAGCCATTCGTTAAAGCAAACATCCTATAAAGCCCTACTACTCGCTTATTAGAGAAAATGGGAGTGAAAGTATGAACCACCTACTTCACAGGATTGTTGGAGAATATAATGTGAAGAGTTACAAAGTATCCTAAGGGAAATCAAGGCCTTACACATGATATTTTAGTTATTCTAGCTGTTATGAAACCTTCCTGGGTATTGGCTGGGTTTAAACTGTAAATAAAGAAAACATCATATTTCACTTAAGTTACTGACAAGGCATATAGTAATAGGGTGACTTCAAGATATCCAGTGGAATTACCCTCTGAGCTTATGTTATAATAAACACAATCATTAATGTTAGGCCTAAGTCTTGGATAGACAAGGACCCCTAAAAACTGAAGTAGTTAAAAACTAACACAGGGATAGAAAGCCAAACACTGCGTGCTCTCACTCATAAGTGGGAGCTGAGTAATGAGAACACATGGACACAGGGAGGAGAACACCACACACCAGGGCCTGTGAGGGGGTCGGGGAGGGAGAGCATCAGGGTAAATATCGAATGCATGCTGGGCTTAATACCTAGGTGATGGGTTGATAGATGCAGTGAACCACCCTGGCACACATTTACCTGTGTAACAAACCTGCATGCCCTGCACATATAGCCTGAAACTTTAAATTAAATTGAAAAAAAAAAAGAAAGAAACTACCTCAGTATCCCAGGTCAGCCCTGCAATGTCTTTAAATGTGCTCTAGCAGCAATTCTTTTGGTGGTGGTTGTTTCTTTTTCTTTTTCTTTTCCTTTTTTTTTTTTTTTAGGTAACAAAGTCATTTTCTGACAATTCTGGGGGCCAGAAGTTCAAGATGCCTCTTTTAATCAGGGAAGCTTTGCCTGTCCCTGCCCCCAATTCAGAAAATATCCCCCTGACCACTGATTCCT
Organism: Macaca thibetana thibetana; assembly: GCF_024542745.1. Lineage (NCBI taxonomy): Eukaryota > Metazoa > Chordata > Mammalia > Primates > Cercopithecidae > Macaca > Macaca thibetana. Next base: position 86,423,726 of record NC_065578.1, on the reverse strand, counting down.
TTTTACCCTTTTTTTTTTCTTTCCAAGCAACACAGAATCTTGGGCTCCTGGAGACTGGTGAACTCCTCTGGAGACATCTGAAGCCATAACCTGGCAGCTGTGCCAGGTTAAACCTTGGGAAACCTTCCCCTCAGTCAGGCTTGGTCCCTGGGCATCCTGTGGCAAGACTGTACCTCCGCCCCAATGTCTACCCTCTTCCCATCTCTTTCTCCTCTCCCTCCACCATCCCTGTCATCTGCCCTATCCTGGAGTGCCTCTAACTTTCACTGGTCCCCTCATTGCTCAGGATTCATATTGTTAAAAAGAGCTGCCATCGTAATGAGTGTCCTTCAAGAACATTGTTAACTCACATGTATATAGTGCATTATAATTAATAACAAGCACTCCCATAAATTGTTTCATTTGAACCTCAGAGTAAACCCATGAGAGGGAAAGAATTAGTAGTAACACCTCTATTCTACAATTGGGGGGACTGAGGCTTAGTGAGGCCAAAGTCACACATTATTTTATATTAGTTTCCCCTGACTGTTGTAACAAATTACCACCAACTTGGTGGCTTAAAACAACACAAACTTATTCTTGTATACTAACAGATCACCTTTTTCCCCTGTATCGTCATCACATGGCCTTCCTCCTCTTCTGTAGCCAAATCTCTCTCTGCCACAGTCGTGATTTCAGAACCTACCTGATCAGTCAAGATAATCTCCCCCATCTCAAGATCCCTGACTTAAACACATCTGCAAAGCATCTTTTACCACATAAGTTTCTAGAAATTAGAAATTAATGTCTCTGGGGACCATTATTCAGGCTACCACACGAGTCAAATTTGTAGCAAGAGTTCTACATTCCCTGGTGAAGCATTTCAACTCATTTTCTTTCTCTTTGGAATTTGCAGTCATCACTAAGTTGCTACTTTTTCAGTTAAGTTCCTGGTCAAGAGCTGAGCAAGTGGCCCCTCCAAGCCTGCTTCTGCAGTCAGATCACCAAATCATCCAGACAAGGTGAGCCTCATGGTGACTGGCATCACCCTGAAGTGGCCCCACAGGCTGCAGAGTGCTTTCACACTTCTGCGTCTTAGCCTTCAGTCTCCTCTGCCCAGGCACATCTTTCTCTTTTGTCTTTTCTCCCATTGAGTCCCGTGCCCTTTTCTACCCCCAATCCTCCTCAACTGGACCCTATGGGCTGCTTCTCCATTTCACCAGGGTGGACACATTTAGTTCCATCTGCAGTTGTCGCTGACATTCTGTTTAATCCCTGGAAGACCTAGTTCTTAATGGCATTTTCACCCTTTCACTGCAAATTGCAAAGACCTTCCCCAGGCCCCAAGATGGCCCCTCAGAGAAGACGCTCTGCTTCATAACAACAAAATAAAGCAAGACCCAACTCTTCTTTGGGAGGCTAATTTAAAATCCACTTGTTCCTCTTTAGCCCCTATCAGTTTTTCTTTCATATAACCACCAAGAATTAAAATATAAAGGATATTTTGCTAAGAATCCAACTGTCTCAGTCGGGGGCAAGACCATGCCTGCTGGCTGAAAGGGGCTGCTTCAGCAGCTCTGTGAGAGCTGGTAGAGGTGGCCTCAGACTGCCGAGCTGTTCCCACAAGGGTCCTCCAGCAGGCAACCTACTCAGCACTCTCTATATCCTTCCAGGGCCACCCATCACCTAATACTGGGCCCACCCATGGGGAGGGGACATTATTGTCTCTATTGGATAGATGAGAAGATAGTAGAAACAGTTCAATATCACACCCCTGTAAGTGCCAGAACCACGGCCAGAAGCTAAATCCATTGACTTCAGTGAGTAAAATCTGGAGGCAAATTCCATGAATATGTGTCTTCTCCAACCACCATTCCAGAGATCTACTTTTGGGACTTGATGGATTCCCAAACAGAGGCATGAGTTAACCAGAATAGGTGAGCAAGAAATAAAACTAGACATGAAGAAGATATTCACAGTCTGCCTCCTCTTATCTCAAGTGTTCATTTTATACAATTACACTTGTTACCTGATAAATTTAGGTTATACACACTTTAAAAATCCTCCTCTTTCCCTTAATCCTGAACCTGCACCTCCCAACCCTTCAAAAATTTGTCTTAGGTTGAAAATATGGATTTTTTTTTTCATTTGTGTTCCAGTCAGGTCTTGGGCCGTAAGTTAGATTGGAACCTGGTAATAGGTTTCCCAGCTGTGTGTACATGTTGCTTCCATCTTTTTTTTCCTTTTCACCTTTGGACATGTGCTTCAGAAAGCCTGTCTGGGTCTTTGTGCTCACCTGTGTTCATATTTGTGGACCGTTTCCACAGCTTTGTCAATTCTCTGTGAACACCAGAGTTTTATGCATAACAGCAATGGGTCATTAGTCCAATTAAGTCTGCAGCCATTTCAATGGCTTCTGTAGGAGGAGATGGAACACAATATGTAATTTCAGCTTTTCTTGTGATGGTTTTCAATCCTTCCATGAACTAAATCATTTTATCAGTTTTTTATTTTTTTTACATGTCCCATTAAACTACAGAACTGGAACATACTTGTGAATGGTTTCTTTCTGCTTTAACTCAAGGAGTTCCTGACATAACAAAAACTGGTAATTAACTGGCTCAGAGACTTTTACAATAGCCTCTTTAAATAAGTTCCAGCATGCAGCCTCGCCATCCCACTCCACACTGCTGATAGCGCCGCAATGCACCCTCTATTAAACCAGCTATCACTCCAGCCATCGGCTCCCTCACTCTCCACCACGCTGTTGTTCTGCCTGGAAATGCCCACCTCGCTCCAGTTTCCCTCCTTAGTGAAGTCATCCCTTGATGTGGGACTCCTCCCTCTCTGTTCTCAGCCAGGCCCTTTCTTCGTTCCCTGAGAATTCAACCTCAATAGCATCAGCACCACAGGGCCAGGGCTTCTGAGGTTCATTTTAAATGTAGATGATGCAAGGATTCAGTCCAGAAGAACGTCCAGAGGAATGTCACCCTGGCTCTCAGCCACACGCTGTGAACCCTGATCTGCTACTCCACTTCCTCTTTCTACGACCAGCCTCAGCAAGGAAAGCCCTAGTTTCTTTCTGGAACTAATCCAGTCAGTTCAACAGATTACCACAAAAGCCCCTTCCTGGTCTTCCTGCTCCCAAACTTGCCCACCCCACCTACAGCTCCTTTTCCACAAAGCAACCGTAGTGCTCTTTCAAAATGCAGCGTTTCTCCCTGAGGTTTTCATTGCCCTTGGAATAAACCTAATTCCTCACCAGGGCCAGGATCATCTCTGAACACTGTCCTCACATTCACTGTGTTCCTGCCTCCCTTCTGCTCCTCAAAGCCAAGCCGGCGTCGCTCTGGGGCCTTTGCATCAGCTGCGCCCTGGGCCTGCAGTGCCAATTTGCATATGTCTGGTTCCCTCTTGCCTCAGGTCTCCACTCAGCAGTCGTCTCCTCTGGGAGCCCTTCCTTCACCACCACCACACACACACACACACACACACACACCCCCCACAAACCATTGTATCCCTGTATTCTATTATTTACTTTTATTTTTAATAACAATCTCACTCTACAGTTATTGCTACAATCCTTTGCCTATCTGTACCTGTGTTTCACCCACAGAATGTAAGCCCCTTGAGAACAGAGTCCATTTGTTTTGCTTGTGCCACATCTACCTCTGCATTTGGCACACAATAGATGCTCAGGAAATATTTCTCGAATGGAGGGTTTTGTAACAGGAGCTGTACCAAGCGCAGAAACTCCACCAATGACAAAGACCCTGCCCTGTGGGCTCCACAGCCTAGAGGGGTAAGCAGATAAGAAAATATAATCTGAACTGAAGTACACTTTAAAAGCGCAACAGGGATGCACTGTGGTGATGAGCTGCACAGGGCTTCGGGGCAGCAGAGCTCTGCCCTTACATTAAACCACCAAGGTGTATGTAGATCAAGGATAGGTGATCTTTGGCAGAAGTTTGGTACTGAAACAAAGTGACTATGCCCTGAAGTTAAACACCAAACACCAAACTGAAATGAAGGCAGTTCCTGGTTAAATACACCAACCCTGTTACTAACTCACCCTGCTGTGCAAATTTATTAAAGCAGTCTCCAAATAAACAAGTCCTAAAACTAATCAGGAAGTGGAAAAACATAAAAATAATCCCCAGCCCACAACACACAACCATGAAAACAAGAAATAAAGAAAAATGTTCTATATAAAACCCGCGGGGCCAAACTCTGTCCTCAATTAGTGGTGCCGGCTGCCAGCTGAAGTCAATGGAGGTTTTCAGTCCAATAATAGAGGCAGGATTCGGGGCCCACGACGCATTGCATTTACTTTTAGGTAATAAATCAGGAATGTCAAGTGGATGTGCATGGGCTTCAATGTCGTGAAACTTAAACCTAACAGCACTGTCCTCCATGTTGAGATCCACTGGAGCTCAGAGCAGCCAAGGAGGTTCTACAGTGTGTGTGAAGAGACACCCCGCGTGGGCTGTGCTAGGCATCACTAGGAGGAGGAAACTCGTCCAGTCAGCCCTATGCCCTGCCCAGGACCGGCTGTATAATTTGTGGGCCCCAGTGCAAAATGAAAATAACCCCTTGTTCAAAAATAATTAAGAAGTTCAAGATGTTAACAACAGAACATTAAACCAAGTCCAAGGCCCTTCTGAGCACAGAGTCCTATACAGTTGCATAGGTTGTACACCTATGGAGCCAGCCCTGAGTAGAACAAATTCTGGAACACAAGCTTGGGCTCAGATTTAGAGCTCTCCATCAGTGTCACAGCTGACAATTTTTAAGCACTTTCTATGTACCAGGAACTGTTCTAAGCGCTTTACCCATATTAACTCACTGATGCCTCACAGCAAGCCCATGCAAAAAGAAGTCTAAGTATCCCCATTATATATTGAAGAAATTGAGCTGCCCAAGGTTGTACAGCTTGTAAGTGGCTGAGCCAAGATTCAAACCCACATGATCTAGCTGTTAGCTACCTTCTACTGCTTGTTAGCGGTAGTCATATTAACTATGTTAGTCACTCGACACGTCATTCTGTTTCTCTCATTCTAACAAGCCTCTTACTCATATCTCATGGGATTCATTTCCATCACAACCAAGGACTGTCTGAACAAAATTGTCCACTTTGTGGCTTGCTACTTGTGTGACTTTGAATCAGTTCTTTGGCCACTCTAAGTTCAAATTTCCTCATCTGAATAAAAGAGATTAAAATAGTACTGATCTCATGATTGAGTTTGTTGACGGGAAGTGCCAGGTGCATAGGCAGTACTCAATAAAATGTTAGCTCCTGCTATTGCTATTATTGCTTGTAAACCTTAAATAGATCTTAAGCTGATTGTAATAAAATAATAGTTACCATGTATTGCAACTTATCATATACCAGGAAATATACATAGATCATGTCATGTATTACTACAAACCTAATGAAGGACACCAAGATAACTAAATAGGGAAAGAATAGTCTTTTTAACAAATGATGCCAGGACAATGACATATCCATATACATACAAAATAATAAAGGTAGGCCCCTTCCTCACACCATATACAAAAATTCAAAATGGATTATTGACCTAAATGTAAGAGCCAAACTATAAAACTCTTAGAGAAAAACATAGGACTTTAATCCTTTATAATCTTTATAATCTTGGGTTAAGCAATGGTTTCTTATACAGGGCACAAAAAGTACAAGCTACAAAAGAAAAAAAATGGAAAAATTGAACTTCACCAAAATTTTAAAATTTTGTGCAACAGAGAACACCATTAAGAGAGTGAAAAGAACCCATAAAATAAGAGGAAATATTTGCAAATCATATATTTGATAAGGAAATTGTATCCAGAATATAAAAAATTCTTATAACTCAACAATAAAAAGACAACCCAATTAAAAATCAGCAAAGAAGTTTCATAGACATTTCTCCAAAGAAAATATACAAATGGCCAATAAGCAAGCAAAAGATCTTCAATATCATTAGTTGTTAGAGAAATGCAAATAAAAATCGTAATGTGATACCACTTCACACCAAGATGACTAAAATCAAAATGACAGAAAATAACAAATTTTGTCAAGGATGTGAAGAAATTGAAACTTTTATTTATTGTTGGTGGGACTGTAAATGGTGTAACTCCTTTGGAAAATAATTAGATAGGCCCTCAAAAAGTTAAACATAGACTTACCTTAAGTTCTAGCAATTCCATTTTTAGGCATATACCCAAGAGATATGAAGACAGATACTCAATACGAAAGCTTGTATACAAATGTTCATGGCAGCATTATCCATAATTGTCAAAAGAAAAACTAAATGTCCATGCACTGATTAACAGATAAACAAAATATGGTATACTTATACAATGAAATATTACTCAGCAATAAAAGGGAATGAAGTACTGATACATGCAAAAGATTGGATGAATCTTAAAAACATTGTGTTAAGTAAAAGAAGCCAGTCACAGAAAACCACATACTGTATGGTTTCTTTTACATGAAATGTCTAGCATAGACAAATCCAGAGAAACTGAAATAAGTGGCTGGGAGGAATAGGGGAAAGGAGGAATGGAGAGTGACTATTAATGGGTATGGGTTTCTTTTTTCTTTTTTCTTTTTTTTTTTTGAGGTGGAGTCTCGCTCTGTCGCCCAGGCTGGAGTGCAGTGGCCAGATCTCAGCTCACTGCAAGCTCCGCCTCCCGGGTTTACGCCATTCTCCTGCCTCAGCCCCTGAGTAGCTGTGACTACAGGTGCCTGCCACCTCACCCGGCTAGTTTTTTGTATTTTTTAGTAGAGACGGGGTTTCACCGTGTAGGCCAGTATGGTCTCGATCTCCTGACCTTGTGATCTGCCCATCTCGGCCTCCCAAAGTGCTGGGATTACAGGCTTGAGCCACCGCGCCCGGCCCGGGTATGGGTTTCTTATGGGGGTGATGAAAATATTCTGGAATTAGATAGTGGTGATGGTTGCATGACTCTCTAAATACACTAAAAAATCACTGACTGAAATCACTTTAAAAGGGTGAAATGTTATGGTATATAAATTACATCTCAAAGAAGCTGTTATGAACAACAAAACCCCAAAATCCTGATAAGGTAGATCTCATTTTCCCTGTTTGGTAGACAATGAACTGAGATTCAAAGTGGATAAGGAACTTTCTTAGGGTCAAAGAGCAAGGCAATAGGAGTTACTATTGAAACCTACATGCATCTCATTTCCACATCTACGCCCTTCATTAAACTGCTTCCAAAACTCTGATAACAACAACAACAACAACAAAAAATCCTTCTCAAAACAAGAAAGAGGCTCCAGCCACATTTGGTTTAGATCTGAGGTCACTTAATTCAAGCCTCATTTTCTCAAGTCCTTTACCGCCAGCTTGGTCCTAGGCCCCAGGCAGATGGGTGTGTGGTGAGACACATGGGAAGCCTATGAAAGGTCATAAACCTATGTCAGTCTGGCCACTGACCCACACTGTGGCCTACTGGCTCTGATGGAGAAGTCTATCCAACAATCAATAGTAATGGCAGTGGCTCAATTCAATTGCTCACGAATCCCCATCCATCATTAGGACAGCAGAATGGCAATGCTGGCCTTGCTAGGACCTAGTCTTTCACATTTACAGGCTTCACGCAAGTATATGGCCCTTTCACCCTTAATGATTCCCTATGTCGGAGCACTGACATGTCTCCTAAAGCAACACTCAATATTTACTCCTATTATTATACATTGCATTTACTATGGTCTGTATATCATAATTATCCACTGACCTGTCTTCTACTCCCTCTTCAGTGAGATTCTTAAAGAAAGGACTGTGTTTCATTCATTTAAAAATTTTCCACACCATAGAAACTTCCCATCGCGTATTAACAAAAGTTCTAGTACCATTTCCTATGTGCATACTGTATACTTGGCTGAGTGTCAGGATCTAGCCTAAAGTTTTATGACAGTGATCATATTTGATTCTCCCAACAACTCTGTGAGGTAGAGACTATCACAACCCCAATTTTACAGCTAGTAAATGACAGCCCAATAAATCTCCTTGAATTTCTCTGAACTGTATTCTCGGTCAGTATAAACGCTGTTCTTTCCGGGTCACTCCGTAAAGATGTGGGATATGTTTTCATTGATTCAGATCTTGCTGTATATATACACCCTTAGCAAACATAGATGCTGGGCAGGGTGGTACTGACTGGGACATGACAGGCAAACAGCCCTCTCTTGGATCTGATCATAAACACCACACCAGGGGTCAGCTGCCTAAATTCCAATCTTTCCATTCAGAAGGCAAGTTTATATAATTGCATACTTGAGAATTACCTCCGTGAGGATTTGTTACTACACTAACGCAAAGTGAGAAATGGTACTGAGTTTTTAAAGTCAGAGTAATTTTGTTGAATGCCTTTATTCCCATTTTGGAGAGACTGGAATGTTTTCCCACCATGTGGGGCTATTTTACTGACTGAGAGCTATGGCACCCACAGTCTGACAGTTTGTAACAATTTTCTGGGGTTTAGGAAATCACCTTCAGTGACTAAGGCAAGCCATTAAAAAGTGGGACTATTCCTCTATTCACAATTGGCTGGTTGAAGAATTTGAGGTGTTTTACTCACATCCCAAGCATTCATAATGTCAGTGTTTAAAACCAGCTATTCCAGTTCAAAACCCTCAGCCAGAACTTGAAAGGGGATCTCAAGTTCTCTCTTTGTGATGTCAGTCATTGCAGGATTCTCACACCTTTATCAACTCTCCACAGCACTCTTAAAGGCCCTTTTTAATGGACCTTCTGCTTCAACTTCGCACTCAGGGACAGAATTTAAGACATAGGTTCTCACTAGTGTGTACTTGTGAACACTGAATAAGGCATGAAATATCCCTGTGGCCACCTTCTGCTGTCTTGGCCTAACACTCCATCTTAGCTCACCGTTTGTGCCACGTGCAACGAGGTTACCCACACTTTGCTGTTGTTGCCTGTTCTCCCTTTACTTTATCACTGGAAAGTGGGGTTTTCTTGTTGTGGTGATGGTATTTTTGGCTGGGCGATCAGTTTTTGTGTCAGTTTTGGCTTGGGATATATATTTGTTTTGCTTTCTTTCATATGGCAGGGGGAGGTCTATGAAATGGAGCTTCTGCTTCCTCTACTGATTCTCCCTTTTCTTGGACCCTGTCTCTCTTCCACTGCCTGGTGCTCCATCTTTCCTAACCAGCATCCTCATACTACCAGCTGGTTCTCCTACACCTACACACATGGCCCAAGTAGACACGTGGGGAGAAGGAGCAAGAGAATATTTGAGCCAGTCAAGACCAGAGCAGGCTGGGTTGGTTTGGAGAAGCTGTAGCTGTTGAGGGTAACACAGATGCCAGCCAGAGGTTCCCCAGCTCTTTGTGGGTATGAAGAAAATTGACCAGAACATACCTCCCACCCATTCTGTGGCCTTTGGAAACCCAAAGCTCTCCTCCAGATTGCTGCGACTTCCAAGGGGCCTCTTCTCAAGGTTTTTAGCTCCAATTTCTGAACCAACTACCTTTGTCCCACACATATCAATTCCAGTGTGGAATCTGGTACTTTTTTCATTTTCTGCAATCAAATGAAAAAATCCTTCACCCAACTCTTGCTCAGTTTTATAAACTTTACTGAACCACCCCAGGCAGGTTTCTGCTCTCTCCCTCCACTTCCTCTCTTCACTTCTAGATTCCATTCATCCACTTATCGTGCCCAGCAGCTGCCTTTGCCGCGGGGGCCTGGGTACCAGTCCAGGCTCCTCTCCCCAAGCACCCATCAGGCATCTCTTGGAGCCAAAGACTCTTTTCCCTTAAAGAAACTCTGTTGTCAATTATTATAAAATTTTCGCTATCTTGTTACCCTGGAAAACCCTGGGACTGTTCAGAACATGGGAAGAGGGGGTGTTCTGCTGAGATGTCACTGGGAGCAAACATGAAGTTAGGTAAGAGGGAGGGAGGACAAGCAGGGACTGAACAGGTAGATTAAGACATGGGCTGCACAGATGGCCAAATAAGGAAGGGAAGAGGAAGAGAGAGAGTTCAAGGAGAGGAAAAACCAGTCTTTGGGGGTCTGCAGGAAAATCCCTCTGAAAAAGACATCAAGGCAAGGGCAGCAAGAAAATCTTTCACCAGAGCTAAGCCAGCAGAACTATTTCTCAGCACTGTGGAAACACAACCACTCACTACCAGTGTGGCTGGGAATCTAGGCCTCCTAGGATGCTGGCATCTTATCTGACACTCTTCTCAGGCAGGCCTCACTGCAGAAATTAGGCGAAGCTCAACCTACAAACTTTGAGATCCTTGAGTCTTGCAAGAAGCATTAATGGTTTTTAGTTTCCCTCAGCATCATCCCCTCTCTGCAACCTCATGAGCTGATCTCAGCAACATTGTGTTCACTCAATGCAGGTGGGGAGTGTTGAGTTCTAGTGCTGATTGAACAACTAGCTAGCTGTGTGGCCACAGGCAGTTTTTTTACTTTCAGTTTGAGTCTCTGTTTCTTTACCTATCAAATGTAGACAGTAACACCGGCCTCTCAGGGCTCTTTTGAGCACTAGAGATAATCTATAACAAGTTCAGGGTCTGACACATAGTAGGGGCTCAGTAAAGGGCAGCTGGTTCTGCATAGAAATGGATATGAATCATTCAAGTTTAATTATCATTGCAAACAATAACAAACATAATATGTCCCATTAATTTTATTGTAAGTTTTATTTCACTGTGATCAGTGAGGTGTTGATAAATATATACTAACAATTATAGTTAAATCACAACCAGATCCCTGATTTGTATCATTTGCTGATTTCTATGATATCAATACTATCACCCTGGCCAATTTCAAACTACCAATGTGATGTCCCTGGGCACAGAGTTGGGAAGAGAATGGTGCAATCAAGAGTCATGTGACAGGCCCAGGACGCCTCTGACGGTAGTCTCAAATCTGCTCAGATGTATTCAGATGTCACATATTGGTACTTACAAATTAAGTCATGCACTTACAACTAAAAAAAAAAAAAAAAGGAAATATTGTACATCATTCTCACTAAATCAAGAATAACCTCCTCACAGGAAACAGAGATTGCTCCTTTAGTTCCCCATATGCCACTAATTCCACGTTCTGCCACTCCTTGGTCACCATTTGAGTGTTCATAATTTTTAAATTAACAAACCCCTGAGGGGTGTGTGTCTGTGTGTGTGTGTGTACACGCGTGCACGCACAGGAACTGAGCTTTTCCCACCTCTTCTCTGACTATCCACATAAGTGTAGATTATATTTGAAAATCAGCCTTGACTAAACTCTTATAATAGCTTGTAATATCAATTTAATGATAGATAAAATAAAGGAAAATTACATTCTCCTTCATTTAAACACTAAGCCCTTTTAATTATTTTATTAAAAAACTTCATTTCCCCCCGTAATTATCAATATATTTCCATCACCCCAGGAAATAAAAAGGCTCCTTTCAGGGGCAATTTTAACACCTGTAAATCCCCCAGATGGTAGAATGAGTCTATAAGAGCTAGAGAGGAAAAGCGCTTGTTTTATAGTCTGGCAGTTTCTCAGTTTGCTCTTTATTTTTTAAAATCCTTTCATTGCATTTTTGATTAGTGTTGGATAAATAATGTTTGGATTAAAAATCCTACTGTATGATTGTACTCGGCATTCTTGCTACCAGTTTCCCAGATTCCACGTTGAATAATATATCTCTGTTTCCATATAACACTTTAGATGGTCACATACAGAACTGGAGGGACACAGAAGATCATCTCACTCCAACTTTTATTTTGCCAATGAGAAAATCGAGGTCCAGAATAATACCATGGTTTGCCCACGTGAGGGCCTGGCCTTTTACAAATCTCCAGGCAGCCACAGCCACCCTTGCTCTCCATGCTTCCACCTCACCCCACTATACACTCACAGTGGAATGTACAGTCACAGAATTCAGCAGAAGCTAAAACATCAGCTATGCCCCACTGAAAAACAAAAAAGAAAATCATTTATTTATTCAATAAATACTTATTGGGATGGGTGTGGTGGCTCATGCCTGTAATCCCAGCATTTTGGGAGGCTGAGGCAGGTGGATCACTTGAGGTCAGGAGTTCAAGATCAGCCTGGCCAACATGGCAAAACCTCGTCTCTACTAGAAATACAAAAATCAGCCAGGCATGATGGTGTATGCCTGTAGTCCCAGCTACTTGGGAGGCTGAAGTGGAAGAATCACTTGAACCTGGGAGGTCGAGGCTGCAGTGAGCAGCAAGATCACACCACTGCATTCCATCCTGGGTGACAGAGTGAGACTCTGTCTCAAAAAAAAAAAAAAAAAATATATATATATATATATACACACACACACACATATATATATGTATGTATTTATTTAATGGACATTTATTATACCCTGGTTACTGCCATTTTGATGCTCCACTTTTTAAGCTTATGATAGATACTCACTTCCTTAAGCTTCTGCATCATTAGTGTAACACACAGCTCTCTTACATGGAAATAAACCTTGTTAAAGAAAGCATTTGGATATTTGCCTGTTATGTTCACCAGAAACTTGGAAAAACCTGGATATTGTGCTCTGTGTTGTTTGTTTAACTCTAGACTTTATACAGACAGTAAAGGATTTATTTAACTGATCAGACTCTTAGTGTGGAAGAACACTCTATGGTTTACTAAACCATTCATTTAAACATAACTATGTGCCGTAAGTGAAGTTCTCCTCCAAACCCCAAGTCATGCCACCAATGGAAAGAGAGTGGTTTTTTAAATAGACAGTTCTAGAAACATACTCAGCTCCAGCAGGTGCTGGGTGAACTTCAGCAAGTTACTTCACTCTGGGACTCAGTTTCCTCATCTGAAAAACTAGGAATAATACCACTTAGCTCAAAGGCTTGTCAGGAGCTAAAACCTAATCACATCTATAAAGCTTCTAGCACAGCACCCCACAGGACGATCACCTTGAACACATGAGCTCCCTTTCCCGTGTCTCCCCTACTCAGGAGATGGAAGGAGAGTTGACAGGAAAAAGAAAATGTATGAGGATGCACAGGAGAAGAGGATAGATGCAAAAGGAAAGGTGTGGTGGGGGTAAAAGAGAGAGAGAATGGAAAAAGAATGGCTTAGACATGGGGCGCAAAGAACAGGAAAGGAAGAGGCTGCTGCTGACGAGCAAGTGGGACTCTGCCTAAGTGCCCTTCTTATGCAATGTTAATCCCAGTTTCGAAGAAGGCAGCCTTGGTGCAGAGTGAAAAGGTAAAAAGGCCTTCTTCTCAGTCGGAGAAGAACTATCATCCCCCCGCCGCAGTTTTCCCCACTGGAAAAACAAATGCTAATCCACTCATAAAAGTATTTCTACTAAAATGCTCCCCATTCTGAGGGAGTCATTTCCATATGCTGGCATAGTTGGCAACCTTATTTGTAAAGCCTGCTGTCCTTCAGTGGTCTTCCAAATTTGTGAAACTCCAAACAGTTCTGAACTCAGAAAATAATTCTCTAATCCAACTGTTTTCTAGCAATTGAATCTTTCAGCTCTGAGCCTGGTATTTTTACCTATGCCATTTTAAAAATCTGATTAATTCATATAGACCATACTATGGGGCATAAAGAACTTTCATAAGCGTTGTCAGGGATCGTGTAAAAATATTGGTTCCACACCAAGCCAGTTCTACTGACTAGAAAGCAAGATAGGAAATCATACACAAAATGAACCCAATTCCTTACTAAGGGGCATGTTAATAAGGGGGCAATGGTGATGCAGGCCAAAGTCAGCTTATTTCCTAATACAGGATAAAATGTCTTTTTTTGATTTGATTTTTGTGTTTTAAATAATGTAGAGGATTTGAATGGAATTAAATATGAGTGGTAAGAAATGTTCCAGTCTCTGTCCTGTGTAACAAATTACCCTAGAACTTACTGACTTAAAACAATAACCATTTTACTGTATTACATGAATTGTCAGGTCAGGAATCAAGCAAAGCTCAGCTGGGTGATTCATCTGCTCCTCATGAAGTCAACTGAGGTTACTGAGTGTTACTTAGTTGGCATAAGGGTAGGTAGTTTCAAGATGATTTACTCACATGTCTGGTACCTTAAGGATAGCTAGAAGGCTGGGCTCCATTGTGGTTGCTGACCAGAACCCCTACACCTGGCCTCTCCTGCATGGTGGTCTCAGGGCAGCTGGACTAGTTGCATGACATTGACTTCTCCTAGAAAAAGTGTCTCAAGAGAATCTGTGGGAAGCTTTATGGCCTTCTCTGACCTAATCTTGGAGGTCACGTGGTGTCACTTTCACTTCATTCTATTGAGTCTAAACAAGTCATAAGGTCAACCCAGATTCAAAGGAGGGATATTAGGTTCCTCTCATATAGCAAAGTGCAAAGTCACACTTTAGAAGATGTGTAGGATGGGGATATTTCTGCAAAATACAATCTGTAACGGGACTGGGGACAAAAATCTCTGATTGCCTTCCCATGGTATAGTATCCAAAATATCCAATATCAGCTTTAAGGCCAAAAGTGACTGTCATCATCGAGAGATTCTTTGCCTTGATCTGAAGTTGTTTGTTTGCACAGTGCAATCCTATAATACCTACTTCCTGCCATCCCACTCAAAGACTTAGTGGATGTGGCTGGGGCAGGGCCAGCAAGGTAGTGACTTGAGGCATCAATCTATAAAGGGTGCTAAATTAACACTTAGACCTCAAATAAAATTACTGGAAGTAAAATAATATGGAGGAAATTGAATACATCAGAAGTCCTCTAAGGCAGCATGCAATGTATCATTGGAACGAATGGCTTAATAGACTCTCAGAGGTGGGAAGTGAGACTCAAAAGGAGGCATGCTTAAGTGACAGCAGAGGGTCGCTGAAGTACATTCTCAGGAGAGTAGATCTAGGCAACTCAGAACTTTTGCCGTCCTGGATAGATTATGCAAGTCTAGGACCAGAGATTAGTTGTTTGTAAGAGTAGAAAGCAGATAGAGAGCTACCACCATCCCATCATCTCTGCACATCCCTCAAGTCAACCTCAACTTCTCTAAAGAAATGTTGAACAAATAATTAAAGAGTGGCCTTTCACTGTCTGGTCCTAGACTCTAGACCCATTATTCTAGGCATCAAATCTCCCACCCAAGTAACCTTGGTTCAAGGTTGAGTGACAGACACAATGCTGGAGCAATGGGCTTGAGACTCAGGCTTCGATCTCTGACGTTTACACTGCACTCTAGAAGCTTTTGTCTCAATTATGATCAATTTTTTGATTTGTAAAACAGGAACAATGATAATATTTACCTCCATAGTATTGTTGTCTGAACAGTTGTATGAACAATTTCCTTATAGCAATCAGTGAATGCTGGAAAATACATTATTATTGTGTTATTGTTGTTGGTGCCATGGTGGGGGTGGTGTTTTTATCCTTCTTCCTAAACAATTGCTTGGCCACAGTACAACTTCAAAATGGCATAAGTTTGGTCGATGTCACCTTCCCCATTACAGACTTCTCCTTGTTTATACAGAGTTTGGTGAATGGCTCTCAAATTAAATAAAATACAAAATATAATCTACCATCTTGGAACACACAGTACTTGATATTGCAGAGCAAGAAGCTTGCATTCTCCTGGAGCTATTCTTTTCACCTTGGCAGCAGATTAATTTTCAAATAAATGTAAGTTCCAATAGGGACAGTGCCAAGACCCAGTTGTGACAAAGCAACCAGCCAAACTAATGGAGTTATTAGGGATGATCTCTTAAGAAGAGAACTAAATGTTGATTGAATGTGAAAACTATGTAACGCTCGGCCTTCGCTTCAACAGCATGGTATTTTTTAGGATTTGGGGCCAGCCCCCTAATTTCCAAATGCCTGGATGTATTCAGAAGTCAAACAATCCAGGTTTCTCTGAGAAAGATGAGGTAGACCACCAGACTCCCCTAACGATGATTCAGAGGAGATGCCTCTGCTTCCCTACCTCTCTTGCTTCTTCTCCCTTTTGCAGATGTAAACATGCCACAAAACAGAGCGAGACATTTGTGAACCAGCTTGGCAGCTGCTTCATTACTCTACTAATATCAATATTAATTTTTGCAGGCTTCCTTTCTCAGCACATCAGGCTAGAGGTGCAACTTGTACGCATCCTGGTGTTTGGCAAGGGTATTTGTGAGCCTGCTCTAAAGGGCACCTCCTCTGCCACATCCCCTGTGGCACCGTGCAAAAATCTGGTTCAAGCCCAAGACAGCAGGGAGAGAGCAGGGGAGGCAAAGTCAAGTCTCACAGGCCAGATCACAAAAGCTGAAAAACAAGTACCTGGGTATTATGTGCCTGCCTCTCTGGTGTTTTCACCGCCAATTTCCCACTTGGCCACATGTGCACGTTTAATTAATGTTCTGCTCATCACCTCCTGCAAGTCATTAATAATGATGCTCTGTAGACGCCGGCCCATCTCAGAGCCTGCCAGAAGCACGCCGCTGGCCACCAGCTCCCAGTCACTCCACGGCCGCCCACCGGCTGCTCACGTGGCCTTCCAGCCGGCTTTCAATACAGGAGACAGCTCAGAACCAGCCCCGTTGAATTCATCTTTCAAGTGAGATTTCTGGATGCATCCATTTCATTTCCTTCACCCACTAATGTTGTGGATGCTTTTTTTTTTTTTTAATTCTATTAAAAAATGCAATTAAATTTGTCTCATGGAATTTGCTCTTTAAAAATCCAGACAGCTGCTTGCTCATGGTGGCATTATGCTCTTGATTCTTACACATTTTTTTCCTCATCTCCATTCCATTACTTTACTGAGGATTAAAGACAGGCTTACCAGATGGCAAATGCCAGGATCTCTTCCCACCCCCACCTCCCGTTTGGAAGACTAGTATCGTATCGGCCATAATACACAGCCCAGGTTCCTCTATGCAGCTTTTGGAAGACACGAGCAATTGCTTCATTTAAATTCATTAGCCAATGCCTAAAACACAATTAAAGGGCAGGAGGTTAGAAAGGAGAAAACCTGAGTACTGCTGGGAATGCCACGTCCGGGTCTTTCTCTGTGTGCCTCAGTTTCTTCATCTCTTCAGTCTCACTCGCTTCCTCCACCATTTCTCAGCCATAAAGCATTCATTAGGCTGTGAAGCAAATGAGGTAATGTCTGTGGTGAGATGGTTTGTGCGTTTCCAAAGAAAGACACCATATAAAAAGCATTCTGATTGCTAACAGTCAAGGATGCTGAGGATTGGGCCTGGCTGGCTTTATAAACTATTTAACTGCCTGCTTCTTGCAGAAACTATTTTTATCAGTTAATTACACATTTTTCTTATTAAATAACAATGTGAAAGCATTTCTTGCTCATTTTCCTGTCATGATTAATTTAATCTGCCTCCCTTTATTGAAAGTCCACTTTTCTTCCCCTCATCTTATCCACCCTGATATGCTAGTCAAAGCCCCACAACTGTTCAGCCCCTTTGATGAACATTAACCCATTCTGCTTCCTTCTTTTTCTTATCTGGAGTCCCTGAAAGAGTTTCTTTCTCTCCCCAAACTGTGTGCCTGGTGCCTAAGGAAGCACCGGACGTTAAAGAATGGACCTTGCCCTCACAGATGGCTTCCTTTCTCCTTTCCCTTCTCGTGCCGTCTCACAACAGGCAAATTCCCAGAGGCAGAAAAGATTGAAACCCAGCCTCCAGCCATGTCCTGCATGGGAAGGAGGCCAGAGAGTCAGCGAAGGGAGCACTGGTCATGTTCGATTTCAAAACAGGCACACATGTGATGTGACTGGGATTGGACAGGAGTGAGAGGGAACATGCCAACGCCACTGGAACTCACTGCCCTGTGGTACTCTTTTCTAAGATTGGTTATTATTAACCAAAATTACTTTTTTTCTTTTTTTTTTTTTTTTGAGATGGAGTCTCACTCTGTTGCCCAGGCTGAAGTGCAGTGGCACCATCTCAGCTCACTGCAAGCTCTGCCCCTGGGTTCACGCCTTTCTCCTGCCTCAGCCTCCCGAGTAGCTGGGACTACAGGTGCCCGCCACCACGCCCGGCTAATTTATTTTTATTTTTTTGGAATTTTTAATAGAGACAGGGTTTCACAGTGTTTGCCAGGATGGTCTCGATCTCCTGACCTCATGATCCACTCGCCTCGGCCTCCCAAAGTTCTGGGATTACAGGCGTGAACCACCATGCCCGGCCTAACTAAAATTACTAATTATAATAAGCAATAATACCATTATTCCATGCTTAAGCCCTTAACATGGAAAGGGGACACTAGGCAGGCCCTCATACTATTGCTCAATGCACAGAAAGAGACTGAGCTTCAAGAAGAGAAATCACAATTTTTGAGGCAAAATAGCCAACCATGACAATGACAGAAATGGTAACAGAAGAAGTAACTGCATGTTTTTTTCTTGTGTTCCTTGTCCGGGGTCGAATACTGTACAAGTAATGGGATGGCCCTTCTGAAGTTGGGCAGCAGAAAGGCTGTGGCTTCTCTTCTGGATGCCTTCTCTCACCTGCTGGCTCACACTAAGGAAAGCAGCTGCCACAGGATAAGTTGTCCTATGATGAGGCCCAAGTGGCAAGAACCTAAGGAACAGTCCATGAAACACCGAGGCCCTTTGTCCTAGAGCCCATGAGGAACAGAATCCCACCAATAACCGCACAAGTCGGCATGGAAGCAGATCCTTCCTCCAGCTGATACAGAAAAGGACTCAGCCCCAGCCCCAAATTCATTGCCACCGCATAACCAATTTTGAGACAGAAGCACTCAGCTAATCCAATCTCTATTTCCACATCCCACAGAGACTGTGAGATAGTAAATGCCTGTTTTTCTTAAGCTGCTAAATTTGTTACTCAGCAGTAGATAACTATTACACCATCCCTCCCACAGTCAAGATAATCCAGAAATAACGTGGCATACTACAGTCATGAGGAAAAGTGCACCGCTGCCCTACCTCACGCGGGTGAACTCGTTAATCAACCAAAACCCTCTTTCTTTTTGGATGTGGTCTTACAACCCTTCCCAACACAACTCTCCAAGCAGGCACCCCCAAACAGTTGTTCAGAGATGGAAGAAAACTCTTGCTGTCCCTAGAACAATGCTAAGAGAAGAAAACTCCAAGTTAGAAGACCTGATTTCTACTTACAAGCCAACAGGCTTTGGGCAGGTCATTTACACTCTCTGAACTTCGTTTTCCTCATTGATAAAGTGGAGATAATCTATTTGGATGTTCTGAGGTATAAGGAACAGAATACTCAACTTAAAAAGTCTGAAGAGAATGTTGTCTTTCCTAGTCTGCCACCTTCTATGTGTTGGCATCTCCTCTTATGGCCACAGGACAGTTGTAGCAGCTCCAAACCTTATTCCTTCCCAAACTAATGCTCCTGGGCACAAAAAGGAAGCATTCTTGTCTTCTGGTCTATGGGTAAGAAAAAATTTCCCCAAAAGGTCCCCCAGCAGAACTCTGCAAGTGTCATCTTGGCCAGAACCAGCTTACACGCCTACCCCTAAAATCATCACTGGCTGAGTGGATCGAGATTACCCTGATTGTCTGAGACCACCCACACTTCACACCTGAGGCTGGGAGAGGCCTGACCTCCCCTGGAGCCTATGGCCATCTAGAGAAGAGCTGGCAAAATTTGAGGTTCTGTGCATGTAAAATGAAGAGGGGCAAGTTGCTGTTGGGTAAGTGTGTTAGTTTGCACAGGCTAGGCCATGCTGGAGTATAACATACATGATGGTTTAACCCAAGAGAAACTTATCTCTTGCCCACACTACATGCCCAGCACAAGTCAGTGAAGGGCTTTCTTTTTGCACAGAGTGACTCAGGATCAGATTCACAGAGGATCCATCCTATCAGCACAAAGCCTCAGGTTTACTCCAGCAGCAGAGGAAGAAGCTGGAGAGGTCACTTTCACTCATATTTCTTTGGACAGAACCAGTGAGTGGCCCTACGCAACTGAAAGTGTAGTCTCCCATGTACTGGAAAGAGGAAAATGAAGCAGGAATTGTTTTGACCCTACTAGGCAAACAACAATGTCTGCAATAAAGTCTTATCTCCTCACAAGGTTTTTGTGACATTCAAATGAGATAATGTATTAATTCATTTTTCAAACACTCATTAAGCACATAGATCTACCAAGCACTGGACTGGGATAGAAACAAGGATCAATAAGACACAGTTGCCACCCTCTTAGCAGACATAAGCACTCAGAAGATACCAACCTTATCAGAATATCATTCAAATTTTGTTTGCCCTTTTCTTCCCCTTCCAGGCCCTGAGTGCTCACCTCACAAATGTTATCTCCCTATTGTTGGCTTAAAAGCTTTTGCAATGGTTTCAAGAGGGGTCATTGCCAGAAAAGACAGAGGACTAATAGAGAGTGGCACAGCATCCAGGGACTGTAGTAGAAGATGGCAAGACACTTACAGATGTCATCTTTTACTTAATCTCTCTTATCTCACAGAGTGTTAAAAACAATGAGTTTTTACATGGTTTCTTTCCACAATCCTTTTTGCGTGGTGCACGAGAGAGAAGAGATTCCTGCCTGAGTCAGTTCTAACGGTCCACTCCCCTCCCTCCCCAAGCCGGTCTCCTTTAGCCAGCATTATCAGCAACTCAGTGTTTGATGGCTTCACCCCTCTCATGAGTGTGAGCGTCCTAAAGAAGAGGTCATGATGCTGTTAGGATTGACTAGGGTGCACTTACAGATAGACCCTAAAATTGCAGTGGCTTAATATAAAGTGCTCACCAGGATCACCTGGTCAGTTCAGGGCTGAAGGGAGGGTTTTTCTCCATACGGTCTTCAGAGACCCAGGCTGATGGTGGTTTTCCATTTTCAACCACGGTTTCTAAGGTTGCCCTAGGCATTGAGCAAACCACCAACCAGAGAGAAAAGATCATGGGCAGTGCATGTGGGAGGTTTTCAGTGGGCTGGGCCTGAAAATAGTACCTAGCACTTCTGCCCACAAACCACTGGAAAGAACTCAGTCATGTGACCACACCTAACTGCTAGGGGGGCTAGGATATATCATTTAATCGTGTGCCCAGGAAGAAAGAAGAACAGATTTTGGTGGACAGCTAGCAGTCTCCCCCACACTCACCCACACAACTTCCTATTTTTCAACTTGGCAAAAGCTGAGACCAGGGAGTATTTCTATACAGCAATGTACTCTTTGGCCTGCCAAGAGACCACATTTTTTATGGGAGAAGATGTACAAATATCTTGGTGCTATTAATGGGCAAAGATCTGACCCACCACCCATTTTTCCTGTGGTATCACTACACCTAGATTCTTGGTTAAGTCCTCCAATACTAGACATAAAACCTTAAGGATGTGAAGTGATCCAGACATTTCCAACCTAGGAGAAATCAAGGGATGCTTCCCATGTAAAATTCATGTTTTTCCAAACAGTAACCAAAAAGATAAAGGTTTATGTGACAATAAATTCAACAGCCATGAGACTTAAGGAGGGGGCTTCCTAGACACATTCCATTCATTCACCTACTGAACACATGTTTACTGAACATCCATTGTGTACCAGGCACTGTATTAGGCACAAGAGATACACTGATGAACCAGAATGATGTGTCTTGTGGACCTCAGAGACTAGACCAAAGGAAGAAAGTATGCAAGAATATAAAGGAAACACATATCATGATAATTATAAGAGAAAAATCGGCCCAGGCAGAGCATAACAGCAGGAATAGGGAAGGGTGATGTGTAAATGAAGACCCTAAGGATAAGGTGGTAGCAAAGGGAGTGGGGGAGGAGGTAGGCACTGCGAGTAGAGGACACAGCGTGTGCAGGGGCTGGAAAAGGGAGAGTTCGGCGTGACCAAGGAACAGAGAGTTTCCAGTGTGGCTGAAGATGAGGAGGGAAGCATGAGTGGGAGATGAAACTGAAGAAGCCGGCCAGAACCAGATCATGAAGAGTTTTATAGGAGGCATTTGAATTTGCGTCTGAATGAAACAAGAAGCCATCAAGGCCTTTAAGACGTGAAGGGACAGGATTCCAACTGTATTGGAAGTTAGCTAGGGTGGCCATAACAAAGTACCACAGCATGAGTGACTTAAATAGCAGAAATTTACTGTCTCATCATTGCGTAGGCTAGAAGTCCAAAAGCCAGGTGTTGGCAGTGTCATTTCCTCCTGTAGCCTCCGAGGGAAGATCAGTTGCAGGCCCCTCTCCTAGCTTTCGGGGTTTGGCTGGCAATCTTTGGCACTACTTGTAGATGGTGCTTAATTGTGCCTTCACATCGTCTTTTCTCTGTACAAGGCTCTTTCCCTTGAAGCAGCATTCTTTTTATAAGGACAACAATCATATTGGGTAGGAGCCCACTCTAATTCCATATGACTTCATCTTAACTAACTAAATCTGCAACGACCTTATTTCCAAATATGGTCACATTCTAAGGTACTGTGGTTACAACCTCATATAATTTTGGGGTGGGGACACAAGTCAACCTGTAAAACCCACATTTTAAGATTAGTCTCTGCCAAGTATGAATGGGAAGAAGGGGTGATTGGAGTGGAGGTGCAGAGGCAAGATCTGGAAGACTAGGGTCACTGCTGCCAAGGTGAGAGTTGATGTGGGCCTGGGCTAGGTGTCCCAGGAGATATTTTGTTGATAAAACTAGCATGACTGCTGATAGACTGTATTTCACCGGCCAGGGAAAGGGGTGAAGCAAAAATGACACTTCAGTTTCTGGCTTGAGCAAGGAGGGAGATGTTGATGCAATTGAGGAGATGAAGAGGAACTGGGGGATAGAGACATGTTTTGGGGTAGACTCCCATGGTTTTATTTGAGTAATGTTAAGTTTGAGATATGTATGAACCATCCAAGTAGATATACCAAGTAGACAGTTGCATATAAGGATCTGGAGCTCCAAGAAGAGTTCTGCTCTAGAGATTTAAATGTGGAGTCATGAGTACAGAGAGGAATTAAGTCACCAAGAACAACTGAGGTGCAGAGTCATTGTTGCTCCTTTTCAGGGTTGGTCATTCTTTTTAGAGGGCTGAGATCCTGACTGTCAAACAAGCCAACCCCTGACTGTTCCTTCTCAGGCTTCACACAGATTCTCTGGGTCCTTGGTTTCTACAGAACATGAAGACAGTGCTCCAAATTCTCTCCCAGGTTTAGACAAACTGTTCATCATCTATGTCCAACAACACCCACACAGCCCAAGGTATACAGCTACCTACATCGTATAAACATTGGTGAACACACAGACACATGCCCCGTCCCTTCAACAGAAATGACCTAAACTTTGTGAGGTTCACATGTCCCTAGAGATGATCTCATTTGCCTGCTTCAAAAGCGCTTTGGTCTGCACAGCCTGTAGCAGCAAATTTACACTTCAAAAAGCAGACAGCTTTTTCCACATCTTATTCACTTAATGGGTGAGAATGTAAAATTAGTTCCGTTGCTGATGAGGACCTTGAGCCAAATGAAAAGTGTTCATTTGTCAGCACAGACTTACAGCCTGAGACATGATTATATAGCTAATCCAATAATGGGTTTTGATGCTGAGCATTTATTTATATACAGTATGTCTTGTTATCTGTTGATAATCAGGACCTACAATTTACTCTTTCTTGTGCGAGTAGTGTGAAATAGCAACATCTTCCAGACATATTGCATTTAAGTACCAACATGCAAACACATACAAAAAGCGCCATCATCAGCAAAATATTTTATTTGCTTTCTTTAAAAAAGAGAGAGAGAACCAATGCATGTATTCAGGCTTTTATATTTTTAAATATAATAGTTTTAAATAACATGTGAGGTCTCTTTCAAGGCTATATAAGGGTTAAAAAAAAAACACTGAAAACAAAATTTCCTTTATCATTTTGATCCACCCTAATTAAGTAATTTCTTCCTCTTGCCCTCTAAAAATTCTATCTGCAGGTCAAATCCTACACATATTTTTACATATAATGGTATAAACCAAAAAGATACCTGGTGAAAATCTTCACAGTGCCACCAACTGACTCTCTGACTACCTGAATCTTTCAGACACCCTGCTTGTTGCAAAGATGCACATTATCACCATGTGAGCATGGGAACTGTAATAATTATCTCAGGCAAAATCTTTCTTTAAAAAATAGTAACTTAAAATTCAATATAAAACCACCACATTTCTATAAACTCTTGCAGAGACTACATACTGCTGCATTATATTGTTTCTTACCCTGTGGACGAGTGTAAATGTCTGTCACTAAAATATAGGGACACTCTCATCCTAATATAAATATAAAATGCATAAAATCCAACATTTAAAACAACCAGGCACTTTTATAGGTATGATGTATTGTCACATATTCCAGCTATAATAAAGCCTACGGGAAGGGAAAGGCATGTCAGGATTAAGTATTCTGTTAATTGCAAATGTGTAGCACACCTGCAAAATCTGTGGAAAATCCCACATTTTGGAAAAGTCACTGCAAGTTCCTTTCCATGCTACCATCTCTTGGACAGGCCTAGAAAAATCCAGAACAAATGCAGAAAAGCATCAGAGAGCTGTTATCTCCAGTTGCCACTTTTCCCTGCTTAGTAATCCCCAGCCCAAAGGAAGCTGAGAGGACTGGTCACTCTATGATATATGAGAATGAAGGGGGGCAAGCACACTTTTTTAAACTGAAATTTATTCCACAATAAATACTTCAATGTTGGTGGGACATGATGTTTTATTGGATTACACTCGTTTGCTAGAGAAATCACACTGGGAATAGCAAAGCTTGCGGTTTTGTGGGTAATGCATTTGTAGATGGGAGGGCTTTACACTGGAAGCGTGTTGAAGAAGGATAACAAGCCAAATTAGGAAATAGCTAAATACATGCAAATCTATATTAGGGCAATACATGGCCGCGTTAAGTCCAAGAGCTTTTTGCGGCAGTTGCTTTACCTAGGCCGGATAATTCATTAGGTTTTGACTCTGGTAAAGATTAAATGAATATAGCATACGTTACATTCTTACTTTCGTCGCAGAAACAAATCTTCCTTGTACCAGCCAGTGTAATCTTCAGAGTTTTCGTTATATAAAACACCTCAAGAAAAATGCACCTCAGTAAGATTTACACTTTATTACTCTAATGATTCTACAAACACTACCACAATGTGATGAAAGACAGTGTAGTCCTGGACTGATTGAGAGCTAATAAAAATCAGTACTGAAAACTGAAAAGAGCACCCTTATCATCTTTCTTTCATTTAGAGCTGATTACTAGGGGATTATAATGCAATCACAGCAATGTGTGAGAGGTAGCTATGGGAACCAGTTTTAACTGTTTATCTAGCCAAAGATCTTAATTTAAGTTTGAACACTCTGATTCATTTATATGTAAGACACCAAGGAGACAAAATGCAGAAGAAACAGATGCGCACTTGTTCTTTCCATTTAACTTCGTAAGCTACCAGCCAATTTGTCTTTCAGGGACAAAATTAATTTCTGATGACAATGTGAGCAAGTAATAAACTAGAAGTTCCTGTCCTGGGAAACTTGTTAATGCCATGTAATGTTCTGGAGTTATTTAGGAGGGGAAGAAAGAGATTTGCTCCTGGAGTTACGGGGACGTCTGTAACAGACTTGCCTTTGTCCTAGCTCTTAGTCACCCCTGCAGAGGTTTATGACACCTTTTCTAGAAGTTGAATTGGGAAAGTTCAAAAGAAACCATGTTGCTTACCATTTCTTTCCTATGGAGTATTTTTAAACTTCTCATTTTCCTTCATATTCTCCGCATGATTCAGAATTGCTCAGAGCACAAACCTCTGGCCCATTGCTTCCTGGCCTTGGCATACAGGCAAGGTGAGTAATGATGAGATGATCAATGAATCATAAGGCTTCCTTCGTGGGTCCCACGTTGCTATAGAACACAGCCCTTTGCAGACAAGTGCACTCAACCTGAGGGGCTCGAGGCCATGGCAAACACTTCACAGAGGAGCCCAGGATGTGTGCCAGGACATCTCAGTGATGGCACTCAGTGTGCTAATCTGCTGCCAGCCAGAGAGAAGGGTGCCAGTCAGCTAGATGAAAGGCTTGCACATACTTACTTGGATGGGAATTGAGACCGGCCACCTCCTTGAAAGTATCTATGATGCTACCTATTTCCTCATATCAGCGAGAATAGCCATAATAACAATAATAAAAGCTAGCACTTACTGAACATTTACTGTATAACAGAGAATAAGATGGACACTCTACATACATTAGTTCATTTAGTTAGCTCAAAACTCTATGAAGAAGTCATTTTTATGGCCATTTTTTGGGCAAGGAAACTGAATCACACAAAACCTAACTTGTCCAATGTCATGGCTAGCAAATGCAAAAGTCAGCATCCAAACTCCATCTGTCAGACTACAAAACTGATGTGCTCTAGCACTCTGAAAGGGAAACCTTGACAGCGTTCTTCATCTTGGTCATTAATGTTTTCCCATCTTATTACAGTAGTCACCTCTTGTCTGCAGGGGGTGCACTCCAAGACCCCCAGTGGATACCTGAAACTGAGGATAGTACTGAACCCCATGCAGACTATGTTCCTGCCTATACGTACACACTTATGATAAAGTTTGATTTCCAAATTAGGCACAGTGAAAAATTAACAACAATAACTAACAAAATAGAACAATTATAACAATATGCTGTAATAAATTATGTGATTGTTCGCTCGCTCTCTCTCTCTCCCTCTCCGCCTCTCTCTCTCTCTCTCTCTCTTTCTCTCTCTCTTCCCTCCTTCTCTCTCTCAAAATATCTTATTGTACTGTACTCACCTATTTTCAGACTCAGTTGACCACGGGTAACCGAAACTGTGAAAAGAGAAACCACAGATAAGGGCACTAACGTACATACCCAGTTTTTTCTATCTCTGGATTGTGTTCGTCTGTTAACCCATAGGCTCTGTGCTCCGCTCCTCACTCACTCCCACCCCCGACTTCCCCAGCTTGTATTTTTCTGCTCTCCGGGGGAACTCCCCACGGCATAATGGCTGTCCATTAGTGTGTTTTTAAAACCTCGCTTTCTCCTATCCTCTGACAGTTTTCATATGCTCCACATGAAGGATCCTTTTCCAGAAATACTTTTGAAGAAAGTCTAAAGTAAGCTGAAAAGTATTACATTTTTCATCTCAACGGGGAAATGGATTTACGAAAAGGAGAGAAGAGCCTGCAGGTCTTTCAGATTTTAAAAAGAATTCAACACACTGCTGCACTGGCACTGGGAACACATCTATCACAGAAACCAAGAGAGCATCTGCATTTACACGCGGAAACGATTCCCTCGTCCTTGATCACGATAATGACTTAGAGTTCCGCTGAGCCTTTCATCCGGAGGGACGCCATGGCCCCTGCAAAAGCCAGCCCAGTGAGAGGCTCCCTCCACCACCAAGGCGCTGCTTCCTCCAAGGTGAAAGGAGGAAACGGCTCTATTAGGGGAAAATTGAAAAGGACAAGCAAGCACTGTAAATTCTGTTTCCAAAGGCAACTAAAATAACAGCTGGACTGTCCTTATTTAATTGCCCCATCTAGAACTTGGGCATAGCAATGTGGTCCCAAAGAAACCGTCTACAGAGCATCAATAGCAAGACATACATAAAAGAAGGGAGTTGCTTTCCGGACCTAGAGAAAGCCATGATCTGTGAACACCGGGACATTTTACTAATTGCCCTATTTCCGGTTTTTAAACCTAGGTCAGGCAACTGGGGGACATTCCCTAAACAATTTCCACATGCTTCCCCTTGACCTCAGGAGTCCAGTGGGATGAGTGCAATGACAGACACAGGCTAGTTTGCTGTTTGGGGCAGCGCAGAGCTGCTTCCCTAGCTGAGTGTAAACAATTGTATGAAACACAACCAGCGTCACCGGCTATTGTTCTGCAGGTCCTGGAACCCAGAGTGAAAGTCAGACTCACCCTCAGCAAGGAACAACTTAGAAGTTGCCGTTCCAGCCAGGCGGCGGGTGGGCCCTGGGCTAGCCACACATCCTTAGCTAATCCACGGGTGGCAACCTGTCTCTGTCAGGAGGTGCCGCTTGTCCTCTGCCTGGAATTCCTCTCTCCTATTTCCATCCTTATCCACCACCAATACTCCACTCAGGTGTCATCTTCTCTAGGTAGCCC
This sequence comes from Macaca thibetana thibetana, assembly GCF_024542745.1. Classification (NCBI taxonomy): domain Eukaryota; kingdom Metazoa; phylum Chordata; class Mammalia; order Primates; family Cercopithecidae; genus Macaca; species Macaca thibetana. Next base: position 86,395,666 of record NC_065578.1, on the reverse strand, counting down.
TTCTAGAACTCCTTAAAGTTGGGCTAACTGTGCCCCCTCTGTGTTTCCATAGCATCATGCACATACCTCAGGAACGCCATCACCCACATTGTATGATAAATAGGCATCATTTATTGAAGACACATGTGCCACTCACCATGCTAAGCACTTTACACATAACTATCTCTTTTCACCGGAGGTACTATTACCCCATTTTACAGGTGAGGGAGTAGAAGGTCAACAAGATTGAAGTCCGGCAACTAGTAAATGGCAGAATTGGGATTTGAAATTAGGACTATCTGCCCCCACAACCCATACTTGCCTCCAATGACTTCAGCACCCTGAGGCTGGAATCCTATTGCGTCCATTTCAGTAACCCCAGCACTAGCACATACTAGGCACTTACAGGCCCTCGGTGTACACTGATTGCACTGACACCACTGGGGGAAGTCTATGGGGAGCTAACTGACCCATATTAGGGTAGCGAGCTGGCCTCAGTAGCCTGGCATGCTACTAAACTATTCTGATTTGTCTGGGTAAAAATGGATCCGTTTTTTGTTTGTTTGTTTTTGTTTTTTAAAAAAAAGAAAGAAAGAAAGTTGAAACATTTAGGCAGGGTCCTTGGTGTTATGCTGACACTTCAGAAAATGTGTTGTCTTCCTGAATTCAGGTGTTCTTTTCACTGAATTCCGTCAAACCGGTTCTGCATATTGACACAAGAGGTGTAACCTATAGCGATTCAATTGTTATGCATCACTGCATAATCACTTCTGTCATCCATCCCTGTCCTTCTCAGCAAGGCTGCTGCTGCCACTGTGGGAGCAGCTGCATATTTCCCCAGAGAGTGAGTGTGCTGGAGCACCCCGCGTGGCGTGCAGGGATCGTGGCGGCAGAGCCCACCTCTGTGGGATAGCAAGAGGCTATGCTGTCTGACAGGTGGGCAGCCCTGTTCATCCTTCTCCTTTCTTTTCCACATCCAGGAACTCAAGTCCATCCTTTCTTTTGTCTTCATAAGGGTCTCCCTTCCATCCTTTCTCATTGTCCCTGCTACTGCACTGGCGCAGGACATAAGCAAATTGCTATTGGCCTCCTGATTCCAGTTGGCCTAGGTCACTCTGCATGCTGCCGCCATGTCATCCCTACCCTGACTCACTGAATACCTCATCCTGCCTGATCTTCAAAAGCTAGCTTTGATCGCCTTCAGCATAAAGTCTACAGTCTCTTGATGCCCAAGCCCTCCACCAGCTACCATTCCAAGCTTATTTTCTACTATTCCCCAAGTTAACCCTGCTGAACTTTTAGCTGTTGTCCTCACTGGTCCCCAAACCAGTTCTGCTCTGCACTGACCCACATCTATACACACCTTGCCCTTTGCTCAGGCCAACCCAATGCTTGCTCTCCTCTGGAATCACCAATGATGGTCGTCTTCTTTGAACTCTCATAGCTCCTGTCCACTTTACAGTCAGTGATCTGGTATATCATCTTAGGTAAATGTATGTTGTTGTTTAACTTTGTAGATATTTGTATACAATATTCCTAGGGAAATCATAGGTTCCTTGTGGGTGGAGACCTCTTTCTCACCTATCTCTGCCCCATGAGGACCTAGAACAGGCAGTGTTTTAGTGATTGTTCAATGCCATTTAGATAGACTGTGCACGCTCCATTCCAGGCATCCCAGAGTCCCTGGAATTCCCCAAATGTATCATTTTATCTCTTATTTCCAGGTATTTGCATGAGATGTTCCTTTTACCTGGAACTCCTCAACTTTCACACTCCCCACTCCTCCGGCTCTGGTTTTCCTGGAAAGCTACTTGGCCTCAGCTTAGACATCACTGCTTTCAGAGAGTCCTCCCTTACCTCCATAAGGCCAGATGAGGGTTGGATCCCCCAGCAGCTATGTTAACTCCAATCAGTGGCAGTTATACTATGTGTTCGTTAAGACTCTTTGGATTATGTGTGATGGAGAAGCAACTCAAGCTAAGAAAAGTAGGTAATCTATTGGCTCAGGTATCTGCAAAGGCCAGGGTAAAGCTGGACTCAAAGTATGTGACCAGTTTACATTCTCTCTTGGTTTCTCCTCATTCTCTTTCACTTTTTCTCTACCTACTGGCTCTGCTTCTGATCCTCTATGCAGCAGAAACTAGAAGGGGGAAGAGAGTGCTAGAGGAGAGTCTGACTTTGAGGATACTGGGTTTACATCATCACAACAGCCTCCGAGGAAACAGAGCTGCCTTCTCCCAGCAGCCACACAGTAAATCCCAGGGACCTACTCTCATTGAGCTTGCTTCAGTTTGCAGGTTTATTCCTGGGCTAATCACTGTGGCTGCAGACATGGAGATGAAGTCTGTCACCTGCCCACCACCACAGTGTCATGGGGAGTAGGGGTGAACTACTATGATTGCCACCCTTCCCAAAACCACTTGGAATTGAAAAAGACAACTTCCCCATAGGAAAGAGAATCTTATTACAAAAAAAAAGGATACTAGATAAACAAAAACAATATATACTCACTATACAACATCTTTCTGCCTCTTGCATCTGCTGAAAGCTACCTGTGGATATAACTGTGCCTTGATCATCATCTGTCCTTGGTACCTAGCACATGGGAATGTCCAACCAATATTTGTTAAATATATGAATGAATGGATTCTCTGAGTGCCAATCAAATATCCTGAGTTCTAGACAAGGAAACACAATATCCTGTTTTAAAAAGCCTAAGAGTTCATTCAGTGTCCACGGGCCACTGCTGTTTGGCTTTCCCAGCTAATGCAGTACTGGCTACCTGTGGGTTTTTGGAGAACCCACGTTGACTGCTCAACAAATTCATAAAGTGTCCAAAGAAGGACCCTAAATTTACCTTAGATCTGGCAAGATGTGAGCCTAAGGTCACTCACCTACCTCCTTAGGCCTGGGTCCATCCAATGCTGTGATTACAAAAATACACAAAGCAGCACTCTATCAAGGCAGAGGACAACAGGAGAAATGCTTCAGAAAATCAACAAGATGCCTGTGTTTCTCACCAGATGGAAGTAAAAAAATGTGGTAAGTGAGTTGCTTTATTTGACCATTCTGTTAGTATATGCTAACAACATAAGAATATTCCACTCTGAGATTATAATAAAATTTGGCTTCTATGCCCCTACTCAATGGCAAGCTCTTAGAGCACAAGGACCCTATCTTTAACTACTTTGTAATTCCCACAGTGATTGGCACAACAAAGATGCACAGAGAGGCTGGAGCTAAAGTACCTCAATCTATCTGGAGTTTTCATAAATCTAATTCTGCAAACCCAAATCTGATATGATACTGACTTTCAGAGACAGTGCCATCACCTTGATTGACTCGCTGCTTCCAGAAGAACTTTATTTATAATGATGGAGTTCTTGTATTTCTTCTTAGGTCCTCTCATTAACATAAACAAAACTGCTTTTAAAATCTATTTTAAAATGTGGGTCTTACCCATTTTCTTGTCATCTGCCAAATGCCTGTAGTCTTTCTAATGAATTAGGCACCACAACGTACAATAAATGTGGTGCTCATACCCACTGGTGCATCTTTACATAATTTTGGCCAAATGCACACACACACACACACACACACACACACATATACATACACACAGACACACATCTTTAAAGAATAAGTTCCTTTAGAATCCCTATGGGGTATGATATGAGAAAGCTATATTCCTTAGTCTCAGGATGCCCAGGCATTACAAAAAATTTTGGAACAAACTTTAAGAAGGCTTATTTCAAACCTTAAATTTGTTGAAATTTTTGGTTTATTACCATAGTAGTCTCTTTTTTTTTTTTTTTGAGAGGGAGTCTCGCTCTGTAGTCCAGGCCCAAGTGCAGTGGCGCAATCTCGGATCACTGCAAGCTCTGCCTCCCGGGTTCATGCCATTCTCCTGCCTCAGCCTCCTGAGTAGCTGGGACTACAGGCACCCGCCACCGCGCCCAGCTAATTTTTTGTTTTTGCATTTTTGTAGCGATGGGGTTTCACTGTGTTAGCTAGGATGGTCTCGATCTCCTGACCTTGTGATCCGCCCGCCTTGGCCTCCCAAAGTGCTGGGATTATAGGCGTGAGCCACCGCGCCCGGCCCGTATTAGTCTGTTTTTACACTGCTGATAAAGACATACCCAAGACTGGGCAGTTCACAAAAGAAAGAGGTTTAATAGGCTTACAGTTCTACATGGCTGGGGAGGCCTCATAATCATGGCAGAAGGCAAGGAGGAGCAAGTCACATTTTATGGGGACAGTGGCAGGCAAAAAGAGAGAGCTTGTGCGTGGAAACTCCTGTTTTTAAAACCATCAGATCTTGTGAGACTTATTCACTAAGAACAGCACGGAAAAGGCCCAACCCCATGATTCAGTTATCGCCCACTGGGCCCCTTCCACAACGTATGGGAATTATAGAAGTTACAAGATGAAATTTGAGTGGAGACACAGAGCCAAACCCTATCAATTAATAAGTACATCTTGGTGTAAAACAATTGGTGCTATTGTCATCTAATTTACTTTCCAAAGACTTCTGTTAACTTTATAACAAAATATGATAACTTTTTAATAATACTAAAGATATAATTAACTAATAATCTTCTATCTGGTCTTTGCACCATCATTCTCTCTTTATCCTTCACAACTTGGATTCACAAATGCTTCTTAAACACATTGCAGCCTTCTTAAGGAGAACTCTAATTATGTATTTATTCTCCAAATCTCCTGGCAAGTCTATAATTCAACTATCTTAGCTGGTATTCCAGAACTTCCCTAAGCTCCCAGCTCTTATGCTAACTGATGACTTCCTGCATTATTACCACGTGGACACTCTGCACTCGGCTTTCCAAATCACCCACCAAACACTGAATACAGCAGGCTTTGCTTCTTGGCTGTAATATACTCTTTGCCTCAATTATTTGGCCTCTCTTATTCACCAGTCAAAATTCTACTTTTTCTTCAAAGGGCAAAGTATGTCCTACAAACATAAGAAGGCTTCCCTGAGCCCCTAATCCTACAGAGTTCCCAACCTGTGCATTCATGGGACTGTGAAGATCTGGTCTCTGACCTGGAACTTAGGTACTGACGTCTACCTTATCTCTGTTTTCCCCTAATTTTCCCTGCATATATTTACAACTCCATTGGGTAACATAAGGAGCACAGAAATTAGTTTGTTATACTTCCCTATGTTATTCAGCCCAACATTGTAATAGTTTCTCAATAAATGTTTAATTTAAAAAAAAAAATCTGGCTGTTTTCTGATATATCCAAATAACATTAGAAGAAAAAATCTTCTATTTTAAACCACTTAACTATTCCTTCTTTAATACAGGATAAGTATGAGCTAAAAAGACAGTTAACTAAAGAGTGAGTAGAGTTCTAATTAAGAAAGTTCTCTCTTGAGAATTGACTTCTTCATAGAGTATGGGGTTAGGAGTTTATTTAGGAAAGGAGAGGACAGACTATAAGGTGGCAGTCTCCTGCATGGGTCTTTCCCACTGTTTACTTCGAGGTAATGCATACACCCAGGAGAGCTGATACATCCATGTTCAGAGACAAATGCAAAATTATAGAGCAAGGAGCTCTGGTTCATGATGATGTTCTGAGCACAGATCTCTGCCTTCCCTTCCTCCAAAGATCCTATAGAAATTATAGAAAAGATGTCTTTTAAAATAATGAAACCAAAACTGTTCGGGAAAAGTAGAATGCAACGTAGCCTAGAAATGGAGGAATTCCTGGACGCCACAAAGCACGTGACACTAGAATGACAGTGAAATGAGAACTGAGGAAGCTGCAAGGAAGTCCTGGACAAGTTCCAAGCTCAACAAATGCAGAGCTGGAGGGGTAGGGAGACATAGCAGGGTGGGGAGTGAGAAACCATGGAGCAATTAATTAAAAGAACTGCATTTGGAACAGCTGAACCAATGAGGCAAATATTCCCCACACCCCTTGCCCGTGCCTGCAGATCAGTTAACAATTTAGTGGCTTTTGCCTTCCAGTTAAAGCCAGAAGAATTTCTCCCTAGAGAAGGGGAGTATTCTGCCTAGACGAGGGTCCTGTATTGGGCCTGGACACTGAGGTAGAAACAGAGTAGAGCTGGAGAGAATTCTGGACTTCTGCAACAGCTGCCAAGGAGAAAACTGTAAAATGTAAGGCACTCAGCCTTAAATATTAGATAACCAGTTATCCTGGGTGACTCAGACTGCTCCAGTTTATGTTATAATCTCCACACAATTAACATTTCTTCTTTCACTCTCAAATATGTCCTAGCTTGCGTTATAAGTTATGTAGTCACTTTATCCCTGAGTGAAAAACCATGAAGACACAGTTTTCAAACCCAAGCCCAGACACTGTATAAAAGGATTCGATCCTTCCCAGACTTGTCTGTCTGTTCAAATCATCATCCATACATTGGGCTCTCACGTCATTTGTCCAACACAAGACTTGGATGCCATAGTAAACACAAATGCAAATGTGGGTTCTTACATGTTTGTCTTATTAGGCACTTCATAATCTGCAATTGATATTTTAAAAGATTGTCACTAAAATGAAAACCAAATTTTAAATTCTCTTAAATTTTAGGACTCATTAACTCCTAAGAATACATAGTAGAGACACATTCCAAGAATTACTAAATATTTAAGGAAATGATGAAAGCAAAGAAGGGAGAACAGTTTACCTTATAGGGAACAGAGATTATTCAAAAAATAAAATAACATTGTTTAAAAATTCAATTAATTTCATAAGAGATTCAAGAGGACGACATACTCAATAACCAAAAACAAGGTGCTGTTTTTCTTAAATTGTTCAGAGAACAAAAAGGAATTATTGGAAATAGAAAAACATAATATCTAAATAAGAAATTTAATGGACAATCTGAATAACTGAATACACTATGGATGACAAATGGAGATTTGGAAGACTCCAAGAAATCTGTCAAAATATGGCACAAACTGACAAGATAGCAAATGTAATAAAAGGTAGAGATTATGGGGTCAGTAACTGGCTAATCAGAATTCTAGAAACATAGGACAAAAGCTACAGAAGCAAAGAAATAACCAAAGACATAATACAAAAGAAGTTTTTGTTCTGGTGGAAGACACAAGTCTTCAGATTTAAAAGCCAGACCACATGATGAGCAGTGTGAATTTAAAAAAAAGAAAAAGAAAACAGAAAAAGAAAGATCCATTTCAAGATATATCCTGATGAAATTTCAGAAAGCCAAGGATGAAGAGAAAATCTTACACTACCACAGAGAAAAAATAGACTATTCACAATAAAGGGTAGATTGACAGATTTCTTATCAACAATACTTGATGCTAAAAAGTAAGTAGAGTAGTGCATTCAAAGTCCTAAGAAAAATTATTTCAAAATTAGAATTATGTATTCAACTGTAGGAGGGAAAGGTAATATTTTTCTTCACCCATCACAAGGATCATGGCAGACACTCCTATAACAAAAGACAGGTTAGCAGGAGGAAAACATAACAAATTTATTCAACAAAGTTTTACGTGGTATAGGAGCCTCCAGATTTTCCCTGAATCTTCCCAAAAATTCAGGGAAAATGGTATTTTTTTTATGCTGAGTCTGATTAAAGGAGTGGCTAGTTGTGCAGAAATATGATCGGGCAAAAAGGGTATGATCAAATGGTAACAAACTCAGGGAGGAACCCCACAAGGCCTGTCTGTTCAGATTCTCCTTGACCTGCCTGTGTAGCATTTCTTACCTCCAGGTATGGAATAGGATATGTGTCACATGAAGGCCTTATGACCTACTTTCAGAAGAGGTACTTTGGAGAGTGATCTTTCTAGGTTTTATGGCTTGCTTTGGGAAAAAGGAATTCTAGTTTCTATGACCTATCTCTGGGCAGAATGGGAGAGGGAGAAAAGAGAGTGGGGAGATGAGGAAGGCCTTGCTTCTGTAGTCCCCTTTTCTCTTTCAGTTCAAAGCACTCAACATGCCAAGGCACCACATTTTGGGATATTGTGTTCTGAGCCCTGAAACAACTAAATTGTGTGTGTGCATGTGTGTGTGTGAAATGGGATAAAATAAAGATATTTGCAAAACTGCAAAGGCTAAAAAGTTTGCCACCATGAATTCTATGGGAAAAATTACTCAGAAAAGCAAACAAAGAAGTCAAAGATAGGCAACAAGAGAGATTTTTTTAAAAGAGTCCAGTTTAGCCAGAAGAAATGAACACAGCTAAAACAGCATTTTAAAAGGATCCCTTTGACCTTAACACGCAGAATTCTCACTTGAGGGAAATACAATGGTGACCCAGGATTAGTTTCTTATTCTTTAGACCCAAACACAAACTCATGGGTTGTGTGGTGAATAATATTTGCATAATCATAGGACTGTTTTTTTTAATTTTTTAAGTCAAGCTATGAACTCAGTACAGAAAACATATAATCGCCAACAATGTAAATGTAAATTTTAACAATGTGAAAATAACATAATTCATCAAAATTGGGAGAAAAAGAGAAGAATCACAAGAAAGTGTAAGTAAATTAATCTAACTTCATGTTGCATAGCAAGGAGTCGATAGATCCAAAGTTGATAAATTAGTAGGTAGAAATACACTATTTGAAGTTGTAACAGTAACTATGACAAGAGTTAAAGAGTTCATCACTTTTAACAGTTATTACCTATGAATGGCATGTTATTTTATAGCACTCCGTATTTTACCATTCTTTGCATGCATTTGTATTATTTTTCTAATTTAAAATGAATGCTTTTAAAGGTTTGGATTATGTGCCTTCACAATCTCCAAAGACCAAAAGAAATGATTTATTCTGAAATATCTGTTTTTGACAAGAATTGGGCCATCCACCCAATTAGAATTAATCACTGTAGTTCTAAGGAAAGCTATTCGTTGACTGGTCAGGCTGTTCTAACCAGGCCATGTGGCAGAATGAAAGCTCTTAGAAGGCCCAGCTGAAAGTAGAAAGGCTACTTTATGTGGCCAGCTTCCACCTAGCATCTTTCCATATTAATTGGTGATAGGGACAGCCACCAGCCACAGGATGGTTCTTATGGCGAGACTCACCCCTTTCAAGTGTGTTGCGTTTTTATGCAGGCATTATCTCCCTGGGGTAGGTGTGGACAGAATTATTATTATTTCCACATTATAGATGATCAAATGGGCACGCCAAGGAATTAAGTGGAAAAGTCCCAGGACTTAAACCCGGTTACCCTAACTCCCTTATCACACTCAGATAAAGGACAGGATTTTTACATTGCTGAAGGCAAGGAAATGAAAAGGCTGCAGCTTCTATTTACTCAATGACCATAAGGTTAATGAGAAAGCCATCAACCTTCACCATGCACATATCCCCAAACCATTATAAACTCGATTAATCAAAATTTGGAAGAAAACAATAAAATATCCCTTTTTCCTAGCCTGATAGCTTGATCTGAACTATGAGTTCAAAAACAAAAACACTCTTCTGTAATCTGAAGAGATCTTAAACAATTATCTTTTGTACTCCTTTCTGTACTATGAACAGTTATAAAAGCATGCTTTTAGAAATAACCAGTTCACAATCATTTAGTGACCAATTATGTAGTTGGTGCATTATCCAGACCTTTCACAATCTGTTCTTTTACATAATGATTTTAATGTTTCCTTTTGTTTTCTACTCTTTTACTATTCCCAATTTCCTCAATCATCATTACTGTATGTCCTGTTAAGAGTTTTGACCAAAAAAAAAAAAATAAGTTCACTAAGTTTATGGTATTTGCTGGGAATTTCATCTCTCCATGTTATGTATTCCTCCCACCAACAGAAGAAAGAATCAATGTTGGAAACAACCTGTTTCATAACAGATTTGAATAGCATTGACTTAACTTGAAAATAAATCTTGATCCTTATCAAGGGAATTATTTTTCTTTTGGGAGTATGAGAAAGTTTTCTTTAATATTTTTCTATCAGTTTTATAAAAATGGGGGTGGGAATTGAAAATATATTATGTATATTCTCCAAAGTAGAAACAGTATCCCTGAACAACAACAACAACAAAAAGTCAGTGGTTACCAAGTAGACAAGATATGTCCCTATGCACACTGTCCCAAAGTCCTCCTCAGCCATACATCAGAGAAAATCTGCCTGGGGAAAAAAATAAACAAATCAGTTGTGGCTTGGTGGGTCATTTTCAACCCCAAGCCTCTTCTATTTTTTCCTCCCTTTCACTCTGGGAAAAACAAAAAAAACAAAAAAAACAAAAAAATTCTCAGCTTCACAACTGAAGACTTGAGGGCTAGCTGTAAAATGAAGTTTGTCTTCCTTTTCGGTTCTGCGACCCTTTGCAAAAATGCACAGATTGTGGAGGGTTTAAAGCTAAGGAAAGAGCAAGAGCAGTTGAGATGACTGATAGTAAATTGATGTGGTTACTGAGTAGAAGGAAGGATAAGCTTTCCTTAGCTTAAGTCTTAAACTGGGATATCTCTTCCTAAGGCTAATGAGGAGCTACAAGAAGGTACATTCTTTCCCCAAAACCTCTCCTCTCACATCCCAGCCCTCCTCCCTGTCACTATGCCTGGAATCTGCTGGAAGTTTCAATCCTTGGGAAAAAGATCTGTGCTTTACCAGTCTTCCTCCTGAGTACAGATTGCCCTGAAGCACTAACAAATGAAGCTGTTGTCCGTATTCTCTGGGATGAGTTTTTCAAGTTGTCTTCCCCAGAATAAATTGTAAAAGGAAATGGGCTGGGCAGGCAGAGGGAAGTTTTTGATGAGTAGTAAAATTGGAAGGATAAGCCCGGAGCTTACAGCCCTGTGCAGGGAAGGGAAAAGGAAGGAAACTGATATTTACTAATGATTATATTTTCCAGGCGCTGTCTTAGGTGCCTTACCTACAGCCTCATAGCAGCCCCTTGAAGTAGAGATTACTGTTTTCATTTTCTAGATAAGAAAATAAAGGCTCAAAGAGGTTGTATAACTTGCCTATTTCAGTTGTCTGTTACTGTATAAAAACTACCCCAGAATTTAGTGGCTTAAAACAATAATTGATTATTTCTTAGAATTTTGTGGATTGACTAGGGCTCAGCTAGATGGTTCTTCCCAATGGTCTCACTTGAGTCTCTTAGATGTCACTCAAGTGACTGGTGCAAGTGACAGCCACTAGGCTGGGTGCAGCTGGGATGCTGAAGTCCAGTACTTAACTCTCTTTTTGTGTAGTTGTAAGGCCCCTCCCTCTCCAGCAGAAAGCCAGACTTCTTACATGGTGGCTCAGGGCTGTGAAAAGAAGGAAGCAGAAGCTCCCAGTCATCGTAAAGCCTAGTCCTGGAACTGACGTGACAGCACATCCACCATATTCTATTGGTCAAAGCCAGTCACAAAACCAGCCTAAAGGCAATGGTACCTCCCAAAAGCAGAGAGTAACTAGAAGCTTGCAACCATCTCTAAATCTACCCTATTGCTTAAGGTCACACAAGGGCAACAGACTCAGAATTTTTTATGGGACTTAATGCTTCCAGATCTGGGGGTGTGGGACAAGGATAATGCTGCAATGAAGACTCAAGGCTATAAGGGAGTTATGGATGTGGGGAGGGACACAAGGCAAGGGCAGGGACAATAAACAGCTAGAGGAGGAAGCTAGTGAATGAAGTCCCCAGGAAGGCGCCATACTGTCCTGAATAGGTGAATTAAGTGTTATGCATCTGGGCCAAGGCTTCAGTGCAGACTCAGATCTCCAGAGGAGATCATGGAGTCAATGGAACATTGCACAAACATTTTGAGTAAATAAAAATGCCCATCTCCACTTGAGGAGCCATTTGGCAGGTGAGGCAGAGAGCTGTGCAACTGTGCCTCCTCCAGACTGTGAACCCCAAATCACTAAACATAGGCTACAGTCACATTTATTCAACTTATACCTTCAAGGCAATGCGCTTTTCCCCACCTTCACCTCGTTCATTTATTTATTTGTTCCCACAACAAATTACTATTGAACATCTACTAAATCAAACACTGTGCTGAGGGCTGGGCATACAGCAGTGAACAGTCTGCAGAGGGTTTAAAGCTGAAGAAAGAGCAAGAGCAGTTGAGATGACTGATAGTAAACTGACGTGGTTGCTGGGCAGAAGGAAAGGTAAGCTTTCCCTTGGCTTGAGAATAGAGTCTTCAACTGGGCTGTGTCTTCCTAAGTCTAACGAGGGGGCTACAAGAAGGCACATGCTTTCCCCAAAACCTCTCCTCTCACATCCCAACCCTCCTCTCCTTTACCTCCATGGAACTTACATATTTTAGTGAGAGTAATAGGTAATACACAAAACCAGCAAGTAAATAACAAGTATTTTCCGTAGTGATTCTAATGGAGTTTGAGAGTGTGTGGTGGGGGGGAATGGACAGGGTATCAATTTTATTTAAAATAGAATAGTCAGAGGAGGCCTCACGGAGAAGGTGGCATTTGAACAAAGACTGCAGGAGGTAAGGGAAAAGAGCTTTCCAGGCAGAGGGAAGAGCAGGAGCAAATACCTGGAGCTGAAGGGTACAAACATTCACCCTTGGATTCATTAATTTAGCAATATTTATAAGCACCTACTACTCACCAGCATTGTACTCAGCACTGAGTATACAAAGATACATATAGGTTTCTACCCTCAAGCAGCTGACTGTTGAGAAAGGGAGACAGGCAAACAAAAATTCCCCCATGGCATTAAAAAACGTGATAATGGGTGAAAGCAATGTCTCAGCAGGCAAGCTGCTCAGCTTAGCTGAAAATTGTTCTCAGTCCATCTGTTGATAGATCAGAGAGACAAGGGTGGTGTTTTGTACTTGAAATATAATCTGCCCATATCCTCAAATATTACAGAATCATAATTTTTATTAAATGCAAATTTTATTATTGCACTTTAAAGCAAAAGTGCTGGGTAAACTGCATAATATAATCACCATATGACTATCACTTTGAATTAGTATTGCAGATACTTCTAACTACTTAATTATTTATTTTTAAAATATATTCCAATATTTTAATTATGTTCAGTTAAGTGTACTTGAATATTTGCGGCACTCTGCATTATTTATATTAGAGAAAAAGCAGCCTAAATCAACTTGCTCTGGCATTCCATAATTTGTGCTTGCACATCTCTAAAATAGATTTATATATAGCTATCAAATGGTTATTCTGGATATGCTATGATTTAAAATTTTTATCTGAATTTTATTTTAATGTACCACAAACATAAAATGTATTGGTTTCTTTATACTAGTACGTGTCTTATCTGATTATTCATATTCAATATTTGCAGAATAGTAACTAGAGCTGCACACTCTTCAATTAGACACAAATATGTAAATTTCATGACACTCATCCTAACCCCCACTCCACCCTACCTCTGCCTCATTCCTGGAAATAGTCTAAATTTGGATGAATCAAATTCTCTTACCCCTTTACGCAGCCCAGGGGTAAAGAGTAAGGGAAACTTTGTCAGTTTTGAACAACACCATTATGACAGGGAGAATGGAGATATCAGAGGCCCCAAGGGCAGTTACTGTCCCACACCAAGGAGCATAGCATAAGACTGCTTGAAAGGAAGAATCTGGATGGAGAAGCTTACACAGATGTGGTCTCTACTATACCTAGTCTGAAAAATAATGCAGGCTGCTCTGTTCTTTGGTATCTGTCCAATGTCTTTCCTAGTTTCTAAATTCATTTAGAACTCATTTCTATCTACAGGATAAAAAATATTAAAGTTACAGTATTTCAATAACCCTCTTTATGTCATACAAATCCAGTAGACAGACGCCCACTAAAGAGATTACAGCTTGAATACTTAATCCCAATTTGGATGTCTTTAAACAAGGCAAACCTGGCCTTAAATGCAATGCACGCAATTTAGCTAAGTATAAAATATTAATGCACAAACATGGCTTTAAATATAGCCAGAGGATCTGGCAGAAGGAAGCCACCCAACAGCCCCCTCTACACATCACTCTCTCAAATCAAAGGCTGACTGAATAATGAACATACCCATTTCCAAGCCGAAAGTACAGGTGGATCGTGACAGACCATCTCAAATCCTGGGAAGGGAGGGCTGCTAAGAATGACAGCCATTTCAGAAAATAGGCCTGGTTTAGCAGTTTCATTCAGACAGAGTTTGGCCTCCTAACCTCTCCTGCTTTCCCTGGACTCTCTTTGAAAAAGGATGACTATATTCTTCTTTTTTTCCTTTTCTTTCTTTCTTTCTTTATTTTTTTTTTTTTGAAACAGAGTCTCACTCTGTCCCCCAGGCTGGAGTGCAGTGGCGCAATATTGGCCCACTGCAACTTCCACCTCCCAGATTCAAGCGATTCTCCTGCCTCAGCCTCCCGAATACCTGTGATTACAGGCACGCGCCACCACAACCAGCTATTTTTTTGTATTTTTAGTAGAGACGGGGTTTTGCCATGTTGGCCAGGCTGGTCTCAAACTCCTGGCCTCAAGTGATCTGCCCACCTGGGCCTCCCAAATTGTTGGGATTACAGGCGTGAGCCACCGCACCTGGCCAGGACCAGTATATTCTTGATGCTCAGAGATGTGGTTTGTACCCAGGGCAACACAGAACAGCGTTACAAGCATGGGCTCAGGTGTCAGATTTGAACCTAGGTTCAAATCTCTCCCTGCAACACTTGTTAGCTGGGGCTACTCGGGTACATTGCTTAATCTCTCTGCGCCTCCATTTCCTCATGTGTTCATATGACACATTATAGTAGTAAATCAGACCCATGATATAAAGTCATTATGATAATGAAAATGCACATGGTACAATGTCTGGCCCATGGGAGTAAGATTTAGCTATTGTTATAGAGGTTACTACTAGAAAACCAGAGAGCAGAGCTTCTTGCCCTGCACTGTATAGTGGTAGTTTGCAGGCGGGAAAGGGTATCATCCATTTCCCATTCCACGCCTTCATCTGCCCTCATCTCCTTCATTTACCTTGTGCTTTGCTTTCCTCTTTAATCACTGTACAAAATATTTGAGTCCAGTAAATATCTGTTGGGTGAGTGAACTCCCGGGCTACTAACCCCCAGCAACACTTCCTGCTATGAAACAGACACCATATCCATGAGAGGCAACATGAGTGAAATGCTCATAGCTACTCCTAACACCAGCCTTGCACATTGTGGGTGAACAAAATCACACTGGACAAGATACTTAAAGAAGAAATAGAAGAAAAAAGAAGGAGACAGGGAGGAAGGAATGAGAAAAAGGGAGAGAGCAGGAACATAGGGTCCTGTGAAGCTAGAAACTATATTTGCAGCATTGTGATAAAAAGGTGGGACTTTAAAATAACATACTATCCTTTTCTTCACTCACAATCAAGATTTATTTGCATTTTATACTGAATATGGCAATACAATTATAAATTTCATATTGTAAAATGTCTTGTTATAGGAACCTCACAATAATAAACACTTCTATTCTTCTCATCCATAAGTGGAGCTAAAACCCACACAAGAACTAGGAATGCCAGTTAAATAACTCCCAAGCATTGTCTTTCCTTTTCTCAAAACTTCAATAATTTCATCAAAAATTAGTTCTATTAAAATATCACAGTTTTATCTTCACAAGAATAAAACTCATTCTTCCCACCTTGAGTTCCTCAGCTAACTCCAACAGTGGTCAGTACAAACTTGGAAACTTGAAGGCGTGCCTGGTTCTTCCCTCTCCCCTCAATGAGGGAATTAAACAGTCTGTCATGAAACAGGAAGCCAGACCAGCTAAGCTCTGGTCCCATCTCTATTCTTCCCTGAGCTCCTTAACAGGTTTCCTTAATTATAAAATAGAAATAATTTCTGCTTCATCAGTTGTTGCAAAAATTAGGTAAGGTAAGCACATATTAGTGAAGCAACCGGTATATAATAAGTCTTCACAAATGTTAATACCATTATCATTATTCGTATTTTTATTAAGCAGGGAGGTGATTTTTGGACAAGTCATTTAATTTCACTTAGTCTTGTCTTCTTGATCCATAAAACCAGAGTTCTGACAAAAATTCTCTCTAATATCATTTCTGGCTACAAAATGATACATTTGTAAAGAGCTTTATATTTTTATAAAGCACTTCTGTGTACATTTTCACTGGTTTTGGGGATAGGTATTGTTTCCATTTAAAAGTTAGGATATGGAGACTAAAAATAGCTAAGGGAATGATTCAAAATAATTTATGTCAACTGGTAGAAAAGTGAGGACTCAAATCCTGGTTTTCTCACTCCAAAACCATGTTCCTTCCTGTGAACAGCACTGATCATCTTCCCAAAGCTGCAGGCAACCATCTCATCCTTCAGGTTCCTAGTATCACTGTCATTGATCCGACCCTCATTCAGCCATCCATTCATTTGCTCATTCAACAGATATGTATTGATTGGGAGGCCGAAGCAGGTGGATCACTTGAGGTCAGGAGTTTGAGACCAGTCTGACCAACATGGTGAAATCCCATCTCTAGTAAAAATACAAAAATTAGCCAGGCATGGTGGCTCATGCCTATAGTTCCAGCTACTCTAGAGACTGAGGCAGGAGAATCGCTTGAACCTGGGAAGTAGAGGTTGTAGTAAGCCGAGATCACACCACTGCACTCCAGCCTTGGCGACACAGCAAGACTTCTTCTCAAAAAAAAGAAAAAAAAAAAGGATATGTGTTGAGTGCCAGGCAGATATATCTACTGAGAATAAAATGGTGAGCTAAAAAGATTTCTTCTCTCATAGAGTTTATAGTCCAGTAGAGGAGGCAGATGTTAATTAGATAATCATGGAAATAAATATTAGATTTAAAGCATGGTAATAAGATACATGTAGGAATGAGAACACATATAACAGAAATCAGGCTAAATTGGAGAAGTCAGTGAATGTTCCCTGAGGAAATAACTATTAGGAAAGTTTCAAAGGATGAGGTGGAGGGAGAGTCTGCCACACAGAATGAACAGTGTGTGCAAAGACCCTGAGGTGGGCAGAAGCGTGGCACATTTAGAAGACTCAGAGAAGGTCATTACAATTGAAACTACAAGAGCAAGGGGTAACGTGATTCAACATCAAGCCACTTTGTTTTTATCATAAGAACAATGAAAAGCAGAAGGGTGACATGAACGGATGTTAATTTTGCAAAGATCATTCCAACTGCAGTGTCTGAAAGATGGATAGGGGTAGGGCAAAGGTGGATGTCAATGTTCTGGTTAGGAAACATTTGCAGTTTGCAGGTGAGAGAAGACTAACAAAGCTAGGTTGGGAGTAATGATGGAGAGATGTTGGTGTAACCTGGAGGTATATGAGAGGATAAACCAATAGGATATAGTAGTGGATTCGATGTGGGATTATTTTGACAGGCTCCCAACTGTTCTTCCACTGTCTACTCTTTCCAGTCTATGAGCCATTCCATGTGTCACTGCAAAACAATTGCTCCTTCAATACTGATTTTCCTCCAGATAATATTCACTGCCCATTTTTCCTTTTTTTTTTTTTAAACAGTGTCACTCTATTACCCAGGCTGGAGTGCAGTGGCACCATCTTGGCTCACTGCAACCTCTGCCACCAAGGCTCAAGTGATCCTCCCATCTCAGCTTCCCACGTAGCTGGAACCACAGGCGTGTGCCACAACACCTGGCTAATTTTTTTTTTCTTTTTTTTTAGATATGGGTTTTCACCATGTTGCCCAGGCTGGTCTTGAACCCCTGAGCTCTAGTGATCTACCCACCTCAGCCTCCCAAAGTGCTGGGATTACTATTTTTCTATATATGGTTTTCTCTTACTACTTAGATTCCCTCCCCTCTATTCTCCACATATACAAAGTATATCCATCTTTCATCCTAAGTCTTTCCTCATTCATTAAACAATCATCAAATGTTTATTGAGCACCTATTATACTCCACAAATTGCTTTAGGTGATAGGGATACAGGAGTGAGTAAAAAAATTCCCTGACCTCATGGAACTTATATTCTAGATCTCTCTGATCCCTCATCTCTTCTAAACACACACCAAACATATAGATTATATCTCACAAGTTCATGATGTTTTTATATTTTTTCTATTTTTCCTACATCCTTAGGTAAAACTGAACCTCCTTGAAAGCAAAGACCAACGTTTTCGTTGCCTTCCAAATTTCCTACACCATCATCTGTAACATACAAATGACCTAAATGAAGCAAAAGATCATTGATAGTAGTATAGAAGACTAGGATTTGTGCTTAGTCACAATCTTTAACTCCAAAAACCTCATGTTTAATGGGGCAGACAGAAATACATTTGAAAAACACACATAACATAGGTAAATACCCCAAGTAGGTAGCAGATGCAATGATGAAGGAATGCATAGTGAACACACGCCAAACATATAGATTATATCTCACAAGTTCATGATGTTTTTATATTTTTTCTATTTTTCCTACATCCTTAGGTAAAACTGAACCTCCTTGAAAGCAAAGACCAGTGTTTTTGTTGCCTTCCAAATTTCCTACACCATCATCTGTAACATACAAATGACCTAAATGAAGCAAAAGATCATTGATAGTAATATAGAAGACTAGGACATGCTTTCACATTCATTATATCATTAGGATGATCTCCAAAGTATAAAGCACTATTGGAAATGCATTGTTGCCATTGTTAATATTGTTGTTGTTACTATTATCGGTATTGTGAACCAATAACAGAAACAACAACAACACTTATGCACTAAGTCTATTCCCAGTCCTGTTTCTGGTGAGTTGTAGTTAATAATCATTCTTATAATGGATAATTATGTGTAAGATAATATTACTTTAAAAATCCAGTATCCATCATTGAAGAACAATGGACAACCACTGATAGTATTCAAAAATAACAGAGGTTGAAGGTATATAATTTTTTATTTACTGCTCCATTCAGCTACATACAGCAAGGCTAAGTTCCAAAAGAAAACCTCTCAATAGATGACCCCATCTCACCTTTTATGACAGCCCTTCTGTTTGTGAAACTCATTTTCACTAGTTGAGAGATTGTCCAAAGATCTCCAAGCACACTGTGATTTGAGGCCACAGACGCAGAAGGCTTTGTGATATCCTATCTGCAATTGTTAATACACCCTCAGTCCCCCAACCTCCAGAGAACAAGGATTACACTTTGTGGAAATCCACAGAATAACAGATTTGGAAAGAAAATGAAAACACAATTTGTGAACAAAGACATACTGTTTTCCTTTAAAAATTAGCTGAAAGTCAGTGTATCAACAAAGTCCTTGTGCTGTCTTCATCACAGCCAATATCGTCCAATGACCTGGCTTGAAGGTTTTCCATGAATTTTTAAGTGAGAGCTTTAACAAACAATTCTAAGAATATCAGACACCCACAGTTACCACACTTCACATAAAATAACTAAGTAATATAGGCCTTAGGTGGCGTATTACTTCATATTTTTCTAGAAAAATGTTAAGAAGTGATTATCAAGGACTTAAAGATCAACACAAAGAACCATATTAAAAATTATAAGGACCCCCAAAAGCCTGTGAAAATTAACTTTAGAGGCACATGTTTTAATAAAATTTATTGTTATATGTGGTTACAAAATCATTGTTTAATATGTATAGCTTAGTCATTTGAACTCATCTCCAATTTGGCATTTAAATTACTCTCCAATTAGGTAATCATCCTGGTCACATTTGGGAGGTGTCTGTTCTTGCCCTGTTCTCTGGGAATTTCTGTTACTCCCCCAGGTTACAGATGATTAATCCAGAGGTGGACAGTTGACCCCAGCTGGGTCAACCAAATTCTCTACTGGGTATTTAGAGTGGGAATCAAGGGAGCATTTATCAGACTCTGTAGGTGCCAAGACATATAACATATAGTCTCTTCCTGTTATCTGAGAAGCAGAGAAACCCACAAGGAGAGAGAGGAGAGGAAAGAAAGGAGAGAAAAAATAAAAAGGAGGAGGAGGAAAAAGCAGATGAATAAATAAGAGCAGAAATGAGAAATTAGATCCCTGCTTTTTAGGGAGTTTTCAGGTCGATTCTCGTCCTACATCCTGGCTAAATTCCTAACCTCGGGCTCCATGAGATGTCCTGGAATTCTTATAATTGACTTCCTCCTTTTTGCATAATCAAGTTTGTTTCTGTTGCTTGCAACCCAAGAGCCTTATCCAAAATACTTTTTAGAAATGTTGCTTGGTCTCAAAGGCCATTCATTCATTTATTTCAAAATCATTTGCCAAATCAGGCACTAAAAACACAAATGTGACTTAGTCACAATCTTTAAATCCAAAAACCTCATGTTTAATGGGGCAGACAGAAATACACTTGAAAAACACACACAACGTAGGTAAATACCCCAAGTAGGCAGCAGATGCAATGATGAAGGAATGCATAGTGAAAGAGGAGTTACAAAGCCAGGGTGGTGAGCCTCACCTGGGGAAATCAAGGAAGGCTGCTGAAAGGAGATCTCAGAAGATGGCTAACGCAGCCAAGGGGAAGCTTATCCCACGGAAGGACAAGCACACACAGACATGAGTGGGATGGAACAATCTGGCGTGCTTAGGGAGCTATAAAGATTCCATGTGCTGGAGCACCTGGTTCAGCAAGGGCACAAGGAGATGAGACAGGAGTAGGGAGGGGCGGAAGGGCAGTGTGGCATTCAATGTGATGTTAGACTCAGGGCACTCAATCCCATGGAGAAAAAGCTCAGAGCCTTTATTGCCCCCTCCTTAGCCCTCTCATTTCCATGAGGATGTGGAGGTGGCATGTACCTCCCTTTTCAGACAAGAAAAATGAGCCACTTGACAGACTTGTGGGACTTGTTCCTGCCATCATCTGGGAACTCTGGACGGGGAGCTCCAAAGCACAGTGAATGATGTGAACGATGTTGATTCTTGCTCAGTCACAGAAAGATTCAAATGAGGATATAACCTGCGAAAGTAGCCCCAAAGCTCTGGAGTCTGGGGAAGAAACAGGATAGAAATTACAAATTGGGTTTCTTGGATATAGGCACAAAATAATTTTAAAATTACATCAGGATATAGATCTCAATAGAAGTGCCTTTTTGGACATTTTAATAAATGCTTTTCAGATATATCTGTGGGTCTGAGACTAATGGGAATGGGAATGAAGAGAACCCCAAAGTATCACAGGCTGAAACAGGAAGAAAGAAAGGAGAAATCCAGAGACAGTAGAAATGTAGACAAAATAGTGAAAACAAAGTTCAGGGGAAGAAAGTGAATTTTGAAGGAAGCACTACATTAGGATGAAATGAGATAGAATCAGATACCCAAAGCAAGATGTAGAAATAAAACTAATTTCCCTAGTTGAATTCTCCACTCAAAGTTGTAGGGAAAAAAGTACTTTCAGGAGGGAAACAGAGCAGGTGGGACTAAGAGTTTCCATTCTTAACTATTCTACAACAGTGATTGACAATTACTTCCCCCGAATTAAATTATTTCATCTTAGTGAACCAGATGGTCTAAGCTAGTCTTTTATTTGGAGGATTTAGTGAAGTTCAAACAAACTTTGCCACCACACAAAAGTTTAATAAAGTCAGAAGGAACAACTAGTACTTTCTCTTAGGCTGTCTTAGGAGCTCTAATCCAACAGCTCTGGCAGGCTGGCCTTGGTGCCTGGCCTGCTGTCTTTTTATGTTGGTCCTTGATTGCAAAATAACTCCAGCTGTTGAAGGACTTATTAACTGTGTTCCATTAGAAGTGTGCAAGAGAAGCAAAGGGTTCCTCTGGGCCTGCTCAGTAACTGGATCAACTAAGTCCAATAGTAGGTGTTCTGCACCCAGGAACGCTCAATCTGATTCCTGAAACCCATCGGCCAATGCAGTTTCCTCCTTCCAAAGTTGTTCTCGAACTTTATTGTTCATGTTAATAACCTGGAGATGGTGCCTGGATGGGGCCTGAGACTCTGCATTTCTAACAAGAGCTACTGTGATCTTGGTGCTGTGGACAAGGCTTTGCATAGTGAAGTCTTAGGGGGTTCCCAAGGACAAGCATCTGAGCACTCATTTAAGAGACTTCAAACATGCATCTGGTTAGGAGAGGTGAGTCCAAAGCAGACATAGCCATGAGATGCAGGAACTTCTGTAAAGCTTTCATATCAGCTGCTGCAACAGTATCCCCAAAACAGTGACTTTCACAACATGCCAGCTGGAGGTTGAGATAATCACAGGACTTCAGACATGGACTTTATTGCCAGGGCAGATAATCATACCAAAAAGGGGAAGACAGCCAGAAGGCATTCAAATCTCTAGGCAAATATGACTTGCAATTTATTATCATGTGAAAAGCCTAAGTGGCAGAAGCATTGTGATTCTTTTTTCAGGATATTTGATAGCATCGGAGCTGAGCTATCTCCTGCCAGTCCCCCCTCCCGATGCAGTCCCATTCTCTGCAGACCTGGAGGGCCTTCCTCATCTTCGTCTATCGAGGGGGTCATGTGTGGTTACCCAAGTTAGACAGAAAGATTGCAAACGAAGCGTGACAGGGAATGCACTCTTTGCACCACAAATAAAACATTTGGAACAACGGACAGTTATCCCAGAGGGAGTGCTGCATCTGGGATTCCTCCATTCCTGTTTAGGGAAGGAAAAGTCACAGTAATGATGAAATAGAAACAGATTCCAGGGGAGAGGCTGGGATCGTGAGGCCTGGGTCTTCTTGCCTTCACATTGATTGCCCCTATCCCTTCAGCATCCTGGAGAGCCCTCCTTTACCAAGAAAGGTGTCCTGGCTCATATCATTAAGAGGCCTTGGCTGTCTTTAGGCAATTGCTCAGAATTTTTTTTTTTTTTTTTTACCTTATTACCAATCTGCCTTTCTTAGCAAAGGTCATGAAATGGGCAGGGGACGTCTCATCTTCCTTATAATCCACTGTTAGAAACATTTCAATTAAGCTTCAGATCAGGCCCCAGAACTGAGGCTGTTTTAACGAGGGGAAGTAATGACCTTCTGTTGCAGGTGGTTTCTGGCACACCATCAGTTTTAATTCTTCTTGATCTTTCTGCACCCTTTGATAGCCAGGATCAAGGGTTCTCTTTATATGCTTCAAGCACATTGGAGGACTTTTAGGGACTGTACTGACAAGGTTTTCATCCCTGCAGTCTCAGCCGAGCTGGTTGTCACCTGCAAGTTCTCCACGCTTGTTCAATTTACCAAAGATTAAAAGACAGCTGAAAAGACAGGGCCCATGTGCTAAACTGTGAGTATCTGCATGTGTTCCCAAAGCAAGAGAACATCAGGAGGATTCCGCCGAGATAGTGCGATAACCCCTTTGATGCGTGCTCCCCGGGAGGAAGGAAGCCTCACGGGAGGACGCAAGAGCAGCAGTCTAGGCTTGGTGGGTTTAATGGGGCGCACACGGGGGTGTGCATGCGTGTGCATCTGGAAGCAAGACTTCTGAAAGTTGCACTGGTTTCATATTGGAAGGTCCTGGCTCTTGTGGAATTTCATTTTCTTAACCGAGACATGGATATTTTAAGGAAAGTAATCCTTTTGAAGAAGATTTATCTCTTTTCTCATCCCGGATGAAGGGCAGGAAAGACAGATAAAATATCTTCTTTTCCTTTCAGTATGGAAGAATTTCATTCATTTTACTTTTCTTTAACAATTCTTGAATCCTACTGTGTGCCAGGCTCATTATTGGGCTGTCACTGGAGGGATAGCAATGAATAAGACAAATGATCTCTGCCCCCAGAAGTTTATAGTCTATTTTGAAGGAATTCTATTTTTAAAAAATTATGCAAATGATTGTTTAGGGTAAAACGTGAATGCACTGTGCAGCTTCCTATGTGAGCGTGTGCTGGGAAAACCAGCCAGGTTGGCACAGTCTTGTTTTGGTGCCTGCTCCTGGGGGAATGGTGGAGTTGTCAGCAGGCACCATGGGCGTAAGGGAGGGCTTGGAAGCAACTAAAGGTATCCTTAAGAAAAGGGTGTCAGCAGATGTTTGTGGGTATGGATATCAGCAACAAACAGCCTTATGAGCTGCCAACATTTTCTCCAAGAAAACCCAGTTAAGTACCCATATGTTTCTGTTGCCCGCAAGGTAGCCTAGCTTACTGACTGTAAGCTCAGACTTTGGACCCACTCTTAGCTTGATCACTCTCTAACTGTGCAATTTTGGGTAAGTTACTTGGCCTCTGTGTGTCTCCGTTTCCTCAACTGTAAAGTAGGACTAATAGGAATACTGACCTCATGAGGTTTATCTGTGGATTAAATGAATTAACAAGCATAAGGTGCTTACAACTGTGCGTGTGAGTGTTTGCTATCATCATGAAGGTCAAATACACTCTGTTCCTGTTGGGAGACAGGATCGTTCTTCACCCTTCACACTGTTTCTCACACCTCTCCTTACCAGCAGTGCTCAGCTTTGTCTGGCCTGCACCTGAGTAGAGTTTAGAATAGAACCTTTGCCTGGCCAGAGGCATGTCCTGCCACAGATCTGTTTCCTGCTTTCCAGCATGTGCCCATCTTCTGCAGTGACGACTGTCCTCCCTCCAGGACACTGGAAATGGATCATTTGAAAGAAATGGCTCCCGGTGCCTTTTCATTCCTTAAGCTGTTCTCACTTGCAACCAGACGGTTTATCAGGAAGGGTATCAGCAAATACTGTGTGCTTTACTGCTATTAGACGGCACTGGCATTGAATTGAAAAAGCCCTAAAAATGGCCATCAATCATTTGATATACGTAGGCAGTGATCTATATTGATATGGCTCTAGCTACCATCTGAAATGGTTTGTCTTTCATTTTACCCTTTATATGAGGGTTATTACAGTGCACACCACTTACAACAGACATGGTTATTATGGACAATTGGTTATAGTGGACAAAAACTGATTTCCCAAACCAAACATATTAAATCCAATACATTTTTCATAGCTTATAACCGACAGAAACCTTGGTTTCAGCTGACATTTTCCAGAGGCTTTAATGACATTACTATAGGACTCCAAAGAGGGAAAGGAGGGATGGCAGGTATCGAAATGAGGCCGGGGAACACCAGAGGTTTCATTTCCCACAAAATAATTATCCAAAGGTGGGAAACTATTTTGGAGTTAACCCCCAAAGTGTTCCTGCTCAGGTGGCAAGATGTCTGTTAGCAGTTTCTCTGCACACACACACCCTCCTAGCCATGGGCCCCACGATGCATGTGGCGGTGGTAAATCAATGGAATGGGAAGCCTAACCAACACAGACCTCCCTTCCAGAAGACAAGTGGGCTACAATTGGTCATGTCTTATCCATGAAGGTCACTGAACCAATAAGCCTTTTTCTTTTTCTTAATACACTCAGGCCAACAGATCTCTTAAAGGAGTATTTAAGAAGTTGAACAAGGGAATGAGGATAGATTAAATGACCTTGGGAATCCATACCTTATTCTCTGCCTCTTCCTAAACCTGACGTCACAGGAAATGCATGGAAACCACCATCAGACTGTTTAACACAACCCAGCATGCAGTTAGCTCTCTCTTCTAGGACTCTGCATGCCCCTCAGAGATTTGGGCTCAAGGATCTGCACAGTTTACTAGTTTGTTGTCAGAGTTCAAGGTGAATTCCATTCTGCAATATATCTGCTCAGCCTTTGCCTGAAGCTCACTCCTATTCTCCCCTTTTTACTCCCCACACCCACCACCACCTTTTCATGGACAAGGGAGAAAATAGGGCACAGTCTTGGCCTTAGTCCATTTTGTGCAGCTATAACAGAATACCAGAGACTGGGTAATTAATAAAGAAATGTTTATTTGGCTCACAATTCTGGAGGCTGGGAAGTCCAAGAAGCATGGAACTGGTACCTGCTCAGTTTCTGATAACGGCGTCATGCTGCATCCTACATGGCGGAGAAGCAGAAGAGGAAGCAGGTGCACGTGAAAGGGGGAAGTAGGAGATGCAGCCTCACTTTGTAATAACACACTCTCTAAGGAACTAATCCAATCCCCAGAAACCCAACCTGGTATTGTGAGAAAGACATTAATCTATCTTAACCTAATCACTTCTTTAAGGTCCTACTTCCCAACACCATTATATGGTCAATTAAATTTCAACCTGAGTTTTGGTAGAAACAAGCCACATCCAAACTATAAGTATTCATAGGTAGAACAGATGAAAATGACAAGGCCCTTTGATCACTCAAAATGTGGACATCTCAAATAACGTGAGCTTCAACATCAGTCACATGTGTATTTGAATCTTTCCTCTACCCCTTAAACCATGTCACCTTGAGCAGGTTTCTCAACCTTGTTGAACCTCAGTTTCACTTCTAAAAAATTGCATGATGATGTGAGACTCCTCTGAGGTACCACAGACAATGGCATCTAGAAAGTTCTGGCTAAGCATTGGCCACATAGGAATTTGCTGCTCCTCCCCTGTGCCCCCACTGCACTCCCAGAGTGTTTCTCTAGTTGAGCCCTCATTACTCTTTGTCAGAACTTATTTCGTGTCTGTCTACCCACCCACTCTCACCAGGAGTTCCTTAAGGACAAGATGTATCTAAATTCATCTCAGTGTCCCTGTTGCCAGGGGCACAGTGGTTGCTTATTAAAGGTTTGTCGAATGAATGTATGAGTGTTCGTTTCCTTTCCCACTTACGTTCCTTGCTTTGCTGGTGGTTAAGATCTCAGTTTTAGGGAATCTATCTTGAGGATTTCATATGCAGGGCTTTCTACATAGTGTTTCCCAATAAAAAACGAAGTTACTACTCTCTGTTTTGAATTATTTCTTCATTCGTCCTATTCTCCCTCCCCAGGTCCACTCGGAAAAGGCTGGTCATCTGTATCCTCTGGAGTTTCAGCCCTCATCAAGTTTGAACTCCCCATTTACCCACCTCCAGGCCCTTCTTGTCAGCAGTGAGAAAAGGACCTCTGTAAGCAAGGTGCAATGTCTCCGCAAGGGCAGGCACCAGGAGGCAGAGTGCCAGACCTGAACCCAACAGTGAGACCTTATCCCGTTGACTCACACTCACCAACTTCAGTTTCCTTATCTGTAAAATGCCCAGACCTTCCTGCTGAATCTACAGATCTAGTGATAGAGTACATGGCAAACTGCACTGAAAACTATAAAATACTCCACAAAGGTTTGAAGAGAAAATTACACTTGCCCTTTAAGAATGCTATTTGAATCCTTCACTGCTCAAGTGACTCTTAGAGCAAATGATTTATCAAGATCATGCTTCTGTGATTGATCACTGAGCAGCAGAGTGCCAGTCCCTCATTACCAGAACCTGGCACTCTTATGAGCCCCATTGGCTAGCACCACACATCCAAATCACCGTAGACATCACAAGCTGCGTCCTGGAGAAGACATGCTCAGACACGCTCAGCTGTACATCCAGGTCCACCCCTTCTGCATCAACAAATTCCACAAAATGACTCGCCTAAATAATTCACTCCCACCCTCCATGCTGTGGGGAAAGAAAATTACTTCACCATTGCTAGAAAGGTGCCCCACTAGCACCTCCTGCACAAAAACCTCTTCCTCTTCCCCTCCTTCTCCCTCCACCCGCTTCTCCAGACCTCCCCATCCACCCTCCGCAGCTCTGTTAAGTCAGCAGAGGCAAGAAGTCATGAGTTGAAAATAATCTTGTCACCTCCAGAGCAATACCTGTGGCAATTTAAATATTTTCCGGGGTTGGTCACTATTAAACATGTTTTGATTTGTGTGAGTTTTGCAAACCCATTCCAAAGAAACTTAAGCACTGCATTCTTAGACATTTTCCTGGTTTCTCCTCCTTCTATGTCATTTCCCACGGGAAGCAGTAGACTAAAATTAAAAGTGAAGGGGGACTCAGGAGCAAGAGTCCGGGTTCTAGTCCCAGCTCTGCCCCACACTGGCTGGGTAAACTTGGGCAAGCTACATACCTCCCTGTGTCTTGGTTTCTTCATCTGGAAAATGGGAATAATAACAATAGTAGGAGTAGTACCCTCTTCATCAAGTTGTGACTATTAAAATATTTAATCCATTAAAACACTTAGAACAGTGCCTGAGACACAGTAAATGCTTAATAAAGTTAGGATTTGCTTTTAGGGAAAAATAATCATTCCTCCCTGATTGGGTCCTGGTGAAAGCTAAATGAGCTAGATACATATAAAGTACTCAGCATAGTTCTTGGCAAAAAGTAGGTGTCTGACAAATGTAAGCTCTTTCTCCTGCCTGAAATGCCTTACCCTCAATGCTGTCTATCAGATTGCTCCAAGTCCCAACTTGAACCCTATCTTCCCCTTCCATGACGCTTTCCCAGATCACTCCAGCTGAAAGAGAGCTTTCTCTCTCCTGACTTCTCAAAAGCCTTATATTATTGGTTGCTCACACGTGGAATTTATTATCCTCTTTCATGTAATAGAATAATTTGTGCACATAGCAACTTTCCAATTTAACTGGAAACTCAGAGGACAATCGGGATTAAAATTACATGACCCTTACTCATCATAAACCCTGGATAGATATTTGTAAATTTATTAATAAATAAAAGTTCTGATGAATTGTAATTCAATAATTTAATGAAAAAATAATCTTTAAGGGTGGAACTTTTAAAAATTCATTTCTTTCAAGCCTCTGTCTGCTTTCAAGTAGCTCTTTTGGCGGGGGGAGCTGGGTTGCTAACAGCTGGTCTGTGAACCAGCCTTAGCTTTGTGTATGTGCATCTTCCCAGCCAGGCCCACTGAAGCCTTTCTTGGCCATGCTATGCAGCAGAAACAAACCAGCAAATCTCAAGTCCATTCAGCTCACAGATGGCAATTACGGTCCAAGTTTTGGAGAAGAATGGGTTTGAGTGAAGTTATTGGCTGAAATCAAGTTTAGGGATTTTCTGTGGATTTCACTTAGTCCAGTTATCTCTCTTCTTCTCTTTCTGTCTCCCTCACACCATCCCCCTGCAGTCACTGTGAAGTGAGAAATTTTTGTCTACCAAATGTATCCTTTGAACCTCATTGCCTTGAGCATTTTCCATTACAAACTGCTGGCCTTTCTGGGATCCCATTTTTTTCAGATGAGATCTTCCCAGAAAGAGGCCCAGAAGATGGGGTTCTGATCTAGCTTTTTTCCAGGCACTTGTGGGAATCAGCCCTCTAGGTAATTCCTTGTATTTTCTGCTCAGAGGCAACCTTACATTCAATGTTTTTGTGTTTTTAATGCGCATCTTGTGTATAGTAGCCCTACACATGAATACTGCGAAATGTTTGATGCAACAACAAATGATTGTCCTCCTAAAATCACAACTCTTCTCAAATTACAAAGGCTATGTTCTGGTTGGATCATCAGTTTCCCCACTGCTCTGAGGCTAAGCTCAGCCCCCAAAGGGCCCTCATCTCACAGGTCCCCCACTTGCAGGGGATGGATTTGCTCACACAGCTCCAGCCCTCTCATCCAGAGGCCTCAAGGCCCAAAGGGCCACCCAGCATGCACCAAAGCCACCCCTGCCCAAGTCCATCTTCAACCACCTCCAAATGCTTCTCTGTTGTCCTGAGGTATAGGTGTCTGCTGAAATGGACACAGCTGGAGGGAAACTGAGGCAGAGACAGGGCTGGGCAGGCTGATGCATATAAGTACTTTATATGCATCTAGCTCATTTAGCTTTCACCAGGACCCAATACGTGAGTGGCAGAGTCAATAACAGAATTCCTCTTTGCTGTAAGTATTGGACTGTATTTCCTCCCTAACAACTTTCAGCTGCTCCACCTTCTGCCCCAGCTCTGGTCCAGGAATTCCAGCCCCAGAATTTAGCACATAAATTCTCTGGGGCCTCAGCATAGACCCCCCATTATGCTGGAAAAGCAGAGTGATAATTACTTAGTGGAATAGATCAGACTCACATTAAAAATTTTGTCAATTGACAAGCATGTGAATGATCTACCTTCATGGAGTTGTACTTACTAACTTATTAATCCATTATTTCAGTGTTCCATAATTTAAAAACTTTCTTGCTTTGTAAGTAGTAAGACTTTCCAGTTAAAGACAATCATTGTAGTCCCAACACCCACTATGTTCCTAATTAGCTCTGTAATTAAATTACCAATTAAAGGGAACTGAAAAAACTCTTCATTGGATAAAGTAAAATGTCCTTAATTATGATGTTGTATTCTCCATGAACAGAAGTAGAAATATATATACACACACACTCACGTACGAGAAATTAAATATATATGTACCCATCTATAAATGTCATCTGTCATAAACTTTTCCCTACCCGTGCTTCACACTCAAGCTTCACATCAAAGTTGTGACTCTCCTTAGTTTTTTTTTTTTAAGAGGGTGGATGGGAGGGAGGAGGGACAAAGCAAGACAACTTTATTGGTTTAAACTTGCCACATGAAAATAATGGTATTGATCAAATTTATAGGCCTTGATTCAAAAGGGAATTGTTCAAGCTACTTCCAAATGAGAGCAATATAATTTTTTAAAAGCACATGAGATGCACTGTTGTCATCTAAAGAGCTAACTTTTGCTACCTATGAACCCTATTTCTCTTACACAAAAGCAGTTAGGATAGTCTACAAGATAGAACAGTGATTCAGAGGAATCCCAGGGTATTGTGCCTTATGGGTCTGAGGGTTGGACTCTCTAAAGCTTCACGTGGCTTTCATGTTTTTCTAACGCATAATACAAGAGAGGGAATAAAAACAGCTACGATGAGGACAGAAAGAACTTCCCTTTTGTTTCTGTAGTTACATTTTACAAAATTTACCATTTTTCCCTGAGGGTACAGACTCACTAGTGTGTTAATTAAGTTCACAACAGCACACAGCAAGTCAGGAAATAACACAACAACAAAAAAGCCAAAACTTCTTGCAGCAAAACTGAGTCTCTGAGGTTACCCATGGCATATGAGGAAGTCATACCCTGCCCTCCTGTACAAGCAATCCAAATACTTAATGTGCTGAGTAAATCATTTCTTAATTATTGGGAGGTTTTAATTCATTTCCCCAAATCTCCTCTGCCTTCCCCCTCCCCAGTCTCCTCCCAAGCTACTCTATAAATCTGTGCCTTTCAGTGCATTCGTTTTTAAGTCTTTAAGCTAGATTTTGTGTTGTATACTTCAATCAAGGAGAAAGGAATTTAACACAAACATTCCAAAGGAAATTCTAGTAGGGTGATGAAATTTAGTGTGGAAATTTTTATCTCAAAGGAGACATGGATTGGGGAAAGTTCTTATTAAGCAGCAATTTTCCATGGACAAAAACTGAACTCTCATCACTGCTACCAGAGGCATAATCAGAGCCACATTTGTAAATGGCCTTTGTATACCTGTTTATAGTTTTTAATGAAACCTAGAAACAGAATCCTGAGGTCTATTATTGGGCATTTGCTACTTTAACACTGGTACGTAACAGATGACAAGGTGCAAATGGATTGCCCTTCTTTTCTATTCAAAGAAAAAAAAAATACTTAGCAGGTATGTCTTGGCTTTTTCCTGGTAAAACTAAAAAAAAAAAAAAAAAAAATCTCAAAAGAGAATATAAAAGAGTACACCCATAGTTTGTAGCTGAAGCTCCGACCCACAATTTCTAGTGGCCAGCACTTTCCTCCTCTCAGTTCTTCCGTTTTATAAATGGGGAAGTGTAGACCATCAGCAGCTTCCACAAACAGTCACAGGCTGTCAGGCCAAACCCAAAAATCAGAGCAAAACTAAGGTTTAAATGCCCAAACCTGATCATCTTGACTCTGAGAAACTTGTTAAAGCCATTCAGGCAACGTTTGCTCAAATTTCTTTAGAAAGTCAGCCTCTCATCACATAGGAGGGATGATACGTCTTCCCATAGCATGTGATGTTCTGTTTTTGGCTGAGGAAGCTGCACCCTGCATCACACAGCTCTGCAGCAGGACCTCTCTCTACTAAACACGCTCGCTTCCCACACGAGCTGCCATATGTCTTACCCTTCAGAAGAAGTTGGGTGTGAATCCATTTTTATTTTAGCAAGGACTCTGATTCTGTTCGTCATTAATCTTCCCCCTTTGTCTCATCCCTCATCTCTTGCCAAATGACTTTTCAAGTACTCACTGAACTTATTTTAAAGGACAAAGCATTTCTATACTCCCTCTGTTAAGAGATACCATGAGAAATGAAGAAAATGGCTAGAGGACCTTTTTTTATTTAATGAGGGATTAATAGACATTTTTGTAAATGCCTTTTAATAAAGGAAACCCATTAAAGAAACCTAGTGAAAGTTACTCGCGTGATCTCTAAGTAGACACGGGGGGCAGTGATTCTCGAACTTTCACAGCCTTACAGAATCCTAGGGAATTTGTTGAAAATGCCCACTCCTGGGCCCCGTTGCTATCTGACCCAGTAATTCCTGGGGCCCAGAAACCTATATTTTTGAAAGCTCAGCAAGCAATTCTGATGCAGGTGGTCCCAGGACCACACCTTGGAAAACACTGACCCAGTGAATGTTTATCCACATGGCAGAGATAATTTGCAGCCCTGGTTTGGGGAGAGCCTGGCTTCAGGATATTGGAATGTTAAGAGGTCAGGAACGAAGGGCTTGGGTTGAGACACGGGGGCCTGAGATGTCAAAGGTCACCTGCCCACTTCTTTTCCGAGTCTAACGCATAACTTAGGTTGTCTTGTTTTCATGAGTTCCAAACTCACCCATTAGGAAATAAAGAATGGCCTGTTCAAATTCTTCCTGTGAATCTTTCCCAGGTTCCTTAGGAGCAAAAGGCCTGTGTTCCCTCCCAGGAGTTGGCTGTGCTCTTTGTATAGCTGTGTGTTTTCTTCTTCCACTCAACCATCAGTACTCAGCCAATACAAAGCAGTTTCCTTGTTCTGAATCACATTTTCAATGTGGACCATAACTAATCTGGACTTTGAAAATCAAAACGGGGAGCACAACATGTGACCTGAATGTGATTTTTTTTTTTCCATAACTGGAGCTCTTAATATTTAGTTTTGCTTAATGGTCTAAGACGTGGATCCACACGGATTACCCTTTCAGCCCCATTCAATTCACACAGAGTAGAATTCACATAACCAGGCATTAATTTTTCTCATATAAATAATTAATTCTACATTTAAAAACATGTTAAGATGTTTTATTTCTTAATCAGCTAATTTGACTGGGAAACAAAGATGCCTTTTATTCACATTTTCTTTGAGTCGTGTTACTGTAGTAAAAGTTCCCCACAAGATTTGGCCTTTGCTCACAAGTTTTGCGGCTGCCAATTAGTTTCCAGAGTCGCTATTTTACAAAAATGCTTCTCACTTTCAAAAAATGTAATTGAATGTCTGTTCATCACAGAGTTTCTTGTGTTCAAGCCCAGGGTGTTAAACATTTTTCGGGTTGACTTGGGTCAGCTTTGAAAAATTTCAGACAGTGAAACTTGAGAAGGGACCGTATGCTATAGTGTGTTCCTCACATCCTGTTAAGTATTAAGTGGATATTTAAAATGGAGTTGTTATACCTCTTGACTGACTTAAAGTGAGCCATATAGTTTACAAGACTATTAATTAAATGAGAAGATTGCATGGGATGCACATGTATTTTCATAATCATTCACATTGGCCCGGAGTTGCCCTTTAATTTTCAGACTAATTAAAGTAACACATTCAGCTGCAAAGGGTGGATGGCTGCGCTTCTGCATAGATGCTAACACTGATGAAAGTGAAATGGGGAATTTTTCTTTTTTAAAGGAAAAGGAGTAGGAGAAGAAAGAATCCGCCTGAGTGGACCTGACTCCATTCCATTCATGGCTCCCTATTTGTTCCACTCCTGGATCAAGTTTTTAATTTAACAAGACTGCATTTTGGGGGGAGTTTTCAACCCCATCTGTTTGGGGCCAGAGTGTGCCCCACCTGGTGGTGCAATTGATTTCTGAATTAACTGGGTTTTATTTCAGTACAATAGAGCGATTGTTTAGTTGCTTTTAAGCACTAGGATTCTTGGAATCTGATGGGCAAAAAAATAAATCACACTGCAACGTGCGGTTCTCCGGGCTGCTAATTGCATCTGACCCATTATCCTCCACAGTCCTGGTTGAAACTTTGACACGGCTGACTTGGAGTTTGAAGTGTAAATGGAAGGGCTGCTTTTGCAGGTCATCATACTGCAGAAAGTCCATTCCTGGAACACTTTCCAAGGCCTGGAAAAGAGAAGAAACAGATATTAGCAATTATAGCAGGATTGTGCAGCTGCTGGCATTTGGGACTGGCAGACACAGCCACAGGCCCCTCTCCCTCCAGCACCACCCAGTGTGAGGGGGCTCAGGCTGTCCCATGGAGCGGCAGCAGAGGTGTCAAAAGAGCATGAGTTCGTTGCGTCCAGGGAAAGAGCGACTGAGGGGAAGCTCCCCTCTTCCTCCTACACCCCACCCTTAAAAAGCATGCTCTACTGGCATATAGTTAGCAACTCTTCTTCCTGCCTCTATAGCTTTATCCTTGCCACCCATAAAGCCTCCTTGAAAGAAGTCCAAGGTTTATAAAGATCCTCTCTTTCTTTACAAAGAAAAGTTCCTCCACTCCTAAGAGGCGCATCCAAAAGAAATAGCTTGTGCTGCTCCCCAGCCTGGGTCTGACACAAGGATACAAGTGTTTGCCTTCAGCTCTGCTCCCCTGTAACCACGGCTCTCTCTCTGAGGGGGTCGGTCCTATGTTTATTTAACAGTGACTTTAAAAACATAGCCCAGACAGTGCTTTTAAGGGATGGAGCTGGGCCCTGAGAGGAAAGGAGAGGGCTGGAGAGCATTGCTAGGGGAAAGGGTGATTCCAATTCAGGAGGGGTTTTGGGGGCTCAGAGGCAAATCACAGCTGGGAAAGGGAACTGGATCCAATTCCTCAATCTGGAGAGAAAACAGGTCCTAGAAAGAGAGAGGAAGGGGGACGCCCAGGGAGCAGGGCTGCCGACAGCACAGAGCCACCTGTGCAGGGACAGGCCTCCATTGCTGGAGTCTGCAATCACACTGGGAGCTGCACCCAAGGCGGTGGGCTAGACAGGGGCTTCATTCAGGGTGACCAGGCAGTTCAAACCCCAGCTTTGCTACTCACCAGCTGTATGACCTTGGCCAAGTTACATTATCCTTCTGCCTCAGTTTACAAAATGCTCAAATGGGACAGTGATAAATAGCAACTACGAAATAGCACTGTTTTGGGAATTTGATGCTAAATTGGTACATAGTAAGTGGTACATCATAAGTGTTTGGTGAACTCCAGGTAATGTGATCATTAGAACCAAGGTCTGGCCTCATCTCTTTGTTTGCTGAAGAAAGTTCAAGGTCTCCCAAAGAAGATCATGAGTCCACACATCCATCAGCAATATCAATATGGCACATGTGTAGGGAGGCTTGGCTCCTGGCAGATTGAGCTCCTGGCTTTCCAGAGATCGCCAGCCAGTGGAGGAGACAGAGGCAGCTACACCCATAAGAGAGCAAAGGCACTGGCATCCAGTCCCCTTAAAGCCCCACAGACCTTCTTTAGTCCAACCTTGCAGAGCGTCCCATACTGCCCCTATGGGATTCCTGTCCCACTTTGTGGCAAGGAGACAATGCCTTGATATGCTCCAGACCAGGCTGGGGTGGGCTCACTGACTTGGAGCATTCCATTCTCAAGATCGGGAGTCCAACCTAATCTTGCCATTTGTTCGTGAGATGGTTAACTGAATGTGTCAACTTGATTGGCCTAAGGGATGCCCAGATGGCTGTTAAAACATTATTTCTGAGTGTATCTGTGTGTTTCTGGAAGAGCATAGCATTTAAATTGGTAGGCTGAGTAAAGATGTGCTCCCAGGTTGAGGGTGGTGGCTCATGCCTATAATCCCAGCACTTTGGGAGGCCAAGGGGAGAAGATCACTTGAGGCCAGAAGTTTAAGACCAGCCTGAGCAATATGCCAAGACCCCGTTTCTACAAAAATAAAATAAATTTGCTTGGGCATAGGGCAGACATCTGTAGTCCCAACTACTTGGGAAGCTGTGGTGGGAGGATTGCTTGAGCCCAGGGGTTCAGGACTGCAGTGAGCTGTGATTGCACCACTGCACTCCAGCCTGGGCAACAGAGTCAGACTCTGTCTCGACAAAAAAAAAAAAAAAAAAAAAAAAGCTCCCTCACTCCCTCACCACCTTACCAACACAGGTGGGCATATCATTCAATCTGTTGGGGGATCAGATCGAATAAAAACGCAGAATGGTGAATTCCCTTGTTCTGCTTGAGCTGTGGCAACCACATTCTCCTGAGCCTGGACATTGGAACTCCTGGGGTTTAGGCCTTCAGATCTGAACCAGGACTTACATCATCAGCTCCTCTGGTTTTCAGGCTTTGGGGTTTGGAATGGAACTGTACCACCAGCTTTCTTGTGCCTCCAGCTTGCAGACAGCAGATTGAAGGACTTCTCAGCCTCATAACAAATCTCATTCTATAGAGCTATATATATGTATATCCTATTGGTTCTGTTTCTCTGGAGAACCCTGACTAATACAGCTGGACGTGACCCTGGTTTCTTATCTCTTGCAGCTGGAAAAGTGAATTGGATCCAATTCCTCAATCTGGAGAGAAAACAGGTCCTAGAGAGAGAGAGGAAAGGGGATGCCCAAGGAGCAGGGCTGCCGACAGCACAGAGCCACCTGTGCAGGGACAGGCCTCCATTGCTGGAGTCTGCAATCACACTGGGAGCTGCACCCAAGGCGGTGGGCTAGACAGGGGCTTCATTCAGGGTGGGTAATAAGAAGATGATACCGTTGTGAGAGTTTAAGTGTAGCTCCTGGGTATATTTTAACTGTGTATGGCCCTGACTTTGGCAGTATTGTTTTTTGTTTCGTTTCGTTTTGTTTTGTTTTGTTTTGAGACAGAGTCTCGCTCTGTCGCCCAGGCTGGAGTGCAGTAGCGCGATCTCAGCTCACTGCAAGCTCCGCCTCCCGAGTTCACGCCATTCTCTGGCCTCAGTCTCCCAAGTAGCTGGGTCTACAGGCGCCCGCCACCGCGCCTGGATAATTTTAACGTATTTTTAGTAGAGACGGGGTTTCACGGTGTTAGCCAGGATAGTCTCGATTTCCTGACCTCGTGATCTGCCCGCCTCGGCCTCCCAAAGTGCTGGGATTACAGGCGTGAGCCACCGCGCCAGCCGGCAGTATTGGAACAGAGTCGTCCCAGACATGCTACTTGGCTCAGAGATGAGGAAATGTACTGTATTTGGGGACAGGTCTATACTGCACCTGGATTCCTATATTTGCTAGTAAATAGCAGCACATGGAGTTATTAATTAGCACTTATGAGTTCATTAGCATTCATAAATTATGTCAACAGAAGCTGATGAACTAAGCTAGGTTGTTTGGGAAGGGGACATGAAGGAGAAAACTTCTCCCTCCACTTGGATTAAATCAATGTTACTTCCCTAGAATCGACCGTCACCAAGGAGTCAGCAAAAATAAACGCAAACACACAGGGCAATTCCCTGTATACAAGGGTGGCCTCTC
The DNA here is from genome assembly GCF_024542745.1 of Macaca thibetana thibetana. NCBI lineage: Eukaryota > Metazoa > Chordata > Mammalia > Primates > Cercopithecidae > Macaca > Macaca thibetana. The sequence continues at coordinate 86,358,371 of NC_065578.1, read as the reverse complement.
CCGGGTTTCTGGTTCCCATTACTAATCTACCTCATATTGAATGGATTTGAGACTTGGTTTAAAGAAAACATACAGTAGCAGTATAATCAGCTGGGGGGCCATATGTGATTCTTTTTCATAAAATTTTCAAGTTGAAAGGAAACTTGGAGATCCTTGCATCATCCCCCCATGCTTCAGGTAAGGAAACCCAGGTCCTAAACTTAATAACAACTGGGTTTAGAAACTTCACATCTTTATCTCAGTTTCAATGACTCAAAAATGGGTGAAGCTGATACATCAAATCTGGGGCTAGAAAGTCCATTTGGATCCAATGTTATCACTTCCTTGAAACAGTCCTTCTCTCCACCAAGAAAGCTTGCTTCTTTTACTCTTTCTATTGTCTTTTGGGAACCAAGCATCACTCACTTCCCTTTCAGTCAATCTTTCAGCCCAGCTCAACAAGAATCAATGGTAGCTGATGTCTATTCTTCAGTCTCTTCTGGGCAGAGCAACCAAGTGAAACACTGTGGGAACCTCTGGGCTTCTAATGGAAACAGGATGAAAACTATACTGGGCTTAAAGAATTCAGCTTACTAGGGACTGAAAGAAGCTTTAGAGACAGGAGAAGGAAGGGGAGGAGCAATTGATTGAAGGAGGGAACAGAGACATGGTTAGGAAACTAGAAACTCCTAGAGGACTATCAATCCTGTTCTTCCATCCATTTGGAAATATGACCATTTTATGCAGATCTAAAACATTTAAATTAAATTTAATAGTTGCTTTAATAGGTTTTTAAAAAAAGCTTTTAAAAGCTTTTCCCACATTCAATCTATACCAGGTGTTTTGCTCACAAAAAGCTACTCACAAAAGGCTGGCCTCATAATCTTGGTTGTAGCGTTCACCTCTTGTTGTTGTCTTATACAGTCTTTGCTACATTAAGCTTTTATCGAGTTTCTAAAGGGCGCTCTGTATCATCAATTATGATGTCTGGTTTCAAACTTGATTTTCAGTGGCAGAGCCTCACTCTGAGTCTCTGTGTGTAGTATGTAGGTTGACACCTTGGGCTATGCTGGAACAACATCCGGCGTTATGTCTGTGTGGACTAGATGGGAAATGAGGGAAGACCAAGTACTAACTCAGGATACAAATGGTTCCGTTTTTAGAGATTTTTATGGATCTCTAATTTACAACAGTCGCCCAAGTAGGACATCCTGCTGACATTATAATTTTTCAAAAATACCACATTTCTGCAAACAAACATGGTTTCTATCCCAGTAGACTGGCTGTAGTTCTCAAATAAATTGTCGATTATTCTAATCCACCAATATGTGTTCTGTATGGTTATTAGCAAAGAAAACAACCAAGAAACCAAAGGTGGCCTCGACCTCACATTTAAGCTCATCTACAGGGAATACTGGATTCACCCTGCGATTCAAAGTTGACCTTTAACTTGGTAAGGAGCTTGTTGCGGAAATAGCTACCAAGTCTCCTTGTCTCCTAGTACATAATGATTTTTCCTGACTGTTTTTCCTTCCATGCCCCTCAGGTCATCAGTAGATAACATATTGTCTGATCACCAGGGTTCGTTGCCTGCTTTAAGCTCCCTTGGGATGCTGAAACCTCAGGTTTTGTGGCTAGGGTGATGTGACGATCTTGTGTGGAGTCTCTGTCTTCAGAACTATCATCAGTGAATGTTAATGACTTAGCAAAGTAGCTTATGCCAACATGAGCCCTTTCAGAGCACTATCAAAGTGCAGGAGCTTCTGGATGGTGATGTCAAAAAACCAGTGTTCTTTGGGAGCTCTGGGCCCATAATCAATTACCAAGTTCCCCTGCTGTGCCTTTGAGCACTGCCATTTTAAATAACTTGGGGGAAAATGGGCAATTTTCAGCCATATAAAAAAGCTGAAAAGGCATCACCAACTCTGATGCTGAAGACCCTACCGATAGGTAGTGACCTTAAGGATGTCTTTTCAGCAGCCAGATTTACTTGGTAGCTGTCAGAACTGAGATTTGCTGTTAGTGTAAACACGTCATCCCCACATGCTTCAGGTAGGGCTTTTGTAAGATGCCACAGACAATGTCTAAAAGACACTCAAGCAGAGGCAACTGCAAGCAGGAGGCTGAAGAAAATAGACTGAAGGACACTTGAGAACCACACTCCCCACTGAACATCTGTCAATGGCCCCACATCATCCACACAGTGAAGTTTATGCTCATTAGCATAGGCTATAAGAGCCTTCATTATCTGACCCTTCAGTATCTCTGACCTTGTCCTCTATGCTACAGAAATATTCACCCATGCCATTTTTCATCCTGTATCTTTGCTCTGCCTAGAATATTCTTCTGCCATATCTTGAGCTCTTTTTTTATTCCACAAGGCTAAGCTCAGGCATCAACTCCTCCTGGAAACTTGCCTTTACCATCCTTCTCCAACTACATAAGGCATCACTCCTCTATGCTCAGCCCTACCACTGCATTCACCATAATGTTTACAATAATTATCTTTTGCTCCACTTGACTGCAAGGCCCTTAAGGGCAAGGGCTATTTCTTATTTCTCTTTGTCATTTTCATATTCCCTGTACCAAGCTGAAAGCCTGTCACACAGTAAATGCTTAATAAATGTTCCACTGGATGAATAATAGTCTTCAAACAACATGAAAAGGCTGTGGAAAAATGGTAAACACCACCCAACACATCTAACGTGGTATATCAGAAATGGGAGGACTAATTTTGAACCAAATCATTGTATAGACTGGAAGGTAAGGAACCTGAGTCACTAAGAGTAGTAATATCTAACCCCACCAGCTCCAGCTCTGCAGACATAGCCCCTACTACTGTGGCTGGGGCAAACTACATCTGCTGATCTTAATATTGCAATAGATATCATTGTCTCTCTCTTCTAATAACAATTTTAGATTCTCTTCACCCTCAGCTAGCATCTCTTTTGTCTTTGTACCTTAACTGGTGGAGTGACCCAGACCCTCATCCTTGAGGATTCTGAGCCCCCTCAGCCTCTTCTCAGGCCACGGTTGCAGCATTTGTCCATTTACCATCAAAAATGGGCAAGAGACCATCTAAAGAGAGCATCCAAATGGCTCACCTGGGTGGTAAAAATAGGTCTTCCTGCTTCCGTTGTGTAAGAGCAGAACTCCTCTTCTTGATCAGGATCAAATAGTGCTGCTAAGAGGGTGGTTCCTCAGCACTTGGAATCCCAAGTGCCCCACTAGTAACCATAGCTTAGAGTTCAATGGGACCCTGCTGTGTCCCCTGGTGGAAGCTTTCTCCCTTTGGAAGCCAAGACATCTAAGCCTGCAGAACCCAGAATCGTAGGAAAGGAAAGTACAAATCCCCCCAGTGGGTTACCAGGAGTGATGGTAAGCAGAGCCACAGTGACTTTCACTCCTTCATTCCTGAACCCATGAGTTCCGCCTGTTGGCGAACAGCTCCAAGTAATGGTCATTGATTTAAAGTGTACACTGCATCCTGGAGAATAGTGCCTGATCCTCACAGATACCATCTTCAAGCTGGTATCTCCACTGTGCCTCCAACAGGCCGTTCACTCCAGCAGACCAGATTCTTCTATGTGGTGCTATGTGAGATAGGGCCATTGAATCCATTGGCTGTATTTCTTCTGGTGCTCCTCCTTTGCCATAAAGTGGGTCCTGCGGTATGATACAATGTTATGTGGGATCCCTATTGATAGATCAAATACTCTAAGCTCTCAGATGGTGGTGTAGGCTAAGGCTCTGCAGCAGGGAAAGGCAATCCCATTCTGAAATATCACTTATTCAAGTTAAAATGAATCGGTGCTCTTTCTAGTCATGTAGCTAACTTGCCACCAAGTGGCTTCTTTTTGACCTCAAAAGATAGTATCATGTTGGTAACTGTTCTTTGCTGCTAACAATCAAACACTGAGCAGCAGCAAGAGCTATATTAATTTGGTGAGTAGGAGCCATGCTGTGGACCCATATATCACCTCCAACCCTACCACTCTGGCTACTCCACTTATGCACCCATTGTGCCAGCACTACTGTGACCCATGGCAGAGGCTGGCTTATGTCAACTGGCCTAGTCATTCTATCTATGTGTTGAGTGCTTTCTGGTGGGTGTTAGTTAACATGTGATACGAAGCTCTTCACACTTCATGCCCACTCCTGTAGGTGTACCCCTTCCCCAAATCCCCTTATCTTTTTCCTTCCAGGCTTCTGACCATTTGACTAAGCCATTTTCCACTGCCCATGAGCTTAAACATATTCTCTTTCCACACAAAGTGAATGAGCAGGTACACCACTTAAAGCTATGCCCATTGGGATGATTTCTACTAATTAGTGATATCAAGGTCACCCTGAGTAGTGCTAAAGTGCAGAGGCAGTTCATTTTCAGCTTGTACCCACATACCAAGCCAACCTTCTCATGAACCAAGCTCAACCTTTCACATGTTCCATCAACTGGCCATAAGGGACCCCCATTGTGGCCACAGGTGTGCACTGAGACAGAATTAATGTGATGGTGGTGGATGACAACTTGGCAGTCTGAGCCACTGGATCATGCAACCTACTGCTGACATCTGGCCCTGCTCGTGTCCAGTTCCAAATGTACCCTTTTCATCTTATAAGAATTACTTCTGGTCACCCACCAACCTTACAACTTATTGGGTCTGACAGTAAGAAGTTCATGACGGGCAGTTCTGGCTTCATTACCATTGGATGACTAACAGGCAGAGTCCCAAAGCATACCAGGAGCTGCTTTTCAAAATGTGTGTAACCTCTGCTCTGAATGCTCTCACTGAATATAGTCACTTGGTGGGTTTTCTGGCATTATATACTATTTCCATCCTGCCAGGCCCATTTCTCTGAGTCCTTTCTCCCACCAAGTGTCACAGTAATTCATTTCTACTTCCTTTTATGTGAGCTCTTACTTTCTCCAAGTTTCTGAGAGTCATCCTAGTACATTAGCAGGTTCCCAGGATCTTTGCCAGATGCTAAATCCTATAGCCCAAGAGAGTGATCCCATATTGATAAATTTTGCCTTATATAACTTTACATTCCACCTACCTTGATCCAGTACCCTCAGAACCCAGTCCTTTAAATAATGTTTGATATTCTGCCAGTGCCTATTAGCTACATTCTGCAGTTGCTCCAAGGTATAGTACCTTTCCTTTGCTAGCAGGCCCAGCACTTCCCCAGTCAGGCAATGCTGTGATTTAATCCTATTTATTAGTCTGGCTGCCAAGAAAGGGACCGTGGGGGCAGATCTTAAAGTGGAAAGGACACATTTGTCTTCCAAGGCAGAGGCCTCTGCATCTTCTTCAAGCAAGAGAGGAATAATGTTAGCCTTTAGCAGACAGGAGTGGGCCACTTCCGTAGGCCCAGAGAGCTTCAGGGGATCTGGAGACTCAAGATATTTAAGTGCATCAAGTCAGATGTCACCATCTAATATCTCAAGGGCCTGTTCTTTGCCAGTCAGAACCTGGCCTGGCATAGCACACATGCTTAGGTTGAGCATTCAACCTTCTCAGGAATTCTCCCCATCTTATGATTAAGTCCTAGCCCTGATGTCAACTTTTTCTGCCTTCTGACTACACGATATGAGGCTTACTTGATATCCAATATTGAGGCCCTCTGGTTTACATATTAATTGCTTATGAATTGCCTTCTTATCCAAAGCATTAATTGCCTCCAGTAATATCCAACCATCATCATTGTTCTTATCATTACTATTTCCCCATATTTCTCCAATGCCTAGTACATTCAATGCCTAGTACATTCAATGCCTAGTACATTCACCTACTAGTGCAACCCCTTTCACCAGCATACCATTCCACGTCATCACTGCGACCCTATGCCAGGATCTACTCTGCTCCACCTACTCCCACTCCCAGAGATGAGGTCCTCACTATCAGTAGTCAGCAGGTGATCTAGCTCCAGAATCCCATCTTAGCGTTGCCTTTCTCGGACCACTCCTGGTACCAACTGTTTAGGTTGGGTTCCTTGAGAAGCAGACTTTGAATCAGGGGTTTGTATAGGAAGTTTATCAGTGCCTGCCCTTGGAAATCACCATTCATAGAAGTGAAAGCACAGGGAAGGAAACAGGACTGGGTCAAGGGAGAAGCTGGGCTGTGATATAGTCACAAAGAAGGCGTCAAGTAACCTCACAGACAGCTTAGAAGCTGATTTGCACTTAGGAATTTTCTGAAGTTGTGGTGAGGTAGAGAGACTTTTGTAGCCCTACAATATAAGGTTTTGGACACAGGCTAACCCAGTAAAAGGGTTGTTACCTTGAGTGAAGAGGCTCACTTACATAGAGGGCAATGAGCAGAGAGGGTGAGAGCTGAGGGCTGTCAGCCAATGGCACTCTCAGTAGCTAGAGGAGTGAGGCTTCAATCCTGAAGGGGGATCTGGGTGGTAGCAAATAGTGACTTCCATAGAACCCAGCTCTAGCTCTTATTAACTTTATGACCTTGGGCAAGTCAGTCATATTCTCTGGGCCTTAGTTTCCTGATCTGTAAAATGGAAATGACAAAAACGTCTACCTCATAGGGTTGTCAAGGAGATTAAATGAAATAATAATGCAATGTACTTTAATACAGAGCTTGGAACATAATAGGGAGCACTGTAGCTTCTAGATAGAAGTTTGGGGCTTATATGAGAAGCTACTAAATTATGAGATGCAACAAAAGGGGTTGCTAAACTGGGCATTGGGAGGTTAGAAGAGGTAAAGATCAAGGAAGTAAATAAAAGCAATTTCAAAGAGGAGACGGTCAATTGATACATGGACTTTAGATAGGTGTAACAGAAGAAGACAGCTTCCAGGTGAGATATTAACCAGAGCAAAGGTCCAACAAACATGGCATTTGCAGAGCAATGATGGAGTCGGCCTGGCCGCTGCAGTGTTTCTTGCCCAGAAGTAGACTAGGAGGCGGGTGGATTATGGAAAGCTTAGAAATCCAAGCAGAAACAGCAGCTCTGGACTTCCCAACAGACCGTAGTTAGTTAAAATCGAAAGTGGCTTGAGGGGCATTCCGGAGAAATGGAATGTCTTGGCAGGAGAGGGAAAGGAAGGAAGATGGAGGGAGACAGTGAAGAGAGAGCAATGAGGAGCAGAGAGACATGTGGAGGAGAGAGAAGGCTGGAAACAAATTGGGGATTAAAAGCCAATCCAGACGGTGCAAAAAAAAATCAGAAGTGAAGAAATTGAAGAGAAAATGTAGAGTAAACAGAGTTTTAAGAAATAATGGTCTTCCAATTTCAGAAGTTCCAATTCAAAGAGTCGGACTGTTCAGCTATGTTACTTCCTTAAGAAACAATACAAATACACTTATTAAGAAGCCAACGCTTTGCTATATTATAAATAGTTCTGAATTAATGTCCCTTCCCAAAATGCCTACTTTTCCAACAGGTGCAATATTACACCATCTGCCCAACAAAAGAATCTAAATGTCACTAACTTCAGAAGAAAATGTAATTGACTGCCTAGGACCCTAGTTTATTATGATATTTAATAACTTGTACTTATATAGCATGTAGGGGCATAAAAGGTGTTATAAATGTTAACCCTCTAATTCACACAATAACTCCTTAGAAAGAAAGTGTGACACTCCCTTTTTAACAGATCCATTCATTCAACAAACATTTATTGGGTTCCTACATGCTAGGCATTGTAATGATGTAGAAATTTGGCTACATGGAGTTTGATTCAGGCTGTTGGGTGCTTGCCTGCTCCCCCAGACACAGTGAGAACCTTCCAAGAGCAGGAACCATGACTTTTTCTCTCTGAAGTCTTAGAGCCCAGAACTGCACCTGGAAAGAAGCTTTGTTCCATAAATATTTATAGATTCTTTAAATTAAATACCCAGCATTAGCTATAAGTCTCTGCTACCATTATTAAAAAACATAAACCCCAAAACTCTTGACTTCTGAGGCATTGCTGGCCACTGGACCTTACTTACTATGGAACCCCATAATCTGCTCTTTGAGATGGTAAAACATTCACTCATCCTCTGAACACTGTGAATTGTGTGCAATTTCCACAGCCCTTTGCATTTACTGGGGACAAGGTAGAGGCTGAGACAGGCCCCACACTAAGAGCTGCTCTTTTCTTTAAGACTTTTGGCTTCTATGGAGATTTTTATATTGGAAGGAAAAATAGAACTCTGGATCTAGAAATCACTCCAAGTCAATATCCTCTTGGTAGTCTGGGTTGGGTGTGGGAAAGTTCCATTTGGCAGCTCTGAGGTCCCAACTACTATCAAATGGCTAGCACAAAAGAGAAACGAGCTGGATACTGAGCATCTCTCTGACTCAGGTCTTGGGGTCTCACTGTGTTGGTGAGACCATGCTCTAGTGAGATGCTTCACAGGTATCTGGTAATTTAACCAACTTGTACAGGGTCCAAAACAAAGCCATCGTGTGCCATAGCAAAGTCCTGGTGAACTGGGGAAAGAGATAGTTACGAGTGTGTCCCCAAATTGTTCACCTTCTACCCCACCCACATCCCAGTGTGGATGCCATTAAAAATCTCAATTGCTAATATCTGGAAGGTATCCTGTGCTCTCAGAACTAACGCCAGGGTGTCATCTGTCTCTAATCATGAAAGCAGACTCTCTCCAAGCCTGAAGACTGAAGTGGCACCAAAAGTCTCAGGTGCTCCAGCCCAAGCCTGGAGTTATTACCCTTGGGACAGCCACAGCAAATGGTCCATTTTCACAAATGTCAAAAATCAGGCTCCAGACACTCACGAGGCCAGAGTACACCCTAAATTAGCTGCTGCCACTTAAATCATACAGGCTACACTTTCTCTTTCCCTTTTGCTCCCTAATGTTGCTCAATGAATGACTGTATGAACTGCTGCTCTCCAAAGAGCTTCAAACGAACTCCATGTAAACAGTGCATCTGAAGAGGCCCACAGAACTTGAAAGAAGAGGACTTGGCTTCCCTCATTCTTTGAAAAATATATCCTGTATCCCTTGGCTGAATTATACAGAAAAAGAAATCTGAGTTTCTTTCTTCTGCTCTTCCGGGGAGGAGGGTGGCACAGTCTGTCTACGGCTGAGCCCACAGTTGTACATGAAAGTTAATATTTCCAGGGCCCTGCGTGGGATACCTTTCCCAGAATTCATGTTCTCAATGGGAAACTGAAATAGCGCGTGAGAGTTACCCTAAGTAGATTTAAATAATTAAATTCAAAAATTCTCAAACCACTTGCTGTTTCAAATTTATTTCTTTAATAACAGCTCAGACTCAGCAACAGACTGGATTAAGGTTTCATTTATTGGAAATTTAAGGTATATCCAGCTCTGGGTGTTGTTTTTAAGTATTTAAGGGGAAATTTGTGCTGGGTGAAAATGAAGAGACTGCAGCATTATAAATTCATTTCCTCTATTAGAAGCACAGCCGCGCCTGCACGCTGCAGCTGTTCCAGGAGGCAGTCCCCACAGGCTGGAGGGCGAGCCGGGAGCAGACGACCCTTTGTTTCCCCAGTAGGGGAGATTTGGCCAGTCCCACACCCTCGGCAAGAACTATTTCCTCAGTGGCGCCAGGCAGTTGGGCAGGATCATCTGGGGTGGTTTTCATGTGGCAAAGTAAAGCATCCTTTGGGATTCCAGGGCAACTTCTAAGGGATCCATTTGCATCTGTGACCTCAAACCATTCCTTGCACCAGGCCCCAAAGATGGGAGGCTGCCATGGCCCGAGCCTAGTTCGCTGACCTCTGAAATAACCCATCCTGATACATTCAGCAAAGCCTCAGAAAACAGGTGTTACATTGCAGGTAACAGCCCCACGGTACTTACTATTCATGCTAACAATTTTACAAACAAGTGAGTTTCTTATACATTCATCGCCACCCCCAGGCATTCATATTCTTTTTAAGTACAGAAACCTTAATTAGATTTTGACCACAGACCCGGATTTGACTTACCCTGACAGGGTTTCCATTAGTGTAATCTGTGGGGGAATTCGCTGTTTTAACATCTGTGTGCCTGAGGCCTATCTCACATTTACTGCAAAACTCTGAAAAGCCTCCCTTGTATGGCTGTATGTTTCCTCATGCTCCCAATTTCACAGAAGTCATTTCAGCACCAAACGGTAATTAGCAAAGGGATGGGCCTCAGCTGACATGAATGCAATTTATTGTTTTCCACGAGGCCCTGAACCAAGCAAACAAAGAACACAGTCTAGCTGTCTGGCATTTTATTAACTTGTATTGTGCGGTGCACCTTACTGAAGGGAGATCTTCAAGAGAAATTCAGCAGTTTGTGTGTGGCAACATGCAGACTTTGGAAGAATATTAATTTCAGTTCAATTAGGCAAGTTTTGTGGTACCTCAGCCTGTAATAGAGGACAGCCACTTTTATAATTATCTTCCATATTAACTTTATCATCACCAGACTTTTGCATAAATTCAACCTTTCATCTTTAAAATGCCAACACTTCTTCAATTTTGGCAACGGTACAGCACTGCTAATTATTTGCTCATTATGTGTGGTTAACTGATGAATCATTAATAAATGAATGAATGGCTAATATATTTTTATGGTAATTGGAGATATAACTGATTGCAGACTTCTTAGCTTCTCGAACCGGCACTGAATGGGCAGTGGCTGCCTAACTGTTTACAGATGATATTTATGCCCCCACCCAGCGTTTCCCACAGTTGTGGTTTATCCCTGGCATATTCTCATCAGTCCAGGGTGGCGACTTGAACCAGTCTGGGCAGAGGGGAGTGGGCGGCAGCATAACCGAGCTTCCTTTATTGTGTTTCTGTCACCTCGTTTGTTTCAGCTCAGCTGATACGTAACCACGTAGGAGCCGCATGACCATTTGCTAGCAATTCAAAGAGTGCTCGTGGATTCTATTTGCCTAGCCATTGGCAGGGCCACAGCTATGACACTGCTGTGGTTACCCCTAGTCACAAACATATAAAGACTCAGATGCTGACACACAAAGACTCGGGCCATCCAATTGCCACTTGTCTTGCCTGGCACACCCAAAGGAGCGGTGGCCAGTGGCCACCCAGCCTGGTGTCTCTGTGGTTGAAGAGTTAAAGGGGACCCTTTGCAAAGTTTGATTGGGAGCCCGGAGTTCAATTTGCACCACTGACTAAAGTCCAGAAAATAAAATCAACCAGAGATCCTTTAACTCCATTCACTGACTCACCATTCCACGGCTGGTTAACGTGTTTGGAGATTAACCACTGAATTACAAAAATTATATTTATCATGTTGCAAATCAGTCAGCACCTATAGGTTAAAAACAAAGAGTACGTATTTGTTGACAATTCTTGTGAAAATGAAAGATAGAATACTTGCCAAATAAGGCTTGTTTAGCTTCACACAAACAGACGGAAGATCAAGTTAAAAATGCAAAGGAGATTACCAATTCTTAATTATAATTATTTAACCAGGTGGGTAGTTTCTCCTAATGAACATTTCCATGAAAACAGAATAACTAATGACAGTCTTAAAGAAGCCTTTGTCTTTCCATGTACTAATGATCACATTTATAAATATGCAGCAAGGCCCCCATGTACATTGCTAATGATAAGTAATTAAGCACCAGGCGTGGGAAGCCAGTGAAAAGGGTCATGTTAATGCAAGAGAGGAAATTAAAAATGCAATAAAATAAGTTGCCTAGAAAAGATTAAATAAACTTCTGGCTTCTCCTTCTTCCAGAAGTAAAAGAACAGTTTCCCCATTCTCGTAGTGAAGCCATGGCAGGCCATTCAACAGCTGGCTATCAAGTCAGACAGTACCAAGTGATCCACTTGCTTTCTACCTTCATCCCCATTTTATCCTGCAGGATTGCAGGCAGAGGGTGTGGCTCAAAGTAAAAGGCATTTTGGGTCACCAAAGGAGAAGATGAGCCCCTTGGAAAAAGGAAACAGTTGGCCATCACAGACGGATACCTTCCGCTGGTTCATTAAATAGGACTTTGGTTGCTGTTGCTGAAGTACCACTTGTTTATAAAACCATGTTGACCAATCTGGGTTTTTTTCTCAGCTTCTGGAAAAAAAAAAGAGAGGACAAGATCAGTGCCTTTTCCAGTAGAGCTGAATAACCTCTGTCTTCTCATGCTGTTGGCTTCCCCAGCAGACAGCAAACTCCTGGAGGGTGAGACCAGAACTCTGTGTTATTAGACATTGTATCCCTCACACCTAGTCCTGCACAGAGGCAGTGAATGCTTAAGAAACACTGGTTGAATAAGTGAATGAATGAATGTTCAAAATAGACCATCCCTAAGCCAAGGAGCAGTTTGTCCAAGAGCCCTGTGACATCGCTTCCCATCCAAGCAGCCCTCCCACCCAAACACTGGCCCACTCAAAGGATGTAAGGCCTGTCTCTCATTCACTTACTGAGAAAGGCACTGATTCCCTCTTCAACATATCATCATCAAAAGGAACAGAAATGTGGAGCTTTAAGGAAAAAAAAAAAAAGGTCTTTGCAAAAAAAATCATACAGTTGGTTGGCAGACTCCTGTTTAGGAATTGACTAGGAATCCCAGCATCTCCTTTGAGCATTAAAGACACACAAAATGAGTAAGTGGCCTTCTTGGCAAAAGAAAAAGGACTTATATTTGGATCTGCAAAGCTCTTAAATAAGGGCAATTTTGATTTTTTTTTTTTTGAAGTATCTTAGTGAAGCTCTCAAACCACTGAAGATTTCTTTCTTTCAAACGTTTCAAACTCGTTGATCTCAAGTGTCTCCAGACCCCCACATTCCCTGACTCTTCTATGTGCTTAATCCCTGAGTGGGGGGAATCCAATTTTCTGCGGCTGCAGTCTAGGGTTAACAAGAAGGCAACCTTGATCTGAAGAAAATAGCAACCCACGAAAATCTAAACCTTGGTTAGCTATTTGGGGTAGCTTTTCTCGTTTAAATTTTCTCCCCTTTTTTCTTAAACAAGTTTAAGAAACAAGACATAAGGCAGAAAATCTAGGGTTTGGCTGTCTCTGCCCTGTTTTAAGGCTCCTTCTGAATTCAAATGAATCATTTCCTTTTACATAAATCTTCAACGAGGCTACACTTCTTTTGTTATCAGAGTGTTGTCATCGGCAAGCCTGCTCGACTCTCATAAAGGCAATTTAGTACCTGACATTCGAGCAACGTGTGCGCGGGCCTGGATTTGCCTTACAAATAAGGGCTGCCAAGGGAACCTCCGGGGAGGCCGGCGGCCCTGCTCGGGGACACCTAAGGTGCATCTTTCATCAACTTCTCCGTCAAGCCTTTGCTTCCCAGGGCGTGCCGTTCTGTGCACAGCCGCCTTCCCCTCCCGAGAAAGTTCAGGCCGGCGACAGGGCCACTCTGCAAGCTTATCCTGACCCCCAGTGGTCGACCCTGTCATTGGGCCCGCACCGGGTCCCTCTCTCGCTGCCGGGCAGAGGCGATCTCCGCCCTGAGGTTCTCTGGATCCCAGGGACCCAAAGCACCATTCGCTTTAATTGACAATTAAAACAAACTTCGGTTCTCACAAGAATCAACCGAGTGAAATTTCACAACTGCAAGTTTCACAATTCAATTCCCTTGAAGCAAAACCAACAGTTTCCCTGAGGTTTCACTCCACACCTCTCCATTTGTTGTTTAACTTCCCCCTCAAGTTTCTCTTCCCACACACAATTATATTTTCGAGTCAGTCATGGAAACAGTTTAATTATGTTTCTGGGGGTCCCCGCATCCTCCCTGCCCCAGTGCTGAGTCAGCGCTTCCGCGAGCCCCAGGATGAGAACTCCAGCGAGCGCATGTTTATTAGCAGAGCAGCGTGGCGCTCCCAGCGACCAAGGGGGCCCCGAGGTGGCTATTTATGGCTTCTGCCCACCGGCCTGCCTGTTCAAGCTGTTTCATATTGTCAGCCACCGGAATCAAACAACCTGAAATAAGGCCTCCGCGGCCACGAATAGAATGCAGTCAGCAAACACGTCCGACCCCGGCGGTAGAGTCGCCGGATTTAGCAAGTAAAACTACAAGATGCCCAGTTAAGATTGAATTCAGACAAACCGCAAATACGTTTTTAGTATAAGTACGTCCCAAATATTGCAAGGGATATGTTTGTACTAAAACATATTTGTGGTCTATCTGAAATTCACATTTAACTTGGGGCCTTGTATTTTATCTGGCAATCCTGCCCAGTAGAGAAAGGAGAGGTTCTGTTTTATGGTTTTACAGCTCAGCTTCTGAGCAGACCCCTGGATAGCTCAGGGGGCCTGGGTCTCTCCTAAGAGTCAGGTGAGAATTATTTTTAAACGGTAGGAAAATAGTCCGTATGTGGATTCTCGGAGCCTCTCTGGAGGCTCAGACCTCCCTGGACCTTGCCCCCCTTCTCAGTCCTACCCTCTTCTCTCCCTCCCTGTCTCTCCACTGTGGAGGCAGGACCCTGTCCTGAAGGGCCCCGTTCCCACGGTCAACCTTCACAATCTGCCTCAAGGTGTCCCAGCTCGCAGATGTTGAAGCAAAAGTCAAAACCAAGGTAACTCTTTTTAGGGGGTAATAGATTAAACTACAGCTGGGTCTTCAAGGGATAGGAGTAGCCATATTCTGAACTGCTATTTGTATCTACTGAAACGTAAAAATAAAAAAAAATAAAAAAAATTTTTTAAAAACAAGTTTGAATTACTATCTTCCTTTAAAAAAAAAAAAAAAGGTTACGGCCTTGGGAATACTGCACATATCTGTTACCGACAATTCTGAAAACCACCTCTGCAAGCTTGTCAGTTAAACCAAATGTTAAATGGAAAATATTTGGCGGGATTTAAAATTAGACCCGCACACATTACTTACAGATGTTTGCATGCAAAACACTTGAAATTGAACCACACCAAGTCATAAACCCCACAATGGTGTATTTTTTATACCCCAAGTTAATTTTTATTATATAAGTAGCCATATGAAGAAGGTATTGCATACAGCTTAAATTAAATATGGAGGAATGAAATCAGCAGTATCCCTTTACAGCATATGGCCCAGCAAATCAAATTACAAAGCTTTCCACATCTCATTAACTGCAATGAGTACAGTGAGTTTTCTAATAAGTCACATCTTTTTCATGTGAGTGGTGAGCAGTGACTTATTGTAAGAATTCACAGGATGACCCTTGTGCTGAAATTAAGAACTAATCTAAAATGGGCAGGGTCATCTGGTCAAGACTGATCATAACATTTCCTCATTATTGTTTTAGTTGGCATTGAAGCATATGTTTTCCTGGTGCCCCAGCTGAAAAATGCCTTTGATAATTTCACTGACAGCAAATAACCCACACACTGCCATTTAATGAGTTTGGGCAGGATTAGCTGACAATAAAGAATATAGTATAAATGTTTTTATTAGAACAGATTTATTTTTTAGCTGGGAAAAAAAAAGAAGTCACATGGAAATGCTGAGCTGATTTCTACCCTTGTGATAGCGATCGCCCTGTTAGTGATGCAGGTGAAGAGGCAGAAGCTGCACGAAGCCCAGGGCTGGCCAAGACAGTGCCTTCAGGCTACAAATGGTGAAAGGCAAGTTCCAGCTGGAACCTATACTCAGATGTCTGGTTCCTCCTTTGCACAACAAGAAAAAAAATACTTCTACAATTGCTCATCATGTGGCCTTTGGTTGAGATGAATTACCAATTTACAACCTCTTGTGTTTGGAGAGAAGCAAACTGTGCTCTTTTGAGGCAAGAATCAGGAACCTAAAATCATTTAAGCCTTCTTGTTTATAAGGCCAGAGTGAGGCCAAAAATCCATTTTCCTCTATGCTCTAAGCCCTTTCAATGACGAGTTTCTCACCATCTGCACTAATAAATATGGACTGGTGTGTGTATAACCATACACTGAGGAGAAGGGAAGAGTGAAAGGATTTTAAATGGTTGCAAATTGCTCTCCTGCTGAGATAACAGCAGTTTGCATGTGAGCCTCAGTTGTCACACATTAAGAATGGGCATTTGGCTTCCTTTCACACAGCTGCAAGAGAGAGAGAAGGGGTAAGTTTCAGAATGACTAGAGAGAAAAGCGGTCTGTTGTTCTTAGGGAGACAGGCTTTCAAGTGGCATCTTGCCCAGAAGCTCTTGCTTCGCAGCTCCAACCATAGGGACTGGAGACAGGATAAACAGACCAGTCCCCAGAGCGGGGAGCACGGGGATCACTGAAGCCCTGAAACAGGATCATAAGCCTCAAGGCTCAGCAGAGATCAAAGGGATCAAGAATGGAAACAAGGCCAGAGGGTTGAGGTAGCCGGTATGTAAGAAAGTGATCCTTGAGGTTAAGGTCAGTTTTTTGGGAAGACTTGGAGGCTTAAGACTCGTCCTCAGGCACAAGTGGTCACAGGCAAAGCTCTGTCTTGGGAAGATGCAAACAGCAGTCTGAGAAGGTGGTGTAGGTTAGCAGAGGTGGACAGTGAGTGTGCCATAGGAAGAGTAAGGCCGCCGAAGCAAAAGCCAGTCATCCAGGGACCGTGGAGCCTGACTAGACTCAGAGGTCTCCTCCTAGCCAGAGAGAAGTGACTCCCTGTTCCTCACAAAATGTAATGGGCAACTGTGGAAGCTTCAAAGAGACTGTCCGGTGAAATAAGGAAGTGTCTCAACAGTAGAAGAGCAGCCACAGTGAGAGTGGAGTGTCCACGCCATCAGAAAGTGCACTTTAGGAAATGCTGAGGAGCGTGAGAAGACCCCTTGGTCAGAACACTTCCAAATACATCCTCCAACAGAAGGACCTCCAACCTACCCCAAGGTGGGGCTGTGGAACCCAGTCACCTACCTCTCCTCTCAAGTGATCAACATGGGAGGGGAAAGGACCCTGGGAAGCAAGAGGGAGTAGGAAGTATCAAGTCAAGGGAGGAGAAGGAAAGTGGGAACTGAAATGGAGCAAAGCGTCAGCCGTTGAGCCCAGGCAAGGCAGTGGGATGAGCCGGGAAGATAGGCTGGAAAAGTCACCTGAGGAGGTGAGAATTACCTGTGGCTGAGCCCATGGGAGGAGAAGGCACTGTTAAAGGTGCCAAGCCTTTAGGACCACCCAGGGGAAAATGTGGGGAAGCGGGGAAGGCAGGGGAAGGGAGGGTCTGCCATTAAAATACATGACCAATCCCTGGTGAGAAGGAATTGCTAGTTACCACTCAAAGCAACTGTTTAGGATTGTGAACTCGTACAGAGTTCACCCTTAGTGTTGTCTTAGGTCCTCAAAGCAAAACCTATATTAAAGCCTTTATCACCTAATTTCACCCTTCAGTTGTAATTGAAGCTTCCAAGCCTAACACAGGCCCTGGTTACTTAAACTGGAACCAAACAAGGAAAATCCCCGAGTATTGCTAGGTAACAATAACAAGTAATATTTGCACAACTTTACAGTTTACAAAGTGTTGTCATCATTTTTCTCATTTGCTCTTCATTACCAGGCTGTGAAGAAGGCAACTTACCCATAGCTAGGAAGTAAAAATGGCCAGATCGCAGACTGAAGTCTTCAGATTCCAAGCCCAGTGGAACTTTTGTTACAGCAAATATCTCTTATATACTGGTCAAATAACACTCTACAATGCTCTGGCAGTCTGAGGAAATATCCATACTATACTCTTGGGGGAATGTATTCAGAGATTAAGGCAAAGTTCTCCAGAAGAGACCATCCTTCCCTTATACCTTAGAACATCTGCAGATCTAAAGTGTGTGTGGCAGGCATTCTGCCTCCATTCCTCCCTGACTGGTGCAGATGGAATGGCATTGCCAAGATTACATTCTTCAGAAACATGCCTTCTAGGACCCTCTTGGTAGCTGCTCATTGACTATGCTTGGAATAAGAGCCACAGTTGTTTTTATTTTGGCAAAGGAAGAAAATGAGGAAAGAAATCACATACCGACTTGAGCGACATCAACACGACTTTCGAAGCAGTATCAGCCAGGGGAGCATCTAGCCCAAAGGAACTGGAGCTACCAAGTGTACCTTCCCCTTCCCCTCAACCCTTCTCTCTCTTTCTTCCATTTCTTCCTGTTTTTCCTCTCTCCATTACTAGATGATGCCCATGATATAGTCACTGTCTAAGAGGAAATAGGAAACTCTCTTTTATTTCTGCATTCTTCCCCGCCAACTCTAGCAGGTGAATGGGGCCAAACTAAAGAGTGGTCTTGTTGAAGATATAAAGGCCTCAGGTGAATGTGAAAGGCTGGTTGTGCCTTTCACAGTGTATAATCACTGTGTAGATTATACAAAGTCTGGGCTGGACCCAGTGGCTCATGCTTGTAATTCTAGCACTTTGGGAGGCAGTGGCAGGAAGATCGCTTGAGGCCAGGAGTTTGAGAGCAGCCTGGGCAACATAGCAAGACGCTATCTCAAAAAAAAATTTTTTTTTTTAATTAGCCAGGTGTGGTGGCAGGAGCCTGTAGTCTCAGCTATTAGGGAGGCTGAGGCAGAAGGATTGCTTGAGCCCAGGAGTTCAGTGTTGCAGTGAGCTATGATTGGGTCACCACACTCTAGCCTGGGTGACAAAGCAAGACCTTGTCTCTAAGAAGAAGAGGAAGAAAAGGTAGAGGAAGAAGGAGGAGGAGAAGGAGAAAAAGGAGGAGGAGGAGGAGGAAGAGGAAGAATTATCCTGCTCCCATGTGGGAGGCTTTCAAGGCCTCATCCTTTACCACCTGAACTTGTAATTAAACACTTCCCTTCCATTTACCCAAAGCAACCGAAACCAGCACAGAAATCTCATGTCAATTACTTGCACAAGTGTCCCTTGGGTATGTTGATGAACAAGACAAAGGTTTAAACCTAGGGAAACATTCTTTCTGTCCTTATCTCCTCTACTTTCCCAAACCTCCCCAATACTACCACTTGCCCTACAGCATTTCTCACAGCCCTCCTTCATTCCAGCCAAGTCTAGCATTGTGCGGCCCCACAATTCTCCTTCATGTTACTTCCAACCTCCCACCCAAGGTACCCCCAAATGCTGGGAGCATCTCCTTCTTGTTTCCTGTGCTGCTTTCCTCTCTTCCTTGGAAGTTCCTCTCACTGACTCTAGGAAGGCTTCCTCTAGTACTGAATTCCCAAATATGCAGCTTGTTAAAGCCTCTAACATGTACATTGAGTATCGGAAAATTCAGCAATCATTTACAAGTTAAGATTCCAATGTCTCAGGGGCTGAAAGGGACTTTTGAATCAGAATTGGTCCATTTTCAAATATTCCTCTAGCTTATGACAACTTTCTAAGCTTCAGTTTTTTTCATCTATAAAATGAGGGTACAGGGTCTTCATTCTAAGGTTCTAGAAGCCCAAGGCTTGGTCAAGGTTACACAGTTAGAGGTATGACAACGCAGGCTAGAAGTGGAGCCTGCTTCCTTCTGAAGGCCACACTCTCCACTCCATCAAGCTGTGTGTGCACATACAAGCACAAGCCAACTCATCTGCCTGAACTCCTCTGTTAAATATGTACCAAAACTAACAATGGAACTACCACGTGATCCAGCAATCTCACTTCTGGGTATATCCAAAGGAATTAAAATCAGTATGTTGCACAGATGTCTGCACTGCCGTGTTAATTGCAGTACTATTCACAATAACCAAAAGACGGAATTAACCTAAGTGTCTATCAATAAATGAATGGATTTTTTAAAATGTGGTATATATACACAATGGAATACTATACAGTCTTAAAAAAAGAATGAAATTCTGTCATTTGTGACAAAGTGGATAAATCTAGAGTATATTAAATTAAGAAGTAAAATAAGCCAGGCACAGAGAGGAAAATACTGCATTATTTCATTTACATGTGGAATCTGAACTCCTAAAAGTAGAGAGTAGACTGGTGGTTACCAGAGGCTGGGGAGGAGGGAGTGGGTAATGGAGAGATGTTGGCCGAAGAGTACAAAGTTTTAGTTAGACAAGAGAAACAAGTTCTGATGTTCCATTGCACAACAAGGTGGCTATAGTTAATAAGAATGTATTGTATATTTCTAAATTTCTAAAAGTTTGAATTTTAAATGTTCTTACCACAAAGAAATGATAAGTATGTGAGGTGATGAATACATTTGCATAATTTTATTATTTTATAATTATATATATATTTAAAACATATCAATTTGAGACTAAGGAGCAATTCTTTATTTTTATGCCCTTAAATACATAATAGAGTTTTGCCTACTGAATTATGTCTCAAATGTAAACACCCTATGTTATCCAACTCTATATCCATCTACCACCAACCACCAACCACTCCCTTGATCTTTGCACATCAAAGATGTCTACTAATAAATGCTTTTGAATGAACAAAGGCACTAACTGAATGAAAGACCTCCCATTTTTCATTATCTCCATGAGTACTGCTCACCAATTGATTGAAAGTGGACTCCCAAACTCCCAGGCAAAGCTAACCCTCCCAGATGTGTTCTGCTGGCTCCACCGTTAAATACCTGTGTCGCTCGGAATTTCTATAACCCTGGTGTGCCTCCATTTCTTCATCTGTAAAATGGGAATAAAATAGTACCTACCTCACGGGGTAGCTATCAGGATTAAATGAATGAATCCATTTAAAGCACTGAGAATAAATAGTGCCTAGCAATATATGTTAGGGTTCTCCAAAGGGACAGAACTAATAGGATACATGTATATATGAAAGGGAGCTTATTGAGGAGAATTAACTCACACGGTCACAAGGCAAAGTCCCATGATAGGGCATCTGCAAGCAGAGAAAGAAAGAAGACAGTAATGGCTCAGTCTGAGACCAAAAGCCTCAAAAGTAGGGAAGCCAACAGTGCAGCTTTCAGTCTGTGGTCGAAGGCCCGAGAGCCCTCGGCAAACCACTGGTGTATGTCCAAGAGTCCAAAGGCTGAAGAACCTGGAGTCTGATGTCCAAGGGCAGGAGGAACAGACAGATGCATCCAGCACTAGAGAAAAAGGAATGCCATAAGCCTCAGCAAGCCAGCTCATCCTTCTTCCGCCTGCTTTGTTCCAGCCGGGCTGGCAGCCGATTGCATGGTGCCCACCCACATTGAAGGCAGGTCTTCCTCTTCCAGTCCACTGACTCAACTGTCAATCTCCTCTGGCAATACCCTCACAGACACACCCAGAAACAAGACTTTACCAGCTATCTAGTCATCCCTCAATCCAGTCAAGTTGATACCTAATATTAACCATCACACAATACATAGCAAAATGCTCAGCAAATATTAGCTGTTGTTATTCTATACTTTCATCTAGCATAATCCTCATCACACATCACTGTGATACCTCCTTAATTTGTTAACTTTCCAGAATGAGTGGAAGCTCTATGAGGTCAGGGACTATATCTGCCTTCGTCTTACTCCCAGCATGGTGGTCTGGCAGGTGGTAGGAAATTAGTAAATTTCTTAATGCATCCATGCAAGAATGCAAAAACGCAAAGCTAATTCTCTGGGCTATGTGGATTGGTTGCTGATACTTTGTAACTAACAGAAAATTTTCTAACCATTGAATCCTGTAGGTAATTGTTCTGACTTGCACTCCTCTGTTATTTAAGAATAGAGGAAATGAGAGGCACCATTGCAAAGTGGTTAAGAGCACAGACGGTAAAGCCAGAGGGCATGGATTTGAAACCTAGTTCTACTACTTACCAAAATGTGACCTTATGTGACCTCAATAGAAATAAGAATAGTACCTACCTCAGGGGGGTCTTATGGAGATTAAATGAGTTAACATATGAAATGTGCTTAGTGCCTAACATTACATAGCGTTAGCTACTATCATTATCATCGCCATCACCATCACCATCATCATCATCGTCATCATGAATTGTGAATAAGGATATGATGCAAAGACCTGAGAGTGAAAACAGATGTGTGGTTGTGGGAAAATATTTTGTCACCAAGACAGAGATATCATGGATGGCTAAAAGGCAGTGTTCAATATAACTACGTTGTTGTGTCATGACAATTTAGCTGTCATCAATATACTGTCGGAATTTTTTAGGTTCATGCAGTTTAGACCACACTTGAGGGCAGGGAGTTATGGGAGGAAGGTTTGCAGAAGAGTGTCTACTTTGTACAGTGTAAACGCTGCTGTGCCCACTAGCTCCCACCGCAAGCCCTGCACTCCAATGACGTGGGCACACATCTATGGCCCAGCACCACCCCTGAGTCTTGCTGTGGCTGGAAGACCACGCTTCCCTCCTTGCCATCTCCTCCTGACACAGATTTTCTCATCACATTTTAGTTCCAGGACCCTCCAGAAACTTAAGGCACCATTCTGTTCTTTGATGCTGTGTCTTCAAAGTCATGGGCAGTGCAGAAGCCCAGCTGCCAGGACACCAGCTGTCCCCTCCCTGGGTCTCGCTGTGGCTGAACTGCAGGTCCCCTAGGATGTCCAGAAAGGTACCAAACTGGGCTTCCCCCAAGGTGCTGAGCCATCTGCGGCTGGAAGCGGGGGAGCAGCTTCACCCGCTGTGTGTGGCGGGCGGCAGGACCCAGCTCTGAGAAGATGTAGAACACGCTGTAGCTTCAGGAAAAGGAATCTTAAGTCCCAGAGCAATTAAAGAACAGGAATCGAATTGAAGCAAGAAATGAGGAAAGCTTTGCATCTCCTGTTTCTTACTCTATTTCACCACAATGGCTTTTCCCCTCCACAGCCCAAAGCTGTGAAGCGATTTGAAGCCACTACATTTAGCCACAGATGATTGATTTTAAAATTATTCATGAGTAGCCATCTCACCACTATCTACCTACCTCAAGATTAGATGCTGCCACTATCTCACAATTCTCTTATAAGGGGTTGAAATCAAAATCTCCTCATGAATGGAATTTATCTCACCAGCTGTGAATATGCACTGTGATTTGTTATCATGGAGTTCTTTATCCTATTTGCTTAAGCTACCTTAAGTTTATAACATGCATTAATTTTTACATTGAAAATTTTATGTTATATGCAGAAAAAAAGAATTACAACAGCACCTGCTATGGTTCTATTGAATTAGTACTTTATATATTGCATGTATTACATAGCATGACCTTCTCATGTTTAATACCCAACCCTACCCCTGCCCCACCTCACACACACATACCAGCTAAAATGGTTCTCTGAAGGTACCTCATGAGTCAAATTTGCTCAAGATTCGTGGCTCTTACCTGAAACACTGGGGTGCCTATTTAAATAATTTTAAGAAGATGTCAATATTATGAATACTATTTCCTTGAAGTAGCCACACTATGGCATCAGGATTGCAACATGAATGCTGACACTTGTGCCTGGCAGCCAACAGAAGTTAGGGAACTTGACACCAGGAAGTGTCCCACAAAGGACCCAGGACATGGTCCACTGGGATCCTCACTCAGTAGAGGAACATGGAAAGTGCCACTCCCTCATTTGTCTCATCATATGCTCATTGCCTGACCCTGGGTGGGTGAAGTCCTTCCATGTAACATACAATTTTTAATTTTAAGGGCTGATACCCATCTTTAAATTAGCTAAGTAATGACACAAAGACTGAAATCAAAATTCGTCGTGGCCTTCCCATGAATGGCCTCACAGCCATTTGGTGAGAGAGGTAAAGAAAGGGTGGAAAGCTGAGTGCTGGGATGTGCCGGGTTTGCAACGCCGCTTCCCTGGCATACAAGACAGGCTCAAACCTCTTGAAGCCAGTCGGAGTCCAAGGTAAACTGCTTCACAAACACTCAGCCAATAATAAAATGTTTTGAAAAGCACTTAAGCTTAATAGGTTGAGGTGTTAACTCAGTGGAAGCTTCTGTTACTATGGAGAGAGACTGCGAGAGCAGAGCAATGCCACGGGGCGGGAAAAGGAACGCCATTAGGAGGAGTCATGCCACACACAGCAGACATACAATAAGGCCTCCTGTATGCGATGGGCAGTCACATGGGGCCCAGGATGATGGTGCTGGGCCAGGGGAGTACTGTTTGGTATGGGCAGGGTCTTCAGATTCCTCAATGCACTTGGTTTGAATCTTCCTCTTGATCCACCACTTTCCCCAGGCCTACTTGTCACTTAATCTGCAAAACATTATTGTTACTTCCATCTTATTGGGGGAAAATAGCTGAAAGGAGTGAGGTAATTCACTCAAACTCCTCTGGTCAGAAGACCTGGGATCAGCCCAAGGCATTTGCTTTTGGTGGCACGTTCAATCCACCATGACTCTGCTGCTCTGGATGCGTCTGCCTTGTTTGGACCTTCTAAGACCAACTCCTCCACTTATTCTTCCACCTACTTTTGGCCATCAGTTCAGAAGCCAAGGGCCATCCCCGGACATTCCAGAGCGAATAGACTGGAGTGTGCTCTACACCTCTGGTATTACTGGTTTTCATGTTACATTCCTGCAGACTCTCTGACACATGACAGGCCACAGAGGTATCATCAGGTCCAGGAATTTGTACTGCAAGAATAATGACTTTAGTTCTCCATGACTACTAACTCAGTGATCTTGATTAGTCTTATTAGAATGTTGTTTCCTATCAAGTGAAACATTGCCTTTAAAAGGATTTCAGTCTCCAAACTTCTTTCACATAATGAATGCTCATGCCCTAGCACCCAGAGTCATCTGGCAGTCATTCTAGTTCCTTGGGGCTGTGCACCAAGGAAGAAAACTGGTTCATCCTAACACCATTCAACACATGCATTACTGATGGTCTTCTGTGGTATAAGCCATAGAAGGGGCTGAGTTGCCAGTAAATGCCTTTCTGACCGGTACAGTTGGGTCATCTGATCAGCATTCAGAACCATTGCTGTTGGCTCGACAACAGTGTAACACCTCGAAATTTATTCTTTATCAGAGGTATCCAGTCTCCTAACCTCAGATTTATGAGATTCATTGAAAGAGATAATATATTTTTTAAATGAAAGAGCAAAACAACATAATTACGTATCTACAGAATAAACTGACCTCTGCCAACCCAGGTGGAGACGAAGAGTACAGGGCTTGATTCTTCTAATTACACACAGCTTTTGGATAGGGGTGGATGAAAGGACACTTTATTATTCTCCCTCTAGTCATAGTGCTCTGTTGAAGCTAATCAAACTCTAATTCATTAGAAACTGGGACAAGAAACAGAAAATATAAATAAATAATGGCTTCCACTGGCCCTTAAAGCCCGAACGAAACTTCTGATTAAATCTGGCACCCGGGCCCTGCTAGAATGTGCACTCCATGAGAGTGGAAGCCTTGCCTGGCTTGTTCATCAATGGACCTCCAGCACCTAGACAAATGCCCAGCACCTTGTGCTCCCCTCATAAGTACTTGTTGAGGGAAGCAATGAATAAATGAATGAATGAACAAACAAACAAGGCAGACGCATCCAGAGCAGCAGAGGAGTCATGGTGGATTGAACATGCCATCAAAAGCAAATGCCTTGGGCTGATCCCAGGTCTTCTAACCAGAGGAGTTTGAGTGAATTACCTCACTTCTTTCAGCTATTTTCCCCCAATAAGATGGAAGTAACAATAATGTTTTGCAGATTAAGTGACAAAATTTATGTAAAAGTATTTCACAAAGTACCAATTACCCATATTAGAACCCCGTAAGTGACCCTATATCCCACGGCTTCACTGATCCCCGCTAAGTCCTGTTTGCCTCTTAATCCCACAGCTTCTACCTCCTAATATCTCCCTTCATTGTTTCCTCTCCATTCTCACCACCAGTATGTTCACTGTGGTTCTCAGCACTCATCACCAGATAGCTCCAGCCCCTTCCTGGTGGGTTCCCAGCCTTAAGCCTAGCTCTGCTACCTCTGCTACAGTTGCCTTGCCACCAATGGGCTTCATGAAGCACAGGGATCCATGCTCAGAAGGGCCCATGCTTGAGGGCAAATGCTCTCTGGTTGCCATCTTGAAATTCTGAATGATTTACCGTTTTGGAAGTGAGGTCCATGGCACATGAACCATGGGCCAGGGGTTTAGGGTCTTGGTTCTCATGTGCAGCATCTCTTACCACCTTCCTGCCTCCCAGGACAGATTCTCGGCTACCCATTTTCCTGCCCCTGGCACCCTGGGCCCTGCCCAGCCTCCCCCACAACCTGTCCCAGTGACACTGTCCACTCCACTTCAGTGGAGGGTTGGGTGCAGGGTGGAGAGGGGCAGGGTTGGTGAGCGTGCTCCACAGTATCTTGCAAGGGGGTGTGGCAGTGGCCATCCTCACCCCAGGCTGTCAGTGCTACCATGCATGTAGCAGGCGACTTGGTAAAGGAAGCCTCAGGCTCAACCTTAACCAAGATACCCAGTGCATCTTGACAGGGAAGTTGCAATACCCTCAGGGGTTACCTGCTCACCAAGGGTGGGAGCACCAGGCCTCCGGGAAGGAGAGACACCTGGCTGCATCTTCCTGCCCCTAGCTGAAGCATGGCACATCAGTCCCAGAGAGGAAGAGCCAGCTGTCAGTGGACCACATGTGTCCCAAGTCTCAGGGAGGGCTCCAGCTCCCACGGAAGTCTGTACTTGTCCCACAAGTGTCCTGCCATGAGGACTGGAGGGACATGACATTAAAGAGGATAAAAAATGCCATGACAGATTGAGAGACTGCAGAATGAAGGGAAAGGCTCTGTATTTTAAAGCCTTTAACAGCACCTTTGTTTTTCTGGTTTTTGAATAAATGGGCCCACATTTTCATTTTGCACAGGGACCCCAGGATCCAGTCCTGGCTGTCAACATGGCCCTTCTAAATTCTGACCCTGACACACTGCTTACCTGTGACACTCCTTCAGTGCTCTCCCCTTTCCTGTAACTCAGAGCAGAAAGTTTGAGCCTCCTGGCTAGGCCCCCTTGTCTGGCACCTGCTGATTTCCTCAGCCTCATCCCTTTTGCTCACCCACACTCACCCTCTGCCTCAGCCATCTTGAAGCATTAGCAGCTTTTTGAACATGTCTTGCTGCTTTATGTCACTGCTCATCACGTATTCTTCCCTCTGTTACCATTGTCTACCCCCACCTTTATCTGACTGTGTCTACTCAAGCCTCACTTCCTTCCATGGCCTTCCCTGACTACCCCAGCCCCCATCAGGCTCCCTCCCAGGAGACCTGTGTCATGGCCCTGATCCCTGTGTCCTAGAATCACAGATGTTCCTACCTGGCTTCACTGTCATATGTATGCAACATGATCCTGATGACAGGGACCATATGACCTTCTATTACTAGCTCCAGCAGAGGGTCTGACACTTTCAGGGAACACTGAATTCAACACTAAGCTGGACATGCTGGTTCTCTCGGCACATTCCCTTCATTGGCTGCTTAGTGAGATGATCTGAATCAAACAAATCAGTCCCACTGGCCACTTTCTCCTGAGAGAGGAGCCTTCTCAATCACCAAGATGGCCAAGGCACCATTTTAAACCTATTTTATAGGCCTACCACTTTCTGATCATGTCATCTGCAATGATCCAGTGGGTTTCAGTTCTTGCTTATCACCAAACCTCAGCCACAGAAATTAGAGATCGAAAGCAGTGGACTCCTTTTTCTTAAGAGAAAAAAAATCATTTTTCCCCTTTGACACATTCATAAAGCTCTGACAATGCAATCCTAGTACAGGGACCTTCCCTCTACCACTTTCCTATGGAGATCAATGCCCTGTACAATGGGTTTCATGACCTTAGACCTGGAATCTAAAGATAGGCTATTCAATCATCTGGTCCTGATCCCTCATCTTACCATTGTGGACACTGAAGGCAGAGGGACAGGGGCTGTCTCCATTCCAACCCAAGCCCATGCTCATGCCACTGTTCCATGCGGCCTCTGTGAACTGGGAGTTATCTCCAGGCTCCTGATTCACCCTTTCACTCACTTCTCTGAGAGGATACAAGGTCATCCTTGCTTGTAGGTTTCCTTTCTTCAAGATCTCTAGACTGTAATATTATCCCATCAATTGTCCAGTAACTCAAAACCTACCAGCCATACTAAACTAACCCATGATTCTGGCATTCTCTGTTGCCACTTCTCACTGGTGCTTTATTTTCCTCCTGAGTGTTCATCAGGGAGTTCGTGAAAAATTGGGAAGGGGCGGGAATGAGGTTATTGAGCTGTCAGTGATCAGACAATACAACTTACCTCACAGCAACAGTTTACTTCACTAAATCGTGGGGGAGCTGATGAGGAAGGAATGATGCTGGTTGATGCACAGTATTGACACAGTAGCCACACAAACCACATTCAATATCTCTGTAAGCCAGCTGCTGGCTGGTTTTGGGGGCAGTGTAATTGCTGCTGCCATCATTTCATGAACAGTCCCCTCTTCATCCCACCACCATTCATGGATTAGTTACTAAACTAGCAGGACTGTTTCAGACAGAGAGCAATCAGCAAATCAGAAGCTTTCCAACAGACTGGAATGGGTGGCTTTATTAGACACATTCCCAGTCACCTTGCTAACAGCCCTCAGGTTTCAGAAACGTCATTAAATATTCCATTCAAGAAACACAGGAAACCCTAAATGTGATCTACCTCATCCCTGTCCCCACCGCCTCCCCCACACCATCTCCACCCTTCAGGCGCATTCTAAACTTACAGAAATGTGGCCAGGAGAGAGTTAGACTATTTTGCGTGATGCAATACAGCCTGTTCAACTTTTGCATAGCAATTCAGCAAACACAGTTTTAAGCATTCAATTCTACTTCTACAGCTTCTTAAAATTCCCTGCAATATAATTATACTGATGGGAATGCAGAAAGATAATTGCTTTTAGAGGAAAGTTTCTCCTTTGTTCCATGTTCATCTGGCTTCCAGAAATGGAACAAGAGCCCTTGAACAGCAGAAATACGCATCCATGTGTCTCTAGTTATCATTTATTTACAAAGATAGACCTTGACAAATGTAATTTGTTCAATAAAATTAAAAGGATGCACGATAATTCACTTAGACAAAGAGACTTGAAAGGGGACGTCATCGGCAGCAGCGCCGTCCATCATTCCAAATGATCAGCTGACTTTGAAGAAGTGGCAGGTGTTCCCCTTTTGGAATGCAGCATTGAAATAGTATTTAGAAGGGGGAAAGAAAGAAAGAGAGCTAGGAATTGGAGCAATTTTTTATTCAGGCAATAATTATACAAATTAGATCTATGAAAGCCAGAGAATGACTGTGCCTTGAACCCTGTCTGTGTGCGTAGAACAATGGGGAAATTAATAATTAAATCTATTACATATGCTCATAATTCAATACAAAAGATACCTCAGTAGTTCAAACACTCCTGTATTTTCATTTGAATAAGGCTCTCACACATTCTCATTATATATGTATTATATTTTAAATTTAACAGCTTATTTTGTTGCCTTTATGTTTGAATTAATAAGGGCACACTTTAATGCACTAATGGGGAATTGCATTAGCTGGCTTTGCAGACATAACTTTGAAAATCTCCCTGGTTTCCCGAGGGTGAAATCAATTTGCCCTGTAACGTATTGTCTCACAGACACATCTGGAATCTTGGAAGAATAGCTCCCCTCTACAAGCTTCTGATTTGGGCCTCCGTATTCAAAAGAGGATCCCCTAGTAGATACCCTTGCTAAACTGAACAGACCCATCAGGATCAGCTTCTGGATTTTGCAATCTTTTAGCCAGCTGACATGCTTCTCATGCCTAGCCCATGTTATTTTTCCAGAGAACAAAAATAATTTTTCTGAGAAAAAGTAAAGGTTTATTTTTAAACCAATAATTCATTTCCTCTCTTTTTAAAATGTTTCTTTCTCACTCCCTCTCTCCCTCTGGCTTTCTTTATATTCCTATTTTTAACTCTTCATACTACCTCTGGCTCCACGGAGAGTGAAGAAGACAAGGAAATTAGGAAAAAGAGAGAGAGAGAAAGAAAAGTATATCCTATGGTGGGCAATGATGGAAAGGCCCCCACAATTGTTGAGGTACCAATTAGTAGCGTCAGAAGTACTGGAGTTCAGGACAGGGGGATCGGTAGTTGAACTACAGCACTGAAATCCCAGAGAGCACAGGGAGTTCACAAAGTGAGAGTCTCAGTTTTCTAAAAAACAGGGTGACTGCACTGGAGGGTCAAATGCTAAAGTTATAATCAATGGAAAACACCCATCCCTCTGCAACCCAGAGAAGAGACAAAGAAGTCAGTATCTGTGAGAAAGAAAGAGAAGAAGCCCAACCAACTGCTCACATCTCAGTGCAAAGCGGCTGCCAGCATACCCGGACAGCCCGGCACATGCGGAGGCACTTGCCGCTGCTGCCACTGCGCTATGACAAGGAGTTTTGTGCCTTCGGAGGAGCGCCAAATCCAATGATGCTAATTGCATTGCAGATTTCTAGCATCATTAGCAATTCTTAAAATTACATTTGCCCTGCTTAAGTTCTCTATTTCCAGCCTGGTATACGAAGGGGGTAAGTCTCTAAAGGGGATATGGGTTACAGAGAAATTCGATTGGACATGCTGGCTTCAGGTGTGCAGGTGGAGGCTGGCTGGGGGGAATCACAGCCCAGGAAAAATGCTTGTTTGTCTTATTTTAAATGCTGATTGCCGGGAGAATAAACAAAACCCGCAGCTAAATGGGCCTTAAAGGAACACTGGGAATTTTGGAAAGAAAAAAAGCCTTACCAAATAACAGTTGGAACTAGCCCTGTGGGTCCTATGGTGACAAGCACCATCCAACCACCCGGAGCAATGGAGTAACTTGCATTTGAAATAGTTGGTGCAGAAATAACCACTCTCCTTTTGTTTGTTTGTATTTAAAACAAATGAATAAAATCCAGATGAATGGGTGTTTTTGCTTTGTTTGTTTGTTTCCTTAAAGAGAACATATTTGCTCATTAGGAAAGCTAGACAGCCAGCTCCAGAAACAAAAAGCTCCAAGTCTGTGTCTCTCCCGAGCTTTGGCAAACACTTTGCCACAACATTTCCCAGCCCAAGTATCTCAACCCTGCTGGGAAGGGAAAGGCCATCCCAAGAGCAGAGCAGAGGTCAGGATCCGCCTCTCCCGAGGCTGCTGGCTCCTGAAATTGGGGCAGGGCTCTGTGCAGTTGGGACTTTCACGGCGGAGTCATTGAGAAACCACCAACACCAGCCTCTCCCAGAGCAGAGGGGTGGCCTCTACTCTGAATCTGGCAACAGAAAGGGGACCAGCTCCTGGGTATTTTTCCCAACAATTTATCCCATGTAATTAAATTGCTAAGCCTATATATTTATAGACACATACATACACATATACATACACACACTTACAAATATGTATTATATATACAGCTCTATGTATAAACACTTACATAGAGGGAGTGTATAGCTTTTAATTGGGCCGTCTTCTCAAAATAATTAAGCCAGTTTTAATGAAATACTGTTTAAGGCTGCTGGCAAGCAAAGAAGCCATCTTTAGCAGAGCATTAATAAACTGAGTCATTCGCACGAGGGAATGGCTAGCTGTATCAGTCACATTCATGGTGCTAATAAAAGAGCTCAGTTCTCTGTGGCAGGCCAAGGATTGTGGGGCCGGGAGGGAGCACAGGGCCCAGTCATCTCGGGCTCAGTGTCACAGACAGTCCTTATGGCTGCAGCAGAGTTCACAGTACAAGCTGGAAGAAGGGTATGCTTGCCCTCAAAGGATCCCAGCAGGAATCTAAGTTCATTGCTCTGTCCATGGAAGAGTAAGGTGACCAATCACAGGGGCTGGTAAGATCTCCAGCGCTCCTTAGCATCTGTGGGTGATGCTGGACCAGCATTGGAAACAGGGTGCAAGGGTGGCCAGAGTTTCTCCTTTTGGTGTCCCAGTTCCTCGTCTACAGTGACCTCCAACCCCATGATGTCAATGAGATAAACATGTTGGGAGGGTTTTTCAGAGGTGTTAATGGGGTTAATGTTTAACTCTTAAAATGAGGACAGTCATTCTCTAAACCAGTAAATTAGATAGGACTTCCCTTATCAATACCTCCTGCTGCTTTTTAGCTGCTGCTTTTTAGCAGCAGGAGGTACTGATAGGTAAAGGAATCTCTGGTTTGATTTTTAATAAAAGGGGTGGTTTACCCATTCTCACAATGAGAATCTTTACAAACTGTGCTGACTTTCACCAAAAGCGATGAGATGGACTTGCTGCCACATATAGGTCCATGCCAATGAGATGGTGTAGCAGTATCTGGTGCTGGAAAGAAAGGGGCCTGTATAAGAGTCCCACTGTACCAACGAGGAAGCTGACCTGCCCCAGTGTTATACCCTTTATCCCCAGTGGCACAGCCGCATCCTGAATCCTTCCTCAAGAGTCCTGGGAGAAAAAAATAAGCCCCGTTACCCTCTCTTCCTTTCTGTCTTGGAGAGAAGAGGCCTATAAAACATTAACGGCGCAGGGAAAGTTTTTCCTAATTCCAAACAAGGTGGGAAAAACAGGAACCTTTTGATTTCTGTAACATCAATTTGGTGAAAGGCAAGCACGGAAGTTTAGATTGGACCATGATAACAGTTACCATTTACTGAGCCTTTTCACGTGCGGGGAGGACACTGTAGATGCATAATAGTTCATAATCCTCACCACAACTCTGTGAGCTAGGGAGTTGTATTCCCACTTGACAGAACAGGAAACTGAGGCTCAAAAAGTTAACCAACTTACCCATAGTCCTAGAGCTCACCAACAGCAAAGGCAGGATTCAGACGCCCCAAGGCAGTGAACGGGGGGCCCTGGTTCTGGTCCTCCCTCTCCCGTTCTCCTCTACCCAGGCTTGATGCTGGGTCCATTCTCCCTTTGGCCTCACCATTGAAGCTAATGTTGACATTTCCATCAACTTCCCAGTCTCATACTCCCAGGAGTAGCAACATGTATCAAGCCCTGGTGCAGACATAGTCCTTACAAAAGGCAACTTTGGGGGAAGAAAAAGAAACTCCTTGTTCTCAGCTCTCTGTCAGAACTGATGCCTGGGCGGACAGGAAGCGTGCCTGAAGTGTGCTTTCAGCACGGAGGAAGGAGAGGCACGCGCAGGACTTGATTCCCGGTTCTCCAGAATCCGGAAGTGGAAGAAGCCTGGGAGTGACGAGGGACCCCAGATCCGGCCTAAACCAGCGCCCTTGGGTGAAGCCCCTGCGGAGTCCTGGACAAAGGAGCCGCGACCTGGCGGGGGGACCGGGAGAAGGGAACGGAGACCCCAGCGGAGCCAAGGAGCCTGGATGGGCAGAGGAAATGGGTGACGGGTAAATGGAGATGCAGCCGGGAATGGGAGAGGACGACCATCGACTGGCAAGCGGAAACTCCCTTGCGGTTTGAGGGCCCTGAGGAGGGGAAGCGCCCCGCACCCGCCTCCAGCGGTGAAGGACGACGGCAGGGCCTCCCGAGGCCGCCGCGCGGGGACCGCCTGGCTGAGCAGCCCCTGCCCGGCCCCTGCTCGCTCCTCCGGCTAGCACGAGGCCGCACTGTTCAAGCGCACTGTGCATCGCGCCTGCAGCCTTTCGAAAATAGAAAAATGCGGAGTATATGTAGTACCCCACACCCTTGTAATGATGCCGCTCCAAGCTAATGAGTCCTTAATAACCCGGGGTGCTGGGGGCAGC
The DNA here is from genome assembly GCF_024542745.1 of Macaca thibetana thibetana. NCBI lineage: Eukaryota > Metazoa > Chordata > Mammalia > Primates > Cercopithecidae > Macaca > Macaca thibetana. The sequence goes on along the minus strand of NC_065578.1, from coordinate 86,325,016 downwards.
GACCGATGGGGAGCAAACAGCCTGGCCCTGTGGTGTTGAACGCGTGGCACTGGAGACTCCCGACACTCCATGGGGCGCAAGTCCCAGCTCCTGGCAGACCAGCACCCGGCCTTCCCCGGCTAGGAGCCGGGCTTATGACGGGAGGGCACGGTGGCGAGAGGGCGCCAGCAGGACGCCTGACGTTGCGTGAAAAAAACAGAAAATTCCACAGCACCGCGGTGAGTGCTCCCCGGCTGCGACCGCGCCTCGGGCCGCGAGGATGTTCCTGTGGCGCCACCTAGTGTCCGAGGTGCAGACAACGCTCTGGCGAGGGCTGCAAGGTCGGCCTGCGACCAGCCCTGGGACTTCAGACTCGGGCTGGGACCTTGGGATGGGTCATCCAGGGGTCCCCGGCTGTGGACCAGTGATGCCTTTCCACCAGACAAAAAGCCCCCAGACGTTTCTCTCTTCCTGCTGCAACCAAAGCTAAAAAGAAAATTTGCCAGAATGAATGGAATAACTGACGGTCCCTTTCAATTAGACGTCCATGAGGTGATGTCTGGTTTTTCCTAAATACAATGGCAAGTCGATTATTAGTTCATCCAGAAAAAATATAGATGCTATCATCGTATAAACATGAGTCCCCACATAGAACTGAGCCTCACACCTGCTGGAGGTGCTTTGTCTGGGAAACACTGAACTAGAATTTTGGGTGGGACAAAGTAGAAGCTTTACTTTTTATTTAACAGTAGCCTGAAGACCTCCTGCAGAATAATGGAAAGGATAAAGACCTGGAAGCCCGGATACTAAGGTTCTGGTATTAGCTCTGCCCCGCAGCTGTCTGTGTGACCTTGACCAGAGGGAGTTTTACTACCTCTCACAATACTGTGGAGTCTGGATTGGTATCGCCATGTAATCAGTGAGGAAACGGGCTCCAGGAGTTTACCCAAGGCTGGGCGGCAGATCAGTGGCCAGACCAAGCTTCAGCTGCACGTCTGCCCAACTCTGAAGAGCACGTTCCCTTCACAAGCCATCAAATCCCTTCCTGCTTCAACCTCTTCATCTACCGCTTGAAGGGGCTGTACCGAGTGGTCACAGTTCCTTCCAGATACAGCAAACCGTGATTCTAAGGTTTCACTGATCCCTTAAAACCCAGTTTTAGTGCTCACAAACCCCGTGGTGATAACAAAAGAGCCTTTAAAAAGGATTTATCCACCTATAAAAACCATTAGATTTTATTTGGGGCTATGGGCAAAGAACACCAAAACAAATGTGTTGGAACATCAAACCTCCTTTAAAATTTAGAGCAGCAGGGACAGAGGAGAAAATCTGCACAGGGCAAGGAGGGACAACTTACGGATTCCATGGTTGGAACCAGACTGCGGGGCACTGCTTATCTGCCATTGGCTTCCTGGGGGGATAATTGCCTCCTGACAATTGTTTAGACTTGATAAATACATGAAATGGGGCTGCAAACAGTTTATCTGGCTACCAGTTCAGATCCGGACAGAACCAGATGAAGAAGTCAGGCACATTTGCAATAACCTCAAAGATAAAACCTTCCTATCAGAGGCAGCTTATCTCCTCCTCAGGGTCATGCTGCCCAGTAACTGCCACCTCCAAAAGAAGGAAGGGGAGAGCACTTCTAGCAGGGGGCTCCCAGTGGGCCTTGCTTGCCTTGAACTCCCCTTCCTGCTCCCAGGACAGGCCATCTGTCTGGCAGCAAGGGGGTGGTACTGCGCCCCGGTCTGGCAGGCTTGGGAAAGATGTTGGCAAGTGGAAGAAATGGGCAACTAGACCCCAAAGCCAACGTCACCTAACTCTGAGATGAATGCCTTCCTCGTGGGCTCTTCCTCTGCTTCATCAGGGACAAGCTAAAGGAACTTCAGGCCTCCCCAGCAAAGATAACAGCATGAATCGCAGCTCACAGGAGTTGGGACCCTGCTGGGCTACCTACTCACCCCATGACCAAAGGCAAGTGGGACCTCTGGGCCTCAGTTTCCTCACCTCTCAGGGATTTGACCTAAATAATCCCTAAGATCCTACTGAGCTATTTTAAGAACTGGAATCAAACCAGCCAGACCTCTTTATGGTTTAAAAGAGGCCAGAGGTTTCATTGAAGAACCATCTCCCTCCCTTACATTTTTCCTCTTCCCCCTCCCCCACACCTCTCATTCGCTGGCCACAAACCTCCATCCTCCAACTCCTTTCCAACGTCAGTCGCTGGTTCCACCAGCCTGGCTAAGGAGCGAGGAGACCATCGCCTCAGAAAGCAGCCCCGCTGGGAGGTCCACGGCAGTTCGCCGAGCTGTGGACAGGCCCTTTATTTTCCATCTGTCAAGAAAGGAAGCTGCCCGTTGCTTATTTCCTCCTCCCACTCTTCTCCCTTCCCACCAGAAGACTCTTCCACCTTCAAAATATTCTGATGGGGGATCACAGGAGTTTTCCTCAAACAAGATCATTGGGGGTCAACTACTGACCAACCTCCAGCCTCAGCCCCACCCATTCCCTCACCCTCCAGCTTGAGCGAGTTTACTAACTCCAGTTAGTAAAGCAGTTGGCTCAACAGGACAACAACCAAAAGTGACCTTCTATGTCCTAAAACCCTCACCTGACACCACCCTTTTTTTTTTTAATTCTTCGGGGGCCTTTTGGGGACCCACAATTAAGTTGTATTCTGCAGAAGGAACTTCCAAAAGAAAGGAATAAGGCATTGTTTTACCAAGAGCCTTTTTTCCCTCAAGAAACTCAATGTAAACTAGGAACCTTGCACTTTCTTTTCCCTTTGGGTAGGTGAGCAGAAGGGAAGAGTTACCACCCAGGGTGAGGTCATTCCTCCGTGGTGGTAGAATGTCTGGTTCTTTCAGTTTCCCCATGGTGCTGGCCTCACAATAGGTGTTCATGAGGTGCAGGCTAATTGGGTGAGTGGATGCAGTGCTCTGATGGATTTATTCAGTGTACGAGATTGCAAAGCCATATGCCAGCAAAGGCTTAACCACCCCACCCTACCCTTCAGACCAGCTCCATAGCTTTCCATGTTCCTGTCTGCCCAGCCTCAGGCCAAAGCAAACGCAGGGATCTGAGCTGTACCCCCTGTGAACGCCCACCTCCTGACCCCTGTGCTAGTGCCTGGTCCCTGCGTGCCTTGGCTTTCTGTCTTCTCTCTGGACTATGATTCATGGCAGATATTAAAAAGGAAATAGCATCCTTCAATTCTTTCTACCATTTCTCTTATCTTTAAAGGGTTCTTATTAAGCAGTATCTTCAAACTTATTTATGTGATGTCATGCTAGGAAGCAGTGTTGTCAATGTGCCACTGTCCTTGAGCACTGAATTCAGTAAAAATAAAAGCCAAATAAATGTTATATTGTCTCCATGCAGAATCTTCTCTAGTCATGACTAGCTATCCAGAGAGTAGGGAATCCCTAAAGATAATCAGATAATGGTGACTTTTGCTTACTGAGGCAAGCTCCCCTTTCCTGACTGTTTCTGCAGTGATTGATCCAGAGGCCAGCTTCTTGCTGGGGCACAATCACAATCCGCTCTAAGAAGCCAGCCCAGAAGCAGGGACACAAAATCATGGGGAGCCGACCATAGCCAAAGCATCATGCTATTACCCTTCACTTCACATTTTTTAGCTCTTTTTTGAAAGTTATGAAAGATACACAGATGTATATATTTTATGTTTTCATATTAAAGTGTTTTCATATTAAAAATGAAAGGGCAGGAGGAAATGAGGAAGGGGAAGAAAGTAGCACTCAGACGCCAAGTATCATGCTGGGAACTTGGAGTTCTCAAGCCCTCCAGTCTTGGTCACTGGGGAGGGGAATGGGCATCGCCCATTTGGTTCATATTTGAATAACTGCTCATACTTGAAAATGTCTTCAACTGCAACCACATGAAGTGGGGAACCCCCACAGAATCCCCATGTCTTCCCTGAGAGTTCTTGGACCATGCTCCTTCATCCTCCATGACTTTGATCTCGTAGTTCTGTTTACCTTCAGTGCCTTCTCACTCTTTAGACCCTCATCCCAACCCGTTCCAACTTCCAACTTTTCAAGACTCATTTAGACATCATCCCTAAGAAAGCTTCTGATTCCCCACTGTCCAGTCCCATCTGGGTACAGTACTTGTCCCCACATGTTACAGCACTTGTCCTGTACTTGTCCCCACATGTTAGAATACTCTGCATATCTGTCTGCTTCGTCAAGGTACTCTGAGCTCTTTGAATGAGAGTCTTATTCAGCTTTGCATCCCCAGTATCTACTGGTTCAGTTCTAGGCTACCACTTGCCCAAACAACACCTCTGTGTTCTAAGAGAAAGAAGAATGCAGCCCCATCCCTCCCACTCACCCCATACATACACTGTCAGCCTCCAAGCAAGGCCATGAGACTCCCTTGTTCAAGTCAGAAAAAGGTATTCCCTCCTCATAGTGGGCGCAGCTCTACAGCAAGGAGCAAGGCTTGGTGGGTAGGATATAAGCTGGATGTCAGCACCCACTGGGCCCGGCCTCCAGGTAACCTGCACAACTGTATTGGTTGGCTCTGGTTGGATCAAGCACTCCATCCAGAGAGCAGTGACCCACTTCTCCTGACCTCTGGCTCAGCTTCCAAGACACCAGGCTGCTTTTCTGAACTACTACCAGCTACTCCCTCTAACCATAGCTGCTCATGAGGTAGATAAGCCCCTGTGTCTCTAACAGCACAGTGCCCCAAACACAGACCCCAGGAGAGAGAAGCCGAGGAGGTCCTGTTTCTTCCAGGCCCATTGCCAGCCTCTGTCTGGGTGTGGGCACATGGGCTCATTTACATGGCTGGTTTGGAGCCTTTGGCAGATGGAAGTGTGCAGATAGTTTTATATGTGTTGCTCATCATTAAACCTCCCCTTCAGGGTTTCTTGCCGCCTTTGGTTTGTGTCTCAATCTGGAGCAAATTTAAGCAATGGTTTAGGCCTCTGCATTTCCTTGGTTTAATTAATAATTCATAATAAAAATTTAATCAAGGCATAAGCTTTTGTGGAAGGTTATAAAACACTTTTTATTTGCCCTGGAGATCAGAATGACCACTTTCTAAATCTGTGAAATGATGGGTTTTTTCCCAAATGAGGAAATTTTACTCTCAACTGTAAATTTCAGCTGTTTGCCATATGTAACCACAGAGAATCTGTTTATTGACTTAGTATATTAGGAGTAGTTAGGCAGGAAGAAAAATAAACCCAAACTCCAGACGGGAGAAAGTGTGGGGAAGGAATGAAGAGTTGAAGTTAGAGTCTAGCAAACCTCTAGCCTCGGAGAATAACGAGAAGAGACAAATGGTAGAATCCATCTCCCAAAGGAGACGATCATGATAGTAACCAGATTGGGAGACAAAGAAACTGGCTGGACAGTCATCACAAGCCATTCAAGATCTTTGGAGACATAAGCAGAGAATGCAAAAGGAAGAGTGGAGCCCTGCGAGGATATCAGACACTATGTGAACTCTGCAGCAGGGTGTGGAGTCCTGGTTGGTGAAAACTGTAAACACGGGATGGGTTTTCACCTGCCTGAAATAGCAGAAAAATGTTCTCGGCAAATACCAGAGAGAGGGTCTAGAGCAGGGGTAGCTCAAATGTCCATCAGTAGACAAAGCCAAACCACCAGGAAAGCCACCGAAAAATACAGGGTCCTTGGCCTCCACTTTAAATGCCTTTTAAAGCTCTGCAGGTGACTTTGATGTCAGTCAGCTTTGGGAACCATGGTCCAGACGACCTTTTAAAGTCCTTTAGCATTAATTCTCTGAGATTTGTAAAAATTAACTCAAGAGAGGAAACACAAAGTTGCTGCAAAGAGCTGGATTCAGGGGATAATGTCTAATAATCAGTTTTCTCCATAATGATTATTGTAAAAACAACGTGTTATTAACTTTGTGGTTACTCCCTTACTCTGACAACAACTCTGAAAGAAGGGTATTATTATCCCTCTTTTACAGCAGGAAATGGAGTTTCAGAGAGGTGAATCAGTTATCCCAAAGCCACGCTGCTAGTGAATGGCAGTGACAGGTTTTGAGGTCTCCTGACTGCAAACACCGTACTCAACCTTCATGGCCTGCATGGACCAGTCTCCTTTAAAGTTAGCTAAGTGGGCTGGGCGGGATGGCTCACACCTGTAATCCCAGCACTTTGGGAGACCGAGGTGGGTGGATCACGAGGTCAAGAGTTCGAGACCAGCCTGGCCAACATGGTGAAACCCCATCTCTACTAAAAATACAAAAATTAGCCAGGCATGGTGGCGGGCGCCTGTAATCCCAGCTACTTGGGAGGCTGAGGCAGGAGAATCGCTTGAACCTGGGAGGCGGAGGTTGCAGTGAGCTGAGATTGTGCCACTGCACTCTAGCTTGGGCAACAAGAGCGAAACACCATCTCAAAAAAAATAATAATAATGAAATAAAGTTAGCTAAATTTCTAGCACATATGCTTATTTTGGATCAGGCAGAGATTTGCCTTTGTTTTCTAGCTGCCATGGCAAAGCAAAAAGATGGGGGGAGGAGAGACATCTGATTTGTTAGAGAATTCAGTGATCATAACAAACCAGAACCATGAAATAAGCCAGTCACAAAAAGACAAATACTGTCTGATTCCTCTTAGAGGAGGTAACCAGAGGAGTCAAATTCACAGAGAGAGAAAGTAGAACGCTGGCTGCCAGAAAGTGTAGAGAAGGGGAATGAGGAGTTATTGTATAACGGGTACAAGGTTTCCATTTGGGAAGACGAAAAGAGTTCAGGAGATAGATGGTGGTGAGGGTGGCACAGCAGTATAGGCACTGACTGCCACAGAACTACACACATAAAAACAATTAAGATGGTAAATTTTCTGTCGTGTGCATTTTACCACAATTCTAAAAAGTTGTAACTTAAAAATGAAAAGAAAAAAAAAAAAAAGAAGCCAGCCCCCGAGGAGCTGAACTACTCCTTCTGATACGAAGATGAGGAAGAAGTGTCTCCTTAGAGTTCCACCAAAAGGAGACTTTTAAGGTTGCAAATGACAGCTTCAACAACATGCTTACAGAAGACACATTTCTCAGCCTTCAGTGGAGGTTGATGGCTTCACTCTAAAATGCAGTTCAGAGAAAGCACTACGGTGGGGCACGGGGATATCATGGCATCCAGGTAACCACACGGGATGGTTCATGGAGGCAGGAGAGGACATCTGCTCACGTGACTGTGGGAGAGCAGGCTGCCTGGTCTTCTGCAGAGGCTCCAGCAGGAGGGATCTTGTGCTAGCACCACTGCTGCCCAGTTTGAAAGTGAGACATGCAAATATGGCCACTTGGCCACCCACCAGAGTTAACACTGATGTGATACTCATGTCCCCAAGTTCTCCAGCCTTCAAGGCTCGACTCTTCCCTTAACATGCAAATAGCTACAACCTTAGCTCCTATCCCAGGAGGCTGCAGGAAAGCCAGTCTTTAGTGGGCTTCTCCTACCCCAGGTGTTTCTAAGAATCACCCAGGAATGCATCCACATTCCAAAGATCAGGCCTGTTTGCCATATCAGGTTGCCCTGGATGGACAACTTTTCCACTGCCTCTAAGCCACCCCTGGCTTCTCCATTCGCTGGCTCCCCCACTGCATAGACCCAGACCCCTCCTTTAGTCTCCCAGAACATAAGACCAGACTGCAATATTGATTGGAATTTTCTGAAAGCTCAAAGATAGCAAAAGGGAATTACAAAATAGAAACAGAAAGCTTAAACCTTAGAGCTAGGAAGTCCTAGCCATCTTTGTCCTTAACTCCTAATTTGTCCCACATTTCAGGGGCCAGTCTGCTTTTCCCCAAATGCTTTGACCATGTTCCCTACCTAGAATCTGGCTTCCCTGATACATTTTGGGGTCCAAAAAAGAGAGAAATCTCCCAGAGGGTCCTCCAAGTCCAATGAAATAATTATCTCTGAGATGCAACTCTGCATATAGACAAGACAACCCGTCATATTATTTTATAGAGTTACTTGGCTCCTCTTTGTCTCAAATACCTCCATTCCAAATAGAGTTTGCTTGAACACAACCAAATACACATTAAAGTGCTGCTTTTTTTTTTTTTTTTTTTTTTTTTTTTTTTTTTTTTTTTGAGATGGAGTCTGGCTTTGTCACCAGGCTGGAGTGCAATGGAATGATCTCGGCTCACTGCAACCCCTGACTCCCTGGTTCAAGCAACTCTCCTACCTCAGCCCCTCGAGTAGCTGGGATTACAGGCACATGCCACCACGCCCAGCTAATTTTTGTATTTTTGGCAGATACAGGGTTTCACCATGTTGGCCAGGATGGTCTCGATCTCCTGACCTCATGATCTGCCCTCCTCGGCCTCCCAAAGTGCTGGGATTACAGGCGTGAGCCACCGCGCTTCTTTCAAAACAAAACGCCATTTCCCTCAATGTTGAATCATAAAGTTGCAGTGAGTTTGTCCCTATCCCTAGCCATCATGTTTCCAAAATTGTGGAATGCCATCTCAGTTCAAGCATCACTCCTATAACTCACTTCTACGGTGGTGGAGCAGTAGGGGGCCAGCCTCATCGGTTCTGCCAGGCATACTCCTTCTGGCAGTGGGCAGGATGGTTTTAAATGCTGTGGCTTGGTAATTTGTGGACTCATTTGCAAGGCAAATGCAAGCTATCTAAAATTAAAGTTCAGTGAAATGGGGCACTAGCTAAGGATTTCTTTTGTTTCATTTTAAAACCACACTCTTGCTCTATGAGATTGTTATCACAGATCTAGCAAGAGGCCTGATCGCTTTCATTCACTGTATAAAATCGATTCCACCCTTCCCACTGAAGCTTGGATGAAAGAGTCATAAGGGAAGGGCCTTTTGAGGTCGGTGGTGGCTAGCTGCAGCTGAATGTCAGTGCCATAAGGAAAAGGGCCAGGCTGGGAAGTTGGCCTGGCCCAGGAGCTGTTCTCTGTATTCATGTTGTTGGTCACAGTCCCCAAGCAGGAGGCTTTGTGCTCTGATTCCTCTTGGTGAAGTGTAGGGTAGAGTGGTCAACTTCAAAGCCCAGTGCAACTTCCTCAGCTCTTTGTCAGATTCAACCCAAGTCTGATCCAATCCTGGGGGGTGGAGGTGGGGAGGGGCGGTGCAGTATTTGACTTAGTTTACTCTTGGCAAAATAGATCTTCCTGAGTCTCAGGGAGGAAAACGAGCAGCTTAGACAGATGTAAACAGGCTCTGAGGCCCTTTGGACATCAAATAACACTAACAAAACAACGTTTAGATGAGTTAAGTGTAAATCAATCAGAAACATATGGACTACATTTCCCTGAAAATACACAGGGGTTTACAAATTACAGGCACAGGGGCTTGGCAAAATGCAATTCAGGTTTTGCCAAACCTAAAATGTTTGGAGAAGATTAAAAGAAAGTAGTCTGACCCCAAATGCCTTCAACCCTGCCCATCTCTAACACTGATAATATCCCACATGACCATAAACATTTAAGGGCATGGATTTTAAGAGATTTATGTGCTGAATAAACTTAACTACACAACGAGCTGAGATTCTTTTCCAGAAGAATGTTCATAGAAAGCTGAAATTGCCAAGTGACTGTATTAACAAAGGGGAGAAAACATCTACCTTCTGAGTTGGGCCAAAGAGATACACCTACATGTTTTCACTTGCAACAGAGTGGGATATTCTAAGCTTAGATGCTCATGATTGCAGATTCATGGAGCACAGGCTCTGCTTTTCCCTGGTGTGGGTAGTCTTTGCACAGCGAGTGGCAGGCGGCCCCCTGCACCCATTTGCCGCATATGGGGACAACACGGGGACATATTCACTAGTGTCGCTGTTGTGTAGTGACCCTCCCACATGTGGCATTTCTATGTAAAAGAAAAGTTGTCCCAGTGGAACTAAAGCACCCAACATCCAACTGTTTGGGTTTTGAGATTCAAAAGTGAAGTCTGTCAAAGATACAAAAGATTTGGTGTATCCTCCTCACTCACCACCCAAGATGAGATGGAGTCTCCAAAGGAGAGCAGAAGGAAAGAGAGGACTCCTCAGTGGGGTCCCTGAGAAAGAGCTGCATTACTGCTGCCCCCTGGAGGATGGAGGGGAATAAAAGAACAACAACAAAAGAGGTTCTGAGATGGAAGAGCAAAGACACCACTGTCTGTTTCCTGGGTGCCCAGCATGGACAGGAGCAGCAGAGTAGAAAATGATTCCTGGTGTGCCCAGATCAAGAGGCCTGTGACAGCCCCATAGAATTCCCACAGCCCAGTAGTTGTGTAGGGTATGGGATGGAGGCATAGCAGAATTCCCTACAGGCCCTCAAAAGGGGACACAGAAGTACTTAAGAAAGATTCAAATCTGTACAGACCTTGCAGTGGGGGGTGAGAGAGGGCAGCCACAAACCTGTGGGTATCAGTGACCAAGAGTGGGATGGGGTGATACAGAACTGGGAGGCTAGTGTGGACGGACAACCTGGGTCAGAGGGCCCCTCTGTGTGTGTGTGCGTGCACGTGCGCGCGCACACACACACCCACACACACGCACGCTGCTGTGATAGTAATAAGCCACCCACAATGGAGACACAACCCCCAGCCAGAGAAAGACTATCCAGCATTAACTGACATTGTCAATCAGCAAGCCAAATGGGGACTTGAAATGGAAATTACACTGATTCACTAAAACAAAACATAATGTTTCTGGCACACTTCAGCTGTTGAGATTCTTGCTTTCTCCTCATGTGGATGAGGTCACAAAGTTGGTCAGGGTGGTGTGACTGTTAGATTGTTTTGGATATTCCCTGAACTCTAAGCAGCAGACAAAGCTTCACCCCACTTCATTTCATCCTAAGAAAACTTGATCTGAGTCATCAGGGATGAGCTGAGGCTGTGAGAGGAGGTGGGAGCGGGTGCAGACTTCAGTTGAAGGAGCAAAGGGGTCATCAATGGAAGTGGCAAGAGTGCAACCCACCAGCGGCAGGTGAGGGAGACAAGCGTGTTGAAGCTTCAGGGGTCAGGCGGCTGTCAAAGGCAGAGCAGTGTTCCATTGCTCCTCCAACAGAAACCGTTTTCTAGGATATGCTCACGCAGGCCAGCCAGCTCACCTCATCCTCTTGCTCTGGAGGAACTGAGGGAAGGGCTGGAAGGCATAGAGGAGCTCCAAGATGGTTGGTCGGCTAGAACCAGGGCTCTGCATGGAGAGGGAGCTGCTGAAGCCAGAGGAGGGGCCTAGAGACAGTAATTTTGAGGAAGGGAGGAAACTGGAATTGTTCATACTTGTGCCATTGGCTTTGTGGGGTAACCTACAAGTGGGAAGTTAACCAGAAGAAAGGAGTCATTGTCATTAGAGGAAATTCCAGGTCTTCTCCTGTGTGGCACACAGGATGGTTCAAGGGCCAGCCCACAATATTTCTGTTTTCCCCTGCATCTCACCTCCTGGTTAGAATGCGGTTCTAGACAAATGGGGCCTGTAGCAATTGAATATGAATTTGCATCCATGTTTACAAAAACAATCAGAGATTTTACACGGGCCTCTTCAGCATGAAATATGCAGTGAAGCTGCAATAACCACTGCTACCACCCACCTCCCTACTACCAGATTTGTTTTCTATGGCTGCTATAACAAATTACCAGAAATTTAGTGCCTCACAGCAAAACGAATGTAAAACCTTACAGTTCTTGAGATCAGAAGTCCAAATGGGTCTCACTAGGCTGGTCCTACTTCCATCTTCAAAGCCAGCACTGAAGAGGCCAGTCTTTTTCACACGGCATCACTTGACACTGATTTATCTTCCTCTTCCATCTTTTAAGAACCTTTGTGATCACACTAGATAATCTGAGCCCACCTGGATAATCCAGGAAAATCTTCCTATTTTAAAGTCAGCTGATTAGCAAACTTAATTCCATCTGCAACCTTAATTTCCCCTTGCCATGTAACATAGCATACGTGAAGGTTCTGGGAATTAGGATGTGGACATCTTTGGGAGATTGTTCCAAGCACTGGCTGTTATGCATGCATGCATGTACACACACACACACACACACACACACACACACACACCCTGAGAGACTCCCAAAGAGGAAAGTTGAACAATGAGCTCACTCATTTCTAGAGGCTCCTGCACCTGCCACATACGGTCCCACTTCTAAATAAGGCTGGCCTTTACTTTTTCAGACGTCAGAGGTCTACTACTTGCTTTCAATCTTATAGTGAGTTAAAAATGCTTTAGCCGGCAGGGCGCAGTGGCCCACGCCTGTAATCCCAGCACTTTGGGAGGCCAAGGCAGGTGGATCACCTGAGGTCAGGAGTTCGAGACCAGCCTGGTCAACATGGCAAAACCTCATCTCTACTAAAAAATACAAAAAAAATTAGTCGAGCTTGGTGGCACGTATCTGTAATCCCAGTTACTCGGAAGGCTGAGGCAGGAGAATCGCTTGAACCCAGTTGGTGGAGGTTGCAATGAGCTGAGCTTGCGCCACTGCACTCCAGCCTGGGTGACAGAGCGAGACTCCACCTCAAAAAATGGGCTGGGTGTGATGGCTCACACCTGTAATCCCAGCACTTTGGGAGGCCGAGGCGGGCAGATCACGAGGTCAAGAAATCGAGACCATCCTGGCCAATATGGTGAAACCGCGTCTCTACTAAAACTACAAAAATTAGCCAGGCGTGGTGGCACGTGCCTGTACTCCCAGTTACTTGGGAGGCTGAGGCAGAAGAATCGCTTGAACCCGGGAGGCAGAAGTTGCAGTAAGCTGAGATCATTCCACTGCACTCCAGCCTGGCGACAGAGCGAGACTCTGTTTCCAAAAAAAAAGAAAAAACCACAAACAAACAAGAACAGCTGTTTTCTACCTGCACGCTCCTGGAGCTGTGCTCATGAGGGTCTGGCCTCTGCAGAACATGCAGCTGTTTTTCAGAGCGACTTCCCAGCAGTGGAAGTGTTAACTGCAGGATTAAAGATGATGAGAAGAAAGAAATATTTTATATTTTTAAAACCCCAAAGTTATCGATTTTTATTATAAAAAACATATGTGCTTCCTCCTCTGTAGTAGAAGTGTTCCTGAGTATATGTAAATCAAATTCTTTATAGATTGAGTCATATTTTAGATGCACCAGGGGAGCTGGCTATTTAAAGGGATCCTGCTGTGAATCTTTCTGTCAAGCCAAGAGGCTGTTTGCGATGCTAATTTTCACCCCTTAATTTGTCTGTTTTGTAGGTTCAGATTTTAATAAAATCTCCAAAATTCACATACCAAAGCAAGCCACACCTGTATCCTATATTTCAAGGGTATCTTTTTCATAAGAGCTCAAAGAGCTGTCAGGTGGATTATCTCATTTATCTTCCCAACATTCTTCCAAAGGAGTTTGGGGCAGTCATTATTTCCTCAAAGTAGCTGTAACTGTCTCCCAAACAGCATCGCAGGGGTCCCATGAAAGGAAAAGACGTGCTCAGCTGAGAACTATTTATTTTCCAATTAACAATAGGCTCCGTCCTGGGAGGGGCATTTGGGGAGTTTTTCTTTAGAGCCCAGAATGTTCTTTTTTGCTGTTTTCACTACTGTCCAGATAGAGAAACTGAGGAAGTGAGAAATTAAGTGCTTTCAATGTAAATGTTTAGTGAGTGTCCCTATACAAGACATGGTGTTGGAGTTGGATGGGGTCAATGTCAAGAGCCAGAACACGCCCTTGCCTGGAGTTTGCCACCTAAGGGGAAGAAGGGCAGGTGGACAATACCAAGAACACAACATTAGGGAATGCTGATGCCTTTAGCTCACCCACAGTGTTCTTCTCCCAAGGATTTTAGAGCTATGACCTCATTCAATTCTTACAACACATAAGGTGAAGTTGGCTTTGGTTTTACTTTCGGTAGAACAAGGAAACTTAGAGATTAGTGATTTTCTAAAAAGCATATGACAGAGGAGAGAGCCAGGACTTAAATTCAAGTCTGTCTTTATTCAAAAAGCATGTGCTTCCCATGTCACTATTATTGAACATAGGCACAAGCAATGGGCTTTGCGAGTGTAGTGACAGGAATAGTAAATTCCGACTTTCAGGATCAAAGAACCTGTCCCAGAGAAATGCTGTTTGAGCTTGGTCTTGAATGGTGAGAAAGATTTCCATAGAGAACTAGAAGAACAGGGAGAAAGGTATGAAAGTATGTATAAGTGACCTGGTTGGTCCAGGCTACCAGAGAGCTGTGGTGGTAAACAAGGCTGAAAGGGAAGTTAGGGACACAGCATAGAAGGTCTTGAACGCTACCTTAAAGGAGCCGCACCCCTTCCCACAGTGGGTGGGAAGCCACTGAGACTTTCTGAGGGAAGAAGCAACATGAATTTTCTCTCTGGAAGACAGAAACTTGCTTTCTGGCATCAGTGTGAAGAATGAGTTTGAGTCAGATCATCAGATTTTAATACTTAAAGTTAGATAGCATTTTCTCCTCCAACAGAATGCAAGCAACCTGGTGGACATTGAGGGAATGCCAGGTGAGAAAAGGTGCAGTCAGAATCAGAAGCTATGTTGTTTGGCATCAGGATGAATTCTCTTTCCTTTAAACAAGGTGGCTGGACCCTTGAAAGGAGGGCAGGTCCTAGCCAAGCCCACCCCTAGTGCTTCTTCCCTTCCTCTGCATCCAGCAGTGCCAGGCATAGAGGAGTGGGCCATGATCTGTATTTCTCTTTGCACGCTGAGATCTTCACAGGTGCTAAGGATAGGGGCGTGTAGCCAAACCTAATGCTTGCCTTTTAAGCTGACTCCATCCTTCAAAGTATCTGTTGTAGGTCATCTTTGTTGTCTGTCCTAAACCATGCAACGACAAGCTGAGCTCAGTGAGCACCTGTTAGACCCATAACCTCTGGGGGTATGAGAGCCAAACATAATCATATTGAACCTTATCTCTTCTTCTAAGATACCAGTTTATTAGACTCATCCTGATGTAGTTTCAAGGTCTTTGAGCCACAAAACCAACTAAAGTTAAGATGGTGGAACTGGTGGGGCCTCGGGCAATAAGAAAGCCTGTCTCCTTTATCCACCCCACTCATCCACCAAAGTTTATGAACCTTTAAAGATCCATCCTTCAAAGCAACTATGTAAGCCCATGAAGGAGTAGACTTGGAATAAGGAATGTATTTTCCTTCAGTTTCTATTTTTTGGACAGTAGTGTAATTCTTGCATTTGTTAAAGACCTTGGGGCTCCTAGAAGAAAGGAGATTTAAGTATAAAAGCCATTATAATAGCATTACTATTAGCAGTAGCAGGTTTGGCATGAAGCCTGGGCCACCCGGACTCCAGAGGCCTAAGTTACTAAATGGGAGGCTCAGCGTGACTCAGATGGATCTGATCTGTTAGCCAGGGAGGTGCTAGGAAATCTCCCTAAACACAAAAGGAATGTTGTGGTGAAGGACTGAGTGAGGAGGAGGAGAGAGACAGGAAGAGGCAAGAACAGAGGGCAAAACCAAATTCAGGGATATCTGGAGCTCAGAGCAGGTGCCACTTACAAAGCGAGATTTCTGGAGTCAGGAGGCTCTCCTACCCACCTGCCACCCCCTCCTACCTAAGCATGCCTGGACTCCCATGAGGCAGAGGTTTTACTCCTTTGGCTTCAGGCCTTGTATCCACTATAAAACTTCTGCTCTGCTCTCCCACCCTGAAAAGGTTAGACTAGCTGGTCCTGGATATCTCTGAACCCCTCTTTGCAGAAAGGCCCTCGGGCACGTGGAGGGAGACAGCTGTAAACAGTATGCCACAGAGGGAAGTGAGGGGATGGCTGGGAGGGCTGCATGGACACCGGGAGACAACCAGCCTTTGCATGGATGCCCATATTGGATCTGGGCCAAGCCTGCTCCTCCACTTAGGAGGAAGCATTAACTGCTCGGCACCTTTCACCTCCCCAGAACAGCTTGGTCAACCTCCTGCCATGGTGGCTTTTGTGCAAAGGCAAGGTTTGCACATGGAGACCCTGCTAAAACCAGAGAGCCCTGGGAGAATTCACAAGACACTCTGGCTGAACCGCTGGGAACTGATGACTGGAACTTGGCCTGTACTCACTCCCCAGCACATTGAAAAGGGGACTCAAGGTGATTTTCCCAACACTGAATCTGGGAATCCTGTTAGTCTTTAGACATCACCACCACCATGAATAACTAACTGCCATTTATTGACGTGGGAATGAATTTAAGGACTAGGAGGAAGCATTTCAAGAAAACAAAATGGCCCAAATTTGCCCCTCCAAACTCCCAGTCCTCATGGTTAGAGGCTGCACCAAGTTGCAGCCATAGCTGTAGCTCACATGGGTGACTGCCATAGCCCTACGTCACACTTTTCCTGCTGCCAAGCCCTGTGGGGCTGTGTGAAAGAGGCAGAAAAGACATATGGCAAGACTTTTTTTTTTTAGACAGAGTCTCACTCTGTCACCCATGTTGGAGTGCAGTGGCGTGATCTCAGCTCACTACAGCCTCCACCTCATGAGTTCAAGCAATTCTCCTGCCTCAGCCTCCCGAGTAGCTGGGATTACAGGTGCATACCACCACACCTGGCTAATTTTTGTATTTTTAGTAGAGACAGGGTTTCACCATGTTGGCCAGGCTGGTCTCGAACTCCTGATCTCAGGTGATCCCCCCGCCTGGGCCTCCCAAAGTGCTGGGATTACAGGTGTGAGCCACTGCACCCAGCCTATGGCGAGACTTTCAAAACAACCCCCTACCACTGCCTGTCATAGCTGTCAGAGCCTATGTTACACGATGGTTAAGAGCAGAAAATTTGCAGTTAGACCTGGATTTGAATCCTCTCCACCACTTTCTAGCTCTGTGACTGCAAGAAAGCATCTGCCTGGGCGACAGAGTGAGACTCCGTCTCAAAAAAAAAAAGAAAGCATCTGAACTTCTAATTCATTCTCAACTGTAAAATGGGGCCGCTAGTAGTACTTTCCTCAGAAGATTAAGAGAATGAAATGAGGCCAGGCATGGGGGCTCACGCGTGTAATCTCAGCACTTTGGGAGGCTGAGACATGAACCCGAGTTTGAGGCTGCAGTGAGCCATGGTTGCACCCCTGCACTCCAGCATGGGTGACAGACTGAGATCCTCTCTCAAAAAAAAGGGGGGATGAAATGAGTGCTAACAAATGCATAGCACTTGGTGCAGTGCCAGCACATAAGTACACTATACATGGGCAACAATCTTCCTCTTTCAAAAAGAATGTGTGGAGGAAACACATTGCACCTGAAGGCTCAGTCCACTGCCCTGCTGATCTCTCAGTGTGTGGAAGGAAGCCTATCGGCACTGCTATGCACGAAGATCAGTTCTGATTTCCCTGGAAGTCCCTTGAGCTATCGACTAACCCTTGGTCTGGGCTCTTGATTCAAGAAGAAAAAAAAAATGCAGGTAGAATTTGTGAGAAACAGGTGGACACTTCTGTTTAAGCCGCATGACTGGAAGAGTTCGCATGTGACCACAGACTATGGATCTTGGCTGGTAAGCACTGCCAATGATGACAGCAACAGGGATTTCCAAGTAGCCACAAGTATTTCCACACTACGTCAACCCATAGCTCCACAGATATTGCCAAGCCAGGGCAAGGAGCCCTCTTGCCATTAAATCCATCACAGCAAACTATTAAGTATGACCAAGGAACACTGGGACCAGAAAGTCCAGATGAAATGCACTTAGTCTGGGTAGCCATTTTGGATTCTCGGCTCTGTCCCTGAATTTCCTGAGCACGCTAGTAGCCACGCTGAGGCTTAGTCCCCAACGTTCACCTCACACAGAAAGAAAATAGAAACTCATTAAAAGGGGTGGCACTGGTTGCCTTACTCCAGAAGAGCACATTGGGACTTTTTTCTTCTCATTGACCTGCTCTGTTGTCCCCCAAGACGACGTTTCAGGGAGGAATTTACCAAGAATGAAATATATATATAAGATATAATTTATAATGCAGTCCAATGTAGAAAACAGATGGTGTTGGAGCCAGACTGACCTGGGTTCACATCCTAACGCATAACTTTTGTTATGAGAGGCCTTATGTTGCTTAACTAGCTAGGTTAAGCTCAGCTAGAGTTTCAGTCGTCTCATCTGTAAACTGGTGCTCTAGTCCAGTGGTTCTTTAGTCTTGGTCAGAACCACCTGAAAGCTTATTAATAAACATAGTGCTAGGTCCTACTCAGAAGGCTGGGGCCTAAGAATCTGCCTTTCAACAAGCTCCTAGGGGATGCTGACACTATTGGTCCAGAGATAGGATTATAGCCTAAGAACCACTGCAATTGTTTAATCTGTATTACAGCCCTTGCTCACTTTCAGAGACAGGCACATAGCAGGAAGGGCATCAGGGTTTGATGGACTAGGAATCTTGAGGGCTGGGGAGCCCATCTTCCACCTACTAGCTGTGTCAGTTTCGATTGCAAAATGAGGATAATGGTATCTACCCTTGCATGTGAGAATCTAATGAGAGGATAAATGTGAAATGAAAGCACCTTATAAATTAAAAAGTTCTAAACAGTTGTAAAGGATTGAATATGAGGATTATTGAAAGGTTAAAGCTCATGGTGCAGAGAGCCTGTAGTGCAGTGCCTGGCAAACAATGGGGGCTCGATAAATATTAAATGTAAAAAAAAAAAAAAAACCCACAAAAGTAAAATTTGCCTTACTCCATGCCAGAGATTTCAGTCTTTGTCATATATTAAAATAAGAAAAGGTAATAAAGTCGTAACACATGCAGTTCATATTCCAATCGTGGGTGGCAAGGACCTCCTTCCTGGCTTCTGATCCAATTCATTATTTGAATCTCCACTACTTAATGTGGAACCACTGTGGATCTTGATAAGAGGAAAAGGCTGGGCTCTGTTTCCACTTTGCTCTTGGCAGTCCTCAGGCCTCCAGTATAACTTTCTTAGAAAATGAATAGGGCTGGCTCCCAGAGAGACTAATCTAATCTCATCTTGTCCACTCAGAAGATCCATATCAAACATTACAGACTGTCTGACTGCAGGACTACAGCAGGAAGGGGCATCTAATTCCATCTGGATTTGGATCAGTGATTAAACGATCAAGTGAGAGCCATTAGCATGGTAGAAATAGAAAAGCAAAATATAACTGGCCTACTTCTTAAACATTGTTCTCATCTAAGGTGTTATTCAAAGAGCCCCCACACGAAACAAAGAGCAAGCCTGCGAGAGAGGAGTTTAAAGTCCACAGCCTCCTTTAAAAACAGACAAGAATGCATCAACATGCTGCATTTTCACTGTTTATGGGCATGACAGTCTGATCAGATAACCATGCTATGCCTAGAGACCTAATTAGTAATCCTCTGGTGAATTTTAAATTACTTTTAAAGGAAAAAAAATATGTCTCTGGTAACTCTTGGTTGAATAAAATGTCACTCATTTCTGATCAGCCATTTTCAGAAAGGCTCTGCCCGCTTCAAATGGAATTACGGGTGAGTTCAGTTACCCAGAAAAGGTATATTTCAGCTAATCAATTTTGAGAGATCTAACAGGTTCAAACACCTACGACTGAAACCTCTACATTGTTTTTGTTTTACAGTACAACCTGGCTGCCTTACCAAGAGGGCACCCAGAATCATCAAAATGGATACAAATGCAATGTTATTGCCACAAGCACTTTAAATACATCTCTCAAGATGCTACATGAAATACCCAGATTTAGGTCAAACTAGTTCAATTTGTGAAAGCAAAACAAAGTTCAGAAGCCAGATCAGTTAGGGACTGTATGTCTACTCTTTGCCAGATTTTAATATTTAATTAGATACAGGTTAAAGCTTTGATACTTTAAGGCGGCACATGCTAAAAAAAAATCACAAATTAGCAAGTTTGACAGTTCTTTGATGTTAAGTTTCTACTAAGAGACTGAGTGATTTTAAATTGGAAAGAAAGGAGAGCGGAGGGAGAGGAAGAAAGAAAAGAATGAACTGATTCTACAATCCCAGAATAATCACTCTTGGATCTGCTGCTCAGGGAGAGAAATTTCTTAACATTCTTACAGTTCAAAATACTTAGGTTGCCTGTTTCATGGAGGGTGTATTTAGCAAGAAAACCTAGACAGGGGTCAGTTATTGCACTTACAGCTCATCCTTTTCCAGCATCACCGATAGGCTGAAGGCTCTAGAAATCTAGTTGCCCACACCCTTGATCTAAAAGAAAATTAATCCAAATATGTTTTATCTATTTCCCTGTAAATGCTGTCAGTGCTAATGATGTGAAACATTTCCAGGCAAGACTTTCATTTTTAAACTTCAGGTTTAGAGAAGTAGAGGTAGAGACTTAGAGTTGGTGTGTTTCATTAGAAGCCTTCATGATCAAACCAGAGGACATCAGAAAAGTTTCTAGGGGGTTCTTTCTAAACTCTAATCCAGGTCACAAAATCTGGAAGAGCAAAAGAGGCAAGGAAGCCAAACATCTCATAGGGAGATAGTGAATTCCTTCTTTGTGATCCTAGGTTCTTTGGGAAAACGCTCGTCTGTTTTATAAGCTTTGACATAGGAAGTAATCATCATTGCCTAATTGAGGCAAAAGCAAGGGGTGCTGAAAATTTGCACAGATGCATTGTTATGAACCCAAGTTAATGCCTTCATTCCCCATTTATTGATTATATCCCACCTGTCACCAAATGTTGGCGTTTCTGGCCCTGAGATCTGTCTGCTTCTCCCCAACCTTGTCTCTACTTTTCTTGACAACTGCAGTCAGGTCCTCAGAGGTTTTCATGTTCTCAGTTTTTAGCTTGAGAGCCTATTGTTTACACTGCTGCTGTCCTTTCTGTTTAAAGAGTGCAAATCATTTTACTCCTGGGGTCCGGAGTTTTATGTGTGTACTATTTAGCAGTCCTTACTGTTCAAATATACTAAGATATGAACTCCGTCACTTCTGGAATAAGCAAGTCCTATCTTCTTTAGAACACTCAGCATTTCCCCCCTTTAATCTGTACAAATGAGTGATTTGTATGTGGAAAGAACAGCAAGAATCAGAACCAGGAATATCTATGCTACAGGTACGTAAGTGATGTGGTATTAAGATAATCAGTAAAAAGTACAGTCATTCAAAAATATTTATAAAAATATCATTTATGAAATGACAAAACTAGTATTCTGCAGGGTGAGAACGGCACATCAGCTTGGTAACACTATTCCAGCACAGCATGTAAATACCAGCAGTTATTAGCCTACCCTGCCCAGTACTTTGCATACATCATGCCCAACCTTTGCAACAATCCTGTTATCTCCATTTACTGACATCACATTGCTAAATGCAGATCCCTTTGACTCTCAAGCATGTTCTTTGTTCTGTCACTGCAAGTACACACCAAATTCTGTTAAGAAAATTCATCACTGAACTGGTATTTTATCAACCCAATATCATATAATATAAATAGAATCAATCAAGCATTGCTCAAAACAATGAGCCAGTGGCTAAGAATTGAAAATCAATGTAATTGAGACTTTCTTTTTTAAGGGCAAAAAAAAAAAAATCAGAAATGTGTGTTCTAAAAAAAATTATGGACATGTCCAAACTGTGCCATAAATGTTAGATTAAGTTACTTTCACATTTCTTTTTTACTCTAATAGCCCTTTGTCTATTTTTCTTTTTTCTTCTAATTAAGTATATACTTTGTAAGTTTTCTATCTGAAATGTTATTACCAGCGATGAAGTACAATGCAAAAGCAGCAGAGACATGTCAGTCCAGATAAAATATTGTCACAAGCCATACAATCATTAAAAACCAATGATGATGCATGCTTTTCTGATGGCAACACTACCTGAGAGTTAAGTTGACACTGAACACTGAGTCAGCTTGGAAAATGTCCATCAGTGTCAACGCTACAAAAGAAAATATTAAAACAGGACACCAAACCATTTTTCCCCTTCCCACTAAGTGTTTATTTTTTAGCTTTTGCATCAGGTAGTCAACTGAAACACTTCAACATCAGAAAGCTGGCAGAATGTTAAGGAAAAGGAGTGATTATCTCTCCAACAGATGTGACAAAATGGTTTCAAGTTGGAAACAGAATTGCATAAATGAATCAACTGAATGGAGTGGGGGAGGGCAGGGAGCGAGAAGAAAGTAGTAAGCATCTTCCAACAGGACTATGAGGGGAAAAAAGGCACTGTTGAGCTGTGTATTTATAAAATAAAAGTCAAAATAAGCAATCCATGTTTCCAAAATTACATTCAACACTGCTTCAGAGATGCTCACATACCTCTCAATAGAGAGCTACAAAAACTGTCTAAAAAATGAGATAGACAGCATCAATGTCCCAACACAGGCTTAACAGTAATGTATTTTAAAGAGTTCATCACCATCAGGGTCCATTTTATAAATAGTACCGCAAAGGCCACAAAGCTGCATGAAATTACAGGATAAATCTGACTAAATGATCATTCATTTCAATCTCTAAAATTCCTGCTCCAAGTAATCAGAAAGTAAGCTCCACTCCAGAGGAGCTGAATTGGCAGTGGATTTGAAACAGGGTTGCTTTTCTCCTCAGAAGGCTGCCTAAAGAGCAGTTTAGTTGGCATCATACAGCAACTCTGCATAGGGTAAACGGATGCAAAACCGTAACAGCAATTTCTCTACTTTCTCTGAAAGTAAACAATGCTAATTTATGAAGAGGTCAACTCAAATCATAAAGGAGAAGCACCTGGGCCTCTTAAAGGCAAACTACATAAAAGGTTACAGGGAGCTTCTCATAATAAGGATTCTAGGACCATAGGTGTGTTTGGGAATGACCAATGGGAAAATCCAGTGAGATGATTTACACAGATGTTCTCTACGTAGATTTGAATATAAATTAAAATGCCAGCTATGCATTTGGGAATCAGCCTTTAGGTTAAATTCTCTAGTGCTTTCAGAATTATTTGATTTTATTAAAAAAGAATCATTGTCTACAAACTATTTTCTTTCTAACAATGCAAATACAGTAAGCAAATCATCTGCAATATCAAAATATTGTTTGTAAATCACTGATGGCACCAACGATTTTAGGAATTTCCAATAGGACACATATTGAGAAAAAGCAACAGATTATAGGCGTTAACCAAATTTTAAGATCAGAAAATTATAAAAATCAGTAAGTTTAAACTATCTAATTTTCAATAGTTTAAATCCAGTCATCAGGAATTCAGAAGCACCCAATATGTTTGAAGTTGCACAAATGCACATGGATGACAGGAAAGTAATCCCCATGCAATATCTTAAGTGTTGCTATTAGATATATTTAAGTGCTACTTTACAGATTAAAGTTGGGTAAAATCAAAATATATTTTACTTCCCATTAGATTTTAAAACAATCACAATAATTTATCAACAGTTGCCATTTCACAGCAATTAGAAAACAGGAGTTGATACAAGTTGAACAGAAAGGTATCTTTTCATCTTTTAGGAAATAAACATACATATATATATTTCACATACACACATAACCTTATCTTTAAAATTCCAAGTGGTTAATTTACTTTTGTATTATAAAAAAATTATCTCCCTATGGTCAAAATACTGAAAAAGCGCAAAGGCTGAAAAAAGAAAACCACATTTGCCACTTAAAAAAAATACATTATTGTCTCAGTGGTTCTATTTATTTAACTGATTATAAAGTATTATGACTCCTAGTACTGTACTGGACCTGATGGAATTAAATCCACCCCTTTCTCAGTCTCCAGAAAGGATACTCCTAACCCACCCTAAAATATGGTAAAACAAATGCCCCTATTCTGAACTGTTAAACTGGGAAAGAAAACATGCCCACCTGGAAACAATATAAGTCATAAAAGTTTATGAATCTGTGCGAGAGACTACACGAATCAGAAAGCAATTCTTTGGATGTATTAGGAGCTTTTAGAAGTATATAAACTCTTTTAGGCCTCTAGAGTACAGATACGAAGATGATTTCTCCATAAATAATGATTTAGCCAGTGCAATGGTTGGTAGCCCATGGTCTGCATCTGGGATGTCTTCTGTTTTTGTAAATAAAGTTTTATTGGAACATAACCGTGCTCATATGTTTACATAATGTCTATTGCTGCTTTTGTGGTACAATGGCAGGGTTGACTAGCTGTGACAGAGACCATATGGCCTGCAAAGCCTAAAATATTTACTCTCTGGTCCTTCCACAGAAAGTTTACCTACCTCCTGATCTAGTTCACAAAGTACTGCTCTAGTTACCTAAAAGAGTTAATGCACCTCAAGAAGATTTGGGCATGTGGTGCAACTTGTATACTGGGGTTTGTTCATTAGCAGGTAATGTCAAACCCCACCCTGAAGTGGTGCTTTACTTTTGGGCAAGGAAATAATTTGTATACACTTTCAGGAAATACCTATAAAAATCAATTTGAAAAAAGAAAGAAAAAAGCCAAATAATAATAATAAAAATAAAAAGCCTGGCTATGTTCTTTTAATACTTTTATATTATATTATTGTGAGGAAAGGGTGCTAAAATGATTCTTCCTGTCATTCTTTTAGTTTTTCTCTAGTTTGTTTATAAATGTTTTCTCATAAGAAGTGTTCCCTCATGCCCTCCCATAACCTTTAAGGCAATCTACCTAAAATGCTTACAGTCTGTGAAGCCTTGTTCAGAAATATTTAGTTAAACCATAGGTATAAAATAGCTACCATTTCTGAATAGTAATGTAAAATAAAAACAGAAACATCTTTCAAATTTGAAGAGCAAAGTTTCCCTGACCCTAGTCAGCTAACAAAGCCTATTTCTAACAGGGAACTTCCTAAACTCAAGCAGCTGCTTATGAAGCTTTAAGAGTTCACAGGTGTTTCATATTTCAATCGTTGCTGAAACATGGAAGATAAAACACCGGGAGGATATGTATCAAACACAAATTTATATCAAGATTAACTTTTTCAACCAGCTTACAAGCAGACTTTTCCCTTTCTTTGTTAAAAAAGGAATGCTATGAAACTATATGTTAAAGATGTTTCTATAATAATACCTTACATTTATATAGCGCTTTACAATTTTCAAAGTGCTTTCACATGCCATCTCATTTAATCCTCACAACAGCCCTGTGAGGTAGGTACAGCAGGTATTATTATCATTTCAAGATGAGGAAATTGAGGCAAAGAGAGGTTAAGTGACTTGCCCAAGATCACACAGCTGGTAAGTGGTAGAGCTAGGACCTGAAATCAAGGTTTTTGACTCCTTGTCCAGTACTCTTTCCACTGCAATTACTGCCTCAAGTTATGAATAATGAACTGTGTATCAAAATTGAAAGCTTATTGAAGTTCATTTCAGTGATGTCTTACCAGTAAAGTTAAATGAGAAATACAAGAACAGTAGGTCTGATGGTTTTACTTGACATAAAATTGGTGCAAAACCACTTTTGTCTAATTACTTGTAACCTTTTGGTCCAAATACATAAAATATGCAATATTTACAGCATTTTCCTTTTTTTGTAAATGCAATGCTTTAAAACACATTATAAAGCACCTTAGTAAAAATAGTCTACAGGTAAAAGTACAGAAGAAGTAGGAAAATCCTACCCATACCACCGCTCACTAATGGAGTCATAATACGGAGTCACCGATATCTCAGTTTACAGCTTTACAAATAACCCATGGAGAAACAAATACTAAACTTACTTTTTTGATATTAATGTGTAAAAATCTTAACTAAAACTTCAGACAATCTCAGTATTCTTTGAAGTATCTTCCCAATATTAGACATTGAGGAGACAGGAATGAGAAATACTGCTTTGACGCTTTATCTTTTTACCATATTAGTCATTTAAATTGATTTTTAACACTAATCAGTATTTAAAAAATTAAAACCACCTACATAAATATGGGCAAATCCAACTACAGCAGAAACATTTCTTAGCAAATGTGATTAAACATTCCAATAAATTTCATGAGACATGACTCACAAAAACAAAGTACACACTGCCAAACAGTTATTAACACAATTCAGTAGAGGTGTATAACCCAAACCCTCAGTGAAGGCAGAAGAGGCAAATGGACTCATCTTCATTCATGGTTAGTTGAAAAAATGCTTTATCAAAAACGAGAGTATCAGAACCTTTTCTGAAATTGTATTTAGCCTTTTGATTAGACCTGCCATGAGTTCATTTTAGGTGATGTATATTTTCTCCCAGGCAGGAGGTTTTAACTTTCACCAAAGTTTAGCCAGGAAAAATAAAAATGCCTGAAACTTAAACTTAGAACACTGACATACCAGCCAGTATCTACTTCCTTGACGTTACTGTATGTTTCCTAATTTGGCTCGATATAAACTGTCATATACACCTACTGTCAGCAATCCAGACTGTGGAGCTGAGAACAAAGGTGAAGATAGGGTCAAATTTTAGTTCAAGAATCCAATAGTCACACCTTATACTCAGTTCGACTTAGGGTAAATCTTTTCATAGAAAAAGTTTTGTGCGAGGATGTAGAGGTCTCCATCTTTTTCTCGAACAGCATGGGCTCTGATGAATTGGAACTGCTCTAGTGCAAATTCATAGAACTCATTCTCCATTTTCCAAATATCAGATTGCTGTAGTTTTGCAATGGTTTGTTTAGTGGGGAGTTTCTTCTCTGTGGTTTTCCTAAGATGAGATTTCTTTCCTACTTACAAAGGGGGAAAAAAAGGAAAGGTAAATAATTCTTGGAGAACACACAAAAGGTCAATGCCTCTTTATTTGAAGAGGTGGTTAATATGACATATTAAAGAATAGGTAACATAATTGTCTTATATAATTCAGGTAAAAATGGAACCTTGATCATACTAGAGCTATGATTCAGTCCTTTAGAATGTAAATTCTCAACCTAGTAAAGACTTAATGAAATGTCAAATAGTAAATGTAAGGATTGGCACACAGTGAAGTGTAGGCTGTCACCTCACACACTATATTCTCAAGTGCTTGGTGCTCTGAGACTAGTTCATTTCTGATAAAATATCTATTGCCAAACTGTATTCTATTTTCTCATAATCTATATTCTCTAAAATTATGTTAGAAGCTAGGGCATATGCATCCTCAAGGAAAGAGTTTCTATAACTGCATCTTATCAATCAACAGCAAAAAACAAAACAAAACAAAACAAAAGAAAAACATAATTAACTTATCACTTTCAGATACGTAATACAGCTGAGGCTGCTGAAACATGGCTTAGGCATACTTTAGTTCCACTATCCCACCTCTACTTCAAAATGGTAGTAGGCAGGACTAATACACAGGCCTATGTTTGACATCTGGCAAGAAATGTATTGAATACTATACATTTCTAAGGCTGGTTCTGTAGTTTGTATCATTCCACTATTTCTACAGTGCCTTCTAATTTTCATCTAATTCACAGTTATTCAATAGAAAATAGTGAGCAGAAACAGACAAGATACCTGCCTTTCTGGAGTTATCTGTTGTGAAATGTCGTCGTTTCACTGAAGAAACTTTAAGTCATATATTTACGAGTTGCAAACAAACAAACAAAAGAAACCAAAGAAAGTTTTAAAAAGAAACCCTTCCTTTATATACCTGTGCGATAGAGTTCAGTAGCACCCCTGAAAAACCGGGGCAATGCTGCCTCCAATAACATGATAAAATCTTCAAGTTCTTCAGTAACTCCCACCAGAAAATATTCATTAACTAGGTTATACTTGGCTTGATCCATAGCCCACCTGCTTCCCACATTCCTGAAACCAAAGAAAAGGAATTAAAACCTGGTTGTGAAATCTGCTGAGCGTTTTTGGTGCCTTTGACACTATATATTACAGAGAAAATAGATAAACACATGTATATCCAAAGTCTCAATGCCCTTTTATTACCATCCTGTGGGAGGCACACCTGTTTCTAATTTCCTTTGCTTCCATCTCCAGTTTCTGCTCAACTATGCAGTGCTAATTCAGAGTTTACCAGAGGACTTAACATGAGCAATTTAGTTTAAGGGCACTTTAAAAATGTATATGGATATAAGAAAATATACCCCTCCTATATGATTTAGTGTGTTTTAACTTTTTTAAGCTACACTAAATTCTGTTCATTTAAGAGCTCTCTAGTAAAGTGTAAACAATTCGTGTTTACTGCTTATTGTGTGAGTTTTGAATTTTTGTGAGCTGTTTTCTGAAATTTCTGAGGAACAGAAAATAGATAATGGCTCTGCTAAGAATCTTTTATTTTTATTTTCATTTACATTGTCAGCTAATGCTATTAACAGAGATTTGATCCAAAATAAACTCTACTTTTGGGTTCTTTTTAGCACAAATATTCCTTAATCCAAATTCTAGCTCTGCGTTTAAGCAGCAGTATGGTCTTGAGCTGATGGCTTCACCTGTCTCAATTTTGTTTTCTCAAACTATTTAAAAAAAAAAAAGAGGGGGAGGGGAGCCATGATTAATTGGTTTCTAAGCACCCTCCCAGTTCTGTGAATCTATGAAATATACTGAAGAAATACAATTAATATCTCCTCAAAAATGCCCAATAGAGCAATAGTCTTTATTGTTCTAAGGCAGGGTTTGGCAAACTTTTTATATAAAAAGCCAGAGGATAAATATTTTAGGTTTTGCAGACTACACAGTGATATGGTTTGGATATTTGTTCCCTCTAACTCTCATTCTGAAATGTGATTCCCAGTGTTGGAGGTTGGACTTGGTGGGAGGTAACTGGATCATGGGAGCAGGTCCCTTGTGAATGGTTTAGCACCATCCCCTTAGTGATAACTGAGTACTTGGCTCAGTTAGTTCATTAGAGATCTAGTTATTTAAAAGACTGGGGGCCAGGTGTGGTGGCTCACACCTGTAATCCCAGCACTTTGGGAGGCCAAGGCAGGCAGGTCACCTCATGTTCAAGACCAGCCTCACCAACGTGGAGAAACCCCATCTCTACTAAAAATACAAAATCAGCCGGGCATGGTGGTGCATGCCTGTAATCCCAGCTACTCGGGAGGCTGAGGCACGGGAATTGCTTGAACCCAGGAGGCAGAGATTGTGGTGAGCCGAGATCACGCCACTGCACTCCAGCCTGGGTGACAAGAGCAAAACTTCATCTAAAAAAAAACCAAAAAGACTGGGACCTCCCCCTTCATTCTCTTGTTCCCACTCCTGCCATGTGATGCGCCTGCTCCCACTTCACTTTCTGCCATGATTGTAAGCTTCCTGAGGCCTGCACCAGAAACCAAACAGATGTTGGTGTCATGCTTGCACAGCGTGCAGAACCATAAGCCAAGTAAACCTCTTTTCATTATAAATTACCATCTCAGGTATTCCTTCACAGTAATGTAAGAATGGCCTAATAGAGAAAATTGTTCCTAAGGAGTGGGCTATTGCTGTAAAGATACCTGAAAATGGGAAAGTGGCTTTGGAACTGGGTAATGGGCAGAGGTTGGAAGAATCTGAAGGGCTCTGAAGAAGACAGGAAGAAGAGGGAAACTTTGACATTTCTTAAGCTGAGACTGGTTTAATGATTGTGACAAAAATGCTGGCAGAAATATGGACAGAAGCCCAGGCTGATGAGGTCTCAGAGGGAAATGAAGAAGCTACTGAGAACTGGAGTAAAGGTCACCTGTATTATGCCTTAGCAACGAACTTGGCTGTGCGGTGTCCAAGTTCTAGAGATCTGTGGAAGTTTGAACTTAAAGACTGATGACTGGTTGGGTGTGGTGGCTCACACCTGTAATCCCAGCACTTTGGGAGGCTGAGGCAGGTGGATTACTTGAGGTCTGGAGTTTGAGACCAGCGTGGCCAACATGGTGAAACCCCATCTCTACTAAAAACACAAAAATTAGCCAGGTATGGTGGCACACACCTATAATCCCAGCTACTCGGGAGGTTGAGGCAGGAGAAATGCTTGAGCCCAGGAGGCAGAGGCAGTGAACCGAGATTGTGCCACTGTACTCCAGCCTGGCTGACAGAGTGAGACTGTCTCCAAAAAAAAAAAAAAAAAGTGATGACTTAGGACATCTGGTGCAATACATTTCTAAGCAACAAAGCATTTAAGATGTGGCCTGGCTGCGTCTAAGAGGCTACAATAAAATGCAAGAGCAAAGGAATGACTTAAAGTTGGAACTTATATTTTAAAGGGAGGCAGAGCATAAACATTTGGAAAATTCACAGCCTGGCCATGTGGTAGAGAAGGAAAGCCCCCTTTTTGTGTTGTTTTTTGTTTTAAAGACAGGGTCTTGCTCTGTTGCCCAGGCTGGATCTTGGCTCATTGCAGGCTTAACCTCCTGGACTCAAGTGTTCTTCCTACCTTAGCCTCCCAAGTAGCTGGGATTATGGGCATATGCCACTACACCTGGCTAACTTTTTGTTTTGTAGAGATGAGATTGCCCAGGCTAGTCTCAAATTCCTGGGCTCAAGCGAGCCTCCCACTTTGGTCTTCCAAAGTGCTGGAATTACAGGCATGAGCAACCACGCCCACTGAAAAGCTTATTTTCCAGGGAATAGGGCAGGGAATAGGGAAGGAATTTAATAACACTGTGGAGCAATCACTTATTAAGGAGGTTAGCATGACTAAAAGGCAGTCAAGTGCTAATATCCAAGACAATGGGAAAAAGGCCTCAAAGGCATTTCAGAGATCTTCCAGGCTGCCCCTCCCATCATAGGCCCAGAGGCCTTGGGGGGAAGAATGATTTAAGGGGACAGGCCCAGGGTTCTGCTGCCCTGAGAAGCCTTGGGACACTGCTCCCCACATCCCGGCCACTCCAGTTCCAGCCTTGGCTCAAAGGAGTTCAGGTATAGCTTGGGCCACCAGTCAGGGGGAGCATAAGCTGTAAGCATTGGTGGTTTCCAGGTGGTATTAAATTTGCAGATGCTCAGAATGCAAGTATGAAGGAGCTTGCATTCCACCTAGATTGCAGCTTCCATCTAGATTTCAGAAGTGGGTTGGGTTGGAGCCCTCACCCCACTCAAGAGACCCAAACAGGGAACTGTCTAGTGGAGCTGTGGGAAGGGGATTATGCCCTCCAGACCCCAGAATGGTTGGCTCACCATCAGCTCTCACACTCTCCCTGGAAAAACTGCAGGTACACTCAATTCTAACCCATGAGAGCAGCCATGTAGGCTGTACCCTGCAAAGCCATGGGGGCAGGGCTGCTCAAGGCCTTGGGAGCCCACCCCTTGCACCAGGATGCAGGAGATGAAGTCAAGGATTATGTTGGAGCTTTAAGATGTAATGACTGCCCTGCTGGGTTTCAGACTTGTGTGGGGCCTACTGCACCTTTCTTTTGGCCAATTTCTCCCTTTTGGAATGGAAATGTTTATCCAATGCCTATACCACCACTGTATCGGGAATAAATAACTTTTTTTTTTTTTTTTAATCTCACAGGCTCATAGGTAGAAGGAACTCATCTCCAGATGAGATTTTGGACTTGGGACTTCTGAGTTAATGCTGGAATAAGACTTTGGGACTACTGTGAAGGGATGAA
This sequence comes from Macaca thibetana thibetana, assembly GCF_024542745.1. Taxonomy (NCBI): domain Eukaryota; kingdom Metazoa; phylum Chordata; class Mammalia; order Primates; family Cercopithecidae; genus Macaca; species Macaca thibetana. Next base: position 86,293,714 of record NC_065578.1, on the reverse strand, counting down.
TATATTTTGAAATATGAGAAAGACATGAGATTTGGTGAGCCAGGGGCAGAATAATATGGTTTGGATGTTTGTTCCCTCCAAATCTCACGTTGAAATGTGATTCCCAGTGCTGGAGGTAGGGCCTGGTGGGAGGTGACTGGATCATGGGAGCAGATCTGTCATGAATGGTTTAGTGCCATCCCCTTGGCGATAACTGAGTTCTCGCTCAGTTCACACAAGATCTGGTTTTTTGAAAGTCTGGGAACCATACCCCTGCCCCTAGTGCCCACTTTCTTGCTCCCACCATGTGATATGCCTGTTCCTGCTTCACCTTCTGCCATGATTGTAAGCTTCCTGAGGCCCTTGTTGGTGCCATGCTTGTACATCCTGCAGAACAGTGAGCCAATTAAACCTCTTTTCTTCATAAATTACCCAGTCTCAGGTAGTCCTTTATAGTAATGCAAGAATAGCTAATACACATGGTTTAGGTTACAACTACTCAACTCTGCTGTTGCAGTGTGAAAACAGCCACAAGCAGTAAGTAAAAAATACATGTGGCTGTGTTTCAATAAAACTTTATTTATAAAACAGGTGACACAGCTGGGCATGGTGGCTCATGCCTGTAATCCCAGCACTTTGGGAGGCTGAGGCAGGTGGATCCCTTGAGGTCAGGAGTTCGAGACCAGCCTGGCCAACATGGTGAAACCCGATCTCTACTAAAAAAACAAAAATTAGCCAGGTGTAGTGTAGGCACCTGTAGTCCCAGCTACTCGGGAGGCTGAGACAGGAGAACTGTGAACCCAGGAGGCGGAGGATGCAGTGAGCCAAGACTGTGCCCCTGCACTCCACCTTGGGCGATATAGCGAAATTCTGTCTCTAATAATAATAATAAATAAATAAAAAAAACAGGTGATAGGCCAAAATTGGGTCTGCAGGTTACAACCTGTAGTTTGCCAATCCCTGTTCTAAAGAAATGGTTAAAAATTGAGAAGGCATTCTTTATAGGCTTCCAATTCTTATACTAGTATGAGGCTTTGATGTAATTTATTGAGTAGGACCTTAAACTCCACAGCAATCTAATAATATATCTCAAATAATGAAGAAATTCCTTGTATTTCTCATTATGGTTTAAGGAAGAAACTTTGAATATGTTCCTTTTTTCTCCTACTTCTCCTATTAAAATGATTGAATAGAACAAATAAACATGTAAAATTATTTTTAAAAACTGAAAACTCAACACATTCTGAGGAAATACATTTTTTATTAAACTATCTTCATTTTCCACTTGATATTTACTAGCAAACTAAACCACACCCTTAACCTTGGCTTCTCTTAAAGTCAAAATCAGTTTAACAGTAAAACCAGGTGAATTTTAACCTGCTAAGCCTTTACTTAATTTAACACAAATAGCTAAAACAGTAAGCTTTGGACAAAATAAGATTTATGACCACCTCCCAGTCTCTAAGAGCTCTACTGGAATACAGCAAAACATAGCACCAAAAATAAGAAATATTAAAAACCAGCATCTGAGAAAACAATGCAAGGATATTAGGATATTACTCTACATGAGGAATCTTTTAAATGCATTTAAAAGTAACTGCAAAACTAGATATTACTCAATTACATGTTATTTTTAGTCTAGTCTTTCACCGATTTCCCTACATCTAGCCCTTGTGAAATGAAACACAGATATAGAGATAATAAGAATGATAATCAATTTGAGCCAACTTTATCTCCCTACCAGCATTCGGAGCTATGGCCACAGAAGAACGGGATTTGAAGCCAGAGCTTCTCTGGAGCACAGTCTGAGCCACCTTCTGCTACACATTCATCAAAGGTCTAGAACAAAGACAAAGCAGCATGAGTAAGCCATAAATCCAAGTCTCACCTATCAAATATCTAATGTGGCAAATTGTTAAATAATTGGGTGAGAGTAGGTGGGATGAGACACTCTTATTTTGTTTGAAGTCATGTAAATTAATCACGGTTGGGCGTGGTGGCTCACACCTGTAATCCCAGCACTTTGGGAGGCCGAGGTGGGCAGATGACAAGGTCACAAGATCGAGACCATCCTGGTTAACATGGTGAAATCCCCATCTCTACTAAAAATACAAAAATTAACTGGGCGTGGTGGCTTGTGCCTGTAGTCCCAGCTACTTGGGAGGCGGAGGCAGGAGAATCGCTTGAACCCAGGAGGTGGAAGTTGCAGTGAGCCGAGATGGAGCCACTGCACTCTAGCCTGGTGACAGAGCAACACTCCGTCTCAAAAACAAAAACAAAAACAAAACAAACAAAAAAATCACATACTGCCTTGTAACAGGCAGCTCTTAGGATCTGGTTTAGAATCTTAGGATAGGTTGATCTGTCTGTCTGTCTGTCTATAGCTTTATCTACATAACTTGTTTCATGTGCTTTTTAAATGTGTTATGTGTTATGTTGTATCTTTCCAACTACAGTGAAAACTTCCTGAAGTAGCATTCGTGGATCATGCAGTAGCATTTGTATCCTCCAGAGCATATAGAATAGTGCTATATAAACCACTTGCACAATTAATATTTGTAAATGACTACTGAAAAGACTGCGCTTTGGGGATTTACATGGGTATTAAAGGCGTAGCTCTAGCAGAGATGAAGACAGAGGAAATAAAATATTTTCATGAGGCATTTGATATTATTTCTGAATTTTTCTAGATGGTCTTAGATTTGCCAGCCTAGGCCATTTTCTAAAAAGTGGTTTTATTATCATTTGTGCCGAATTTTGTAGCTCATAAAAAGAAATAAGAAATAAAACCTTACGTATCTATATATCTACCATATCCCAAACTACAGCTATTCAGATTTGAGTATTTGGTGGTATTTTCTCAAAATGAATAAACTATGTCCGTCAGGTGAAAGAATAGCTGACAGTGTTGATACCCCACATGCTCTCAGCTGGAAGCTATTCTGACCCTCAGGTGATATTTGGCAATGTTTGAAGACAATTTTGGTTCTCACAGCTGAGGTATGGGGGATGCTACCAGGTAGAAGTAAGAGATGCTGGTAAACATCCTACAATGTATAAGAAGCCCCCACGACAAAGAATTATCTGGCCCAAAACAACAATAATGTTGAGGTTGAGAAATCCTGTAATAGGCCAATGATAAAAATTAAGCTTTCAAGCAAAAAATAAAATTTTGGAAAACTTGTATCTGCCACCATAAGCTTGACAGTCTCCCAATACTTAAAGACTCTTCTGATGAGATTAGTGGTGATATTAATGAATATGAGTTTTTAATGCTGTATAACAAAATACATTAACATTTGAAAGGTCCATATAAGTCAGTGAACCAGTATGTCCCAAACGACCAATGTATGATGTTTCAAAATTATGCTTGGTTGAAAGATCCATTCCAAGTGTAAAACGTATCAACAGATTTTAATGTAGCAAAGTGTAAAAAGGTCACTGCTATGGTTTCAGATTCTACACTGCAACTAACTTTTGAAACTACCACTTGTCAAGTTTTAGTGTTTACTAAAGAATAGCCGCAATTTCTTGAAAAGGCTATTAAAATCCTCCCTTTTCCAATTATATATCTGTGTGAAGCTGGAGTTCCTCAATTCAACCAAAAGAACATTTTGAACAAACTGAATTCAGGAGCAAATATGAAAATCAGCTGTCTAGTTTCTCAGGGTTCAAAACAAAACAAAACAAACAGAAAATTTAAAAAAAAAAAAAAAAAAAAAGAAAATTGGCTGTCTATAGTAAGCCAGATGCTAAAAAGATATGCAAAAATGTAAACCGATGCCACTCTTTTCATTTTTTTGTCAGAGGAGAAATAGTTATGTGCATTAAAATATAATTTATGTTAACATATGATGGCTTTACTATTTAGTGTTTTAATATTTAAAAATTTTTTCAGTAAATGGCAAATTTACTGATATTGGTAAACATCAATAGATATAACTCAAAACAAAACAAAAGCCATAAACAAAAGCTCTTTTATGGAATCCTTAACAATTTTTAAGAGTATAAAAAGAATTCTTATATCAAAAAGTTTGAGAACCACTGATTTGAATGATATAGTTATTCACTGCTCATCTTTGGATTACTTAATATCCCTATTTTCCAGGTGCTGGGCACAGGTTAAATTAAGTAAAACTGTAGTTCTAAAATGTGCAAATTTGAAATCTCCCAAATCAAAAGCCTTCCATTCTTTACAAGATCAAGTGAAAGCTATCCTAGGTGCACATATATCTAAAATGTGTTTGAAGTGTAACCACAGAGCAGTTCAGATTACTAGAGTACGTCAGTTTAAAACATAACAGTTGCCGTAAGTGCTGAACTGAATACTGTTTAATACACCTCAAAATATCACTTGAGATGCAAATAATCTACAATGTTATAGAAATAAAGTTATTTACACTTTCTTGGGAATAAGCGCCATTGCAAGGTATTTCCAACATAATCATGGCCGCCCTTTAACCTCCAATCTAAAACCTGTCCAGCTTTAGAAATGTTATATGTATGCAGTCTTACCAACTTTACAGATAAGTTTAACGAAAACTCCTGCTAAAGATATTAAGGAGTTATTTGCAACAAACACCACTTAACTCATTAGGATATCAGCATTAGGTTAACCAACATGTGTATCACAAGAAACAAGCCAAATTACTAAAAATGTCTAATCACCAATATGTTTCAAGACTGAAAAGGTACATTCTATCATAAAACAAAGTAATTTATTATTATTATAAATTCAATTATTTACAGATAGCCCTGTCCTCATAAGAAGACAATGCAATAGTATTTTGCTGATATTATCAACACTACATCTAAATAAACAGGCATATTAATGTTTATTTTATAATGATATTAAAAAAACAAAAAACAAAACAAAACAAACCCCAGGCCTTATTATAATCAGGGTGAAGAACAGGTAAAGCTCCAGGATGGCCTATCTACCTAAAACTTTCAAACATGAAAGGGAGACGATGTTAAAATGTCTGCCTGGATTTTTTCATGAATACTGAATATGCAACTTTGGAACATGTTTCACAGAAAAATGTCAGTGACATGTTGCATTTCTTCTCTCCTTTTCAAAGGATATAAGAGAGGTTAAGACTATGGACTCTGCAATTAGAGTGCTTGGTTTTAAATTCCAGCTCTACCATTTACTAGTTGAATGACACCGTGCAAAATACTTAGCTTTTCTGTGCCCCCCAGTTTCCTTTTCTGTAAAATGAGGACAATAACAGCAACCACCCTATAGAATTGTTGTGCAAGCTACCTGAAAAAATACATATGAAATAACTTAAAACACTGCTTGGTATAGTATACAGTAAATGTGAGCTATTATTAGTTAATACTGTTACTGTTAATAATTACTGTTAATAATTATTAGTTATTATTACCCAATCACCCAAACTACACAGGTTAGGAACCACAGAACCATGCTATCCAGGGCTGACAATGACAAATGATGGATATAGGGGCCTACATGACTGCAATCTTTTCCTTTCCAACACTAACGCTAATATTACTTTGGTCAAAGGAGGGAGACAGATACTAACATTTACTGAGTCAAGAGTTAGTGTACATAGGGCTAATACAAAAAATAAAAAGAAAGTGCACAAGTGAATTTAGAAATAAATATCAATAAATTATAAAGTAGTAAGTTGTAAGAGTTATACTAATAGATTTTATAAAACTTTTCAGAATCTCCATAATAAATATTTCTAGAAGATTAAATAATGCTAAGAGATAGCATTATTTAAGAAAACAGATTTGGTTAGTTATCTCTGGATCAGTACCTTCTGCCTAAAACTTTGAGACTAAAGAAACAGCAATTTCTAGAAATCATTAAAAAGGAAAACAAAACAAAAAACCACTGTCCCATCACGTGACACAGAGGATACAACTAATTTAGAAAAAATACTGTTGGGTGTTAATTATCATAACATACCAAATATCTGGCATCGCTACTGTGTAACAGTTTAGGTTTAAAATGTGCAGAATTCACACACTCAACCATTTGTTAAGCACTTACAGGTAACCTAGGTATGATGTTAAATTCTGAGGAAACAAAGATGAATTAAATATATGCTTCAGGAAATTCACCACATTTTGGAGAAGACAGTATGTAAACTGGTAATCCAAATATCACAAAATAAATGCTTAAAAGAAAGAGATTTGAATGAAGTGCTCTGGGAGCCCCGAAAGAGATATGACTAACTGCCTAGAGGCATCAGAAAAGACTTTATGGAAGTGGTCATGTTTGAGCTACATCTTAAAGGTGGATAAAGAGTTTTCCAGAGTAAACGAAAGGCATTCTCAATATAGGGAATAACACATGTGTAAAAAAGTATGAAGCATTAATAACTTAAGCAATAAGTTCAGAGGATGGTGACATTTCATGTGGCCAAAGCACTGGGCACCTAAAGGAAAATCAGACAGGAGAGCTTGTTCTGAGATCGTGTCTAGTTGTGTCTCCTATGTCTTAATCTGTGAGCAGTGAGGTCCCAGTAAAGGTTTTCCACCAGAGAAGTGACAAATCAGTTTGATGTCTTAGAAATATAACTCTGGTAATACTCTAGAAAATGCAATGAAATGGAAAACAACCAAAATCTGAGCCTGTTATGAACTTTGTTGAGCCATTATTCTCTTCTTGCCAGAAAAAAACAGCTGCTTAGCAAAATACTGTCCTTAAGCTGATGATCACAAATATAAACAGCCATCAATACTAAGAGAATCAAAAAATATACAAAAATATATCATATTAGTGAATAATTACAATAATCACACAGAAAATTGTTAACAGAACCATAAAGAAAACATGATTCTGCCCTGGAAAAGAAATATTTTAAAAAATCACAAAAAAATGTATATTACAATATATCAGCTACGTAACTTCATTTTGCTTCTTCATATTTTGGGTTCTCTTCAAAATTTCCACAATAAGCAAGTAATACATTTATAATTAACATCAAATTTTAAAAGCACACTGCTCACTGCATTTCATAAACAATTATCTTTATAAAAATCTTAAAACTAAAATATTACCTTTTTGTCTCCTTGTTTTCGTCTCCGTAACCCTGGTCTATAATCATCTCCAAATCTCAGAAAGTAATAATAAGAAACTAGCCTCTCAATAGGATCCCTTATGACATTAATGTAAATTGGTTTCTTCTTCACACCAAATCTGAAATAAAACAAAATTTCAAACGTGAAATCAACATTTGCAATCTGTTTAGGAGTGCCCTGAAATTATATGTTTAAGTCTGAAGTACTGGTCCTATAAGGAAAAAAGAACATGAATTAATTTAAATAATTTGTATGTGTGGCTCTTGGGAACTATTTCATGATTATTCATGTCAGAATATAGTAAACAAGAAATATGAATTTAAAAGTTACGTCTGAAGATAAAGGAAAGGAGATAAAAATGAATGAAAAATAATTTTAAACTTTACCAGCAAGAATTATATAAAACATTTTACTTCTATGTCTTCATTATACTTTAAGCCCAAGTAGAAAATCCCTTCTCAAATTAGTACCCACATATTACTAGGAAAGAATCTAATATTTATAATTTTAAAAAATGAACTTATTTTAAAAATTGTTTTATTACATTCCTGAATAGATCATCTGGTGCTACAGAAAAATTCAAATCTGCATTAACTATGTAGCAATGATTTCTCACTTCTGGCTCATCAAACTAGCCAGATTTGATAGTGTTTTCTGAACACCATCAAACGATACAGCATCAGTGAACACAAGTTGACCATTATCAATCTACCTTCTGTTGCTGATTTTAAAGACAAGATAGAAGTGAAAGACACTAGGTTTTCAGCATTATTTTCTTAGGGAATGACAGAGTTGATGGAACACTGAAGACTTTTACTTTAGCAACCCTTACAGACCCTAGAACTGTACAACTGGCTCCCTGTTTTATTATACTCCCTTGTCCCCAGTCTTAAAATTTTACAGCTACTATGTTGATTCTTACTTTTCCATAATAGTTCATTTCATAAAATTTCAAAGTCGTTTTGATTGTTTTGTAAGCTTTCTCACAGATGTGACCTGTCTTCATCATTCTTTTTCTTTACCACTTCCCTTTTACTCAGCCTCTTGCTTAGATTACTGCAGTAATACAGTTTTCTAACATCCAGTTTCTCTCCCTTTCAATCTATCTTCCATATCAATTCTCAAAGGATGTTCCTAAACATTATTTGTTAAATCACTCTTCTTACGAATCTGAAATAACTCTACTGATGTATTGATACGAAACCCAAACTCCTTTGCTGGTTGTCTTAGGATTCTTTTACCTTATGTCTTAGGTACCACCTTATTGACCTAACTTTCTTTAACTCTCCTCAAACAAGAAACCATTTATCTGTTATAGTTAGGTTGGCCTTTTTTATCTCCTCCCGTATCAATACTTATTCTATTTCTCTTTAAATATCTTTGCTTATTCTGTCTTCCTTGAGTGTCACTCTCATTTTTCTTTTCTTTTTCTACATTAATTCATTCAAAAATACTTTTTGTATGCACCTAATATTGCCAGATATAATACTATTCTAGGTACCAGGAATACAACAATGAACAAAAAGACTAAATTTCTTGTCCTTCTAGAGCTGACATTCTACTTGGCACAGACAGGCAATAAACAAATAAATAAGCATATATTACAGATGATAAAAAGTGCAAAGGAGAAAAATAATTCAGTGAAAGGGAATAAAGAGTGCTAAGGAGGTGAGGGAGAATACAATTCAAAATAGTGTTTTTCGGGAAGACATCACTAGTCTTATGTAATGAGGAGGTACCATGCAAACATCTGGGAGAAAGTGTTCTGGAAAGATGGGATTTCCAAGTAAGAGGCCCTTGAGGCAGCTAAGTTCCAGGTGTTTTGAGGAACAGCAAGGAGATCAAGCTGCCTGTAGAATCAAAAACGGAATACCACAGAAGATAAGAGAGGTGGGGGTGAGGTGGGGTGAGTGCAGATTGTGTGGGTCTTCCATACTGTTACAAGCATTACTTTATACAGAGTCAGGAGGGAGGTCACTGAAAGATTTAAGCAGAGAAGCACCATGACACAACTCATATTAAAAGGTCATTGGCTGCTGTTTTGGAATTAACAGAGGGGCTATAACAAAATCTTGTGACCTCTCTTCCTGATGACTCTAGCATACAGTTCTATTTGCTTTCATTTGACACCTCCTGCACCTAAGAGCTATCAAGCAACTTAACTCTTAGCTTATCCTACTAGTGTTTCTCCTGTAAGTCTTTCTCCCAAACAGCATTATAAGCCACTTGAGGGTAGGCGTAGTACCAATAGTGCAGTAAAAATTTCTTTCACAATTTTTTTAAAAGAAGAAAACAGTACTGTTGCAAACACATAGCACTGTCACATTTGGTATTAGAGTAGAAGTTCCACCAGGGTGGGGACTATTTCTCTCTTGTTCATGGCTTTATCACTAGTGCTCAGCACTGTGCCCAACACACAGGTGCTGAATATTAATAGAATTAGGTTGAGGAGACTGTTGTGAATCAGCCACTAACAAAAGTGCCTTTCTGTGAGACAGTACACTGAGTAGTAAGAAAGTAAGGAGGCAACAGCAATGCATTGCTGCTCCCTTAGCTCACAGAGCTGAGAGATTTTTAATAGGAAACTACAAGGAGAGATTACAGGGCAATGGGTTAGTGATTCCATTCTTAAGACTGAGATTCCTGGGAATCCTCTCTATCCTCTCCATTATTAGCCATTGCTCCATCCCGAGCCATTCCTTTGGGAATAATCTCCTCACAGAAGAACATCTCCTACTAATGCTTCCTCCTTTCACCTAGTCCCTGACATGTAGAGCAGACAGCAATTACCAGGCAGCAGTAAAAGGGAATATGGCATTTTACAAAACTCTTTTTGCTGTACAGGAAAATGACTATGTGTGGAATGGCTTTGGGTGGCATTTATTAGGAAGTATGATTTTAATGAGACATAATCTGTGAACTCATTTTGAAAACAGATATGAACTATCACATGTAACTTAGGGAACAGTTTTATAGACACAAAGGGCTGGAAACAAGGGATTATAACAGATAATGGGCATGATTAAAAATAGCAACTGGACCACTCAGCTCAGCCAGTTAGAAAACAAGAGCCGCTCTGGGGACAGGGCATAGCTAAACAAAAAGCAGCAGAAACCTCAACAGAGGTAAATGCCCCTGTCTCACAGCTTTGAAGAGAGCAGTGGATCTCCCAGCATGGAGGGTGAGATCTAAGAACGGACAGACTGCCTGCTCAAGTGGGTCCCTGACCCCTGAGTAGCATAACTGGGAGACATCCCCCACTAGGTGCAGACCAACACCTCACACCTCACACGGCAGGGTACACCCCTGAGACGAAGCTTCCAGAGCAAGAATCAGACAGCAACACTTGCTGTTCAGCAATATTCTATCTCCTGCAGCCTCCGCTGCTGATACAGGGTCTGGAGTGGACCTCAAACAAACTCCAACAGACCTACAGCTGAGGGTCCTGACTGTTAGGAGGAAAACTAACAAACAGAAAGGACACCCACACCAAAACCCCATCAGTACGTCACCATCATCAAAGACCAAAGGCAGATAAAACCACAAAGATGGGGAAAAAGCAGTGCAGAAAAGCTGGAAATTCAAAAAATCAGAGCGCATCTCCCCCTCCAAAGGAACGCAGCTCATTGCCAGCAACGGAACAAAGCTGGATGGAGAATGACTTTGACGACTTGAGAGAAGGGTTCAGTAGATCAAACTTCTCAGAGCTAAAGGAGGAACTACATAACCAGCACAAAGAAACTAAAAACCTTGAAAAAAGAATGGATGAATGGATAACTAGAATAATCAATGCAGAGAAGACCTTAAAAGAACTGACAGAGATGAAAACCTTAACATGAGAACTACGTGACAAATGCACAAGCTTCAGTAACCGACTTGATCAACTGGAAGAAAGAGTATCAGCAATTGAAGATCAAATGAATGAAATAAAGTGAGAAGAGAAGTGTAGAGAAAAAAGAGTAAAAAGAAATGAACAAAGCCTCCAAGAAATATGGGATTATGTGAAAAGACCAAATCTACATCTGATTGGTGTGCCTGAAAATGACGGGGAAAATGGAACCAAGTTGGAAAACACTCTGCAGGATATCATCCAGGAGAACTTCCCCAACCTAGTAAGGCAGGCCAACATTCAACTTCAGGAAATACAGAGAACACCACAAAGACACTCCTCGAGAAGAGCAACTCCAAGACACATAATTGTCAGATTCACCAAAGGTGAAATGAAGGAAAAAATGTTAAGGGCAGCCAGAGAGAAAGGTCGAGTTACACACAAAGGGAAGCCCATCAGACTAACAGCAGATCTCTCGGCAGAAACTCTACAAGCCAGAAGAGAGTGGGGGCCAATATTCAACATACTTAAAGAAAAGAATTTTCAACCCAGAATTTCATATCCAGCCAAACTAAGTTTCATAAGTGAAGGAGAAATAAAATCCTTTACAGACAAGCAAATGCTTAGAGATTTTGTCACCACCAGACCTGCCCTACAAGAGATCCTGAAGGAAGCACTAAACATGAAAAGGAACAACTGGTACCAGCCATCGCAAAAACATGTCAAAATGTAAAGTCCATTGATGCTAGGAAGAAACTGCATCAACTAGCGAGCAAAATAACCAGCTAATACCATAATGACAGGAACAAGTTCACACATAACAATATTAACCTTAAATGTAAATGGACTAAATGCTCCAATTAAAAGACACAGACTGGCAAACTGGATAAAGAGTCAAGACCCATCAGTTTGCTGTATTCAGGAGACCCATCTCACATGCAGAGGCACACATAGGCTCAAAATAAAGGGATGGAGGAAGACCTACCAAGCAAATGGAAAACAAAAAAAAGCAGGGGTTGCAATCCCAGTCTCTGATAAAACAGACTTTAAACCATCAAAGATCAAAAGAGACAAAGAAGGCCATTACATAATGGTAAAGGGATCAATTCAACAGGAAGAGCTAACTATCCTAAATATACAGGAATCCAATACAGGAGCACCCAGATTCATAAAGCAAGTCCTTAGAGGCTTACAAAGAGACTTAGACTCCCATACAATAATAATAGGAAACTTTAACACCCCACTGTCAACATTCGACAGATTAACGAGACAGAAAGTTAACAAGGATATCCAGGAATTCAACTCAACTCTGCACAAAGCAGACCTAATAGACATCTACAGAACTCTCCACCCTCAATCAACAGAATATACATTCTTCTCAGCACCACATTGCACTTATTCCAAAATTGACCACATAGTTGGAAGTAAAGCACTCCTCAGCAAATGTACAAGAACAGAAATCATAATTAACTGTCTCTTAGACCACAGTGCAATCAAACTAGAACTCAGGACTAAGAAACTCAATCAAAATCGCTCAACTACATGGAAACTAAACAACCTGCTCCTGAATGACTACTGGGTACATAACGAAATGAAGGCAGAAATAAAGATGTTCTTTGAAACAAATGAGAACAAAGATACAACATACCAGAATCCCTGGGACACATTTAAAGCAGTGTGTAGAGGGAAATTTATAGCACTAAGTGGCCACAAGAGAAAGCAGGAAAGATCTAAAATTGACACCCTAACATCACAATTAAAAGAACTAGAGAAGCAAGAGCAAACACATTTAAATGCTAGCAGAAGGCAAGAAATAACTAAGATCAGAGCAGAACGGAAGGAGATAGAGACATAAAAAACCCTCCAAAAAAATCAATGAATCCAGGAGCTGTTTTTTTGAAAAGATCAACAAAATTGATAGGCCGCTAGCAAGACTAATAAAGAAGAAAAGAGAGAAGAATCAAATAGACGCAATAAAAAATGATAAAGGGGATATCACCACCAACCCCACAGAAATACAAACTACCATCAGAGAACACTATAAACACCTCTACGCAAATAAACTAGAAAACCTAGAAGAAATGGATAATTTCCTGGACATTTACACTCTCCCAAGACTAAACCAGGAAGAAGCTGAATCCCTGAATAGACCAATAGCAGGCTCTGAAATTGAGGCAATACTTAATAGCCTAACGACCAAAAAAAGTCCAGGACCAGACAGATTCACAGCCGAATTCTACCAGAGGTACAAGGAGGAGTTGGTACCATTCCTTCTGAAACTATTCCAATCAATAGAAAAAGAGGGAATCCTCCCTAACTCATTTTACGAGGCCAACATCAACCTGATACCAAAGCCTGACAGAGATACAACAAAAAAGAGAATTTTAGACCAATATCCCTGATGAACATCGATGCAAAAATCCTCAATAAAATACTGGCAAACCAAATCCAGCAACACATCAAAAAGCTTATCCACCATGATCAAGTGGGCTTCATCCCTGGGATGCAAGGCTGGTTCAACATATGCAAATCAATAAACGTAATCCAGCATATAAACAGAACCAAAGATAAAAACCACATGATTATCTCAATAGATGCAGAAAAGGCCTTTGACAAAATTCAACAGCCCTTCATGCTAAAAACTATCAATAAATTCGGTATTGATGGAACGTATCTCAAAATAGTAAGAGCTATTTATGACAAACCCACAGCCAATATCATACTGAATGGGCAAAACTGGAAGCATTCCCTTTGAAAACTGGCACAAGACAGGGATGCCCTCTCTCACCACTCCTATTCAACATAGTGTTGGAAGTTCTGGCTATGGCAATCAGGCAAGAGAAAGAAATAAAGGGTATTCAGTTAGGAAAAGAAGAAGTCAAATTGTCCCTGTTTTCAGATGACATGATTGTATATTTAGAAAACCCCATCGTCTCAGCCCAAAATCTCCTTAAGCTGATAAGCAACTTCAGCAAAGTCTCAGGATACAAAATCGATGTGCAAAAATCACAAGCATTCCTATGCACCAGTAACAGACAGAGAGACAAATCATGAATGAACTCCCATTCACAATAGCTTCAAAGGGAATAAAATACCTAGGAATCCAACTTACAAGGGATGTAAAGGACCTCTTCAAGGAGAACTACAAACCACTGCTCAGTGAAATAAAAGAGGACACAAACAAATGGAGGAACATACCATGCTCAGGGATAGGAAGAATCAATATTGTGAAAATGGCCATACTGCCCAAGGTAATTCATAGATTCAATGCCATCCCCATTAAGCTACCAATGACTTTCTTCACAGAATTGGAAAAAACTGCTTTAAAGTTCATATGGAACCAAAAAAGACCCCGCATTGCCAAGACAATCCTAAGCCAAAAGAACAAAGCTGAAGGTATCACGCTACCTGACTTCAAACTATACTACAAGGCTACAGTAACCAAAACAGCATGGGACTGGTACCAAAACAGAGATATAGACCAATGAAACAGAATAGAGCCCTCAGAAATAATACCACACATCTACAGCCATCTGATCTTTGACAAACCTGACAAAAACAAGAAATGGGGAAAGGATTCCCTATTTAATAAATGGTGCTGGGAAAATTGGCTAGCCATAAGTAGAAAGCTGAAACTGGATCCTTTCCTTACTGCTTATACGAAAATTAATTCAAGATGGATTAGAGACTTAAATGTTAGACCTAAAACCATTAAAAACCCTAGAAGAAAACCTAGGCAATACCATTCAGGACATAGGCATGGGCAAGGACTTCATGTCTAAAACACAAAAAGCAATGGCAACAAAAGCCAAAATTGACAAATGGGATCTAATTAAACTAAAGAGGTTCTGCAAAGCAAAAGAAACTACCATCAGAGTGAACAGGCAACCTACAGAATGGGAGAAAATTTTTGCAATCTACTCATCTGACAAAGGGCTAATATGCAGAACCTATAAAGAACTCAATCAAGTTTACAAGAAAAAAAACAAACAACCCCATCAAAAAGTGGGCAAAGGATATGAATAGACACTTCTCAAAAGACGACATTCATACAGCCAACAGACACATGAAAAAATGCTCATCATCACTCGCCATCAGAGAAATGCAAATCAAAACCACAATGAGATACCATCTCACACCAGTTAGAATGGCAATCATTAAAAAATCAGGAAACAACAGGTGCTGGAGAGGATGTGGAGAAATAGGAACACTTTTACACTGTTGGTGGGACTGCAAACTAGTTCAACCATTGTGGAAAACAGTGTGGCGATTCCTCAAGGATCTAGAACTAGAAATACCATTTGATCCAGCCATTCCATTACTGGGGATATACCCAAAGGATTATAAGTCATGCTGCTATAAAGACACATGCACATGTATGTTTATTGTGGCACTATTCACAATAGCAAAGACTTGGAATCAACCCAAATGTCCATCAGTGACAGACTGGATCAAGAAAATGTGGCACATATACACCATGGAATACTATGCAGCCATAAAAAAGGACGAGTTTGTGTCCTTTGTAGGCACATGGATGCAGCTGGAAACCATCATTCTCAGCAAACTATCGCAAGAACAGAAAACCAAATACTGCATGTTCTCACTCATAGGTGGGAATTGAACAATGAGATTCACTTGGACACAGGAAGGGGAACATCACACACTGGGTCCTATTGTGGGGAGGGGGTAGGGGGGAAGGATAGCATTAGGAGATATACCTAATGTAAATGACGAGTTAATGGGTGCGGCACACCAAGAGGGCACATGTATACGTATGTAACAAATCTGCACATTGTGCACATGTACCCTAGAACTTAAAGTATAATAAAATAAATAAATAAATAATAAATAAGAAACTGACTTTCAAGAATTAAAAAAAAAAATCGAAGTATACTCATACATGAAGTACTATTTAGCAAAATAGTACTGATATTGTGCATCAAATTAGATGAATGTCATCAAAAGCATCATGTTAAATGAAAGAAGACACTCAAAAGACTTGACAACTGATAAGATATAGGTGGTGATAAAAAAAAGTTGTCCAAGATTACTTGAAAGTTTCTTGTTTGGTTGTCATGACAGATTAAAATGTGTAAACCTTCCAAAAGAGAATAATGGAGGCCAAGAAAGAGTCTTATACAATGCCTAACTAAGAGTTGGAAATAAGGACCAGCAGAGATTCAGACAAGAAGAAGAAAATACCAGTTAAGACAATATGCTAACTGTAAGAAGACAGAATTTTAAAAAGAATCATAGTAGGAATCATAATACTGCTCTGAGGCACAGAACTAAGTGCTTCATCTACATTATCACATTTAATCCTCACCACCACCCCATGAAGTAATTATTTTAATTATTCTCAAATTAAAAACAGGACACTGAAGATCAAAGATCTGAAACAATGTGGCTGAGATCACACAGTTAGCAAGGAGTCTAAGTGGATTTAATGGCAGATCTGTCTGATTTCAGAGACAGACTTCAGAGTTCGCTCTTAGCAGTCTACAGGATCAATGCTGTAGAAAGAGCTAGTAGTACAAGGTTAATAAAAATGCAATCCCACATATTGTCTGGAATGATTAAAATAATTTTCTATAGTATCTACAATGTTGTGACATATTTGTTAAAAGTTGTAGAAAATGGGGCAAACGTCATCTGGTTTAGCAGAGAAGTATTAGGTAGAAAGGACAATCTCACATTATTCTATATATTAACTAATTCTATTTAGGCCTAAAATGTCACTTGATTACTGTACAGAATTTCAGACCTAATGAAGCATTTAGTTGTTTCTTGTTGCGACATAGCTGCTTCTTTACTGATTCACTTCATTTGTTCTGAAAATAATACTAGAGGCAATATGAAGAAACCAAAATTACAGCAGTGAAAACTCATTCTTATTTCTGGGGACAACCACAAAGGTACATACCTGATATATGCCTGAATAAAACTGTTATATCAAAAATAATTTTCAAATACCTCTCAAGACAGATGCTGACATGTGACACTGAGGTAGTTAGATCATAAAAAATCTTAGCAGAGTCTGACAGAAAGTACAGCATTAAAAGTGTTCTTTTAGCTATTATTCATTATAAATGAAAATGTTTATTACCGAAGAAGTGTTTTTGAAAGAGACTTCTAACATTTTAATTTTCTAAAGTTTGAAGAAAATCAAAATGGGATAATAGATGCTATTAAAAAATGAATAGTATACATTTAAAAGGGGAGGAATACGTAATATTTTTACTGTTTATAATAAAACATAATGAACTGATAGTTACAGAAAAAAAGATTTCAGTGAACTCATTAAGTTCAAGAACTGCAACTTATTCAACTTTATATTTCCTGCATACTATGACATTTTGAAAATGTTCAACCTATATACAATTTTAAACTGGAAATTTTTCAAATTTATAATAATTTATATCTACATTATCTTAAAATTGTATCATCCACCAACTAAAAAGAAAACAAAACATAACCTAACATTAAAGGGAAAAAATAGAAAGGAAGAACTAGGAAATATACTTCTAAAAAATCAAAGAATAAGATTCAGACAAAAAGGAGCAAGATGGGATAGGAATGCAAAAATGTAAAAAAGATATTTTTGTTATTCTAAAGTTCAGTAAAAAACAAATATATGTAATCAAAACATGGCTTGAATAGACAAGCTTGCGAATATAATGTGTATTTTGGTCAGGCTAAACTAGAAAGGAGCTTTCATTTTTTATTTCTCTATCTTATTTCCTAGGTTTCTTGGGGCTTACACTTGTTTTAATGTCTCTGCTAAGGTAAGTTTTAAAAAACTATGTGTTTAAATAAGTATTTTGCCAAATTCACCACTTTCTCTTGAAAGCAAGTATTTTAGTGGACTCCACAAAGTACTATGCCAGTCAAGAATATTGTTTTGAAGAATAAAGCACAACTGACCCTTGAACAATACGAGTCTGAACTGCGCAGGTCCATGCATACATAGATTTTTTTCAACCAGACACAGATACAGTATTTGAGAGATGTGAAAGCTGTGTACAAGAAGGGCTGACTTTCAAATTTGTGGGTTTCACAGGGCCAACGAAGGGACTTGCGTATGTGATTTTTATACACTCAGGCAGTCCAAGAACCAATCCCCTGGACATACCCCAGGGACGACTGTAATTTAAAAATTGGTAAGGCGATGTTTCTTTCCTCTCCTTCCCCATTTATGGAGCATATGGCTATTAAGCTAAAAGATATTTGAGGATACTAGTTACATCTACAACAGTTCTTGACTACACAGATACATCAAAATACATTTCACCTAGGCTGATTTTGTTTAGGTATTTGTTTAAAATCTTGGAAAAATCTATGAAAAATTTTCACAATACTTTTCCCTTCAAATAACTTAAGACTCACTACGAAAGTATTCCAACCCTTAAAAATTCATGTCAGCATTTAATAAATGAGATTAATCTCTTCAAAAAGCTTTATTTTTTCAACTACAAGAACCTCAGCATATATCAGAGTTTTGTTCTAAGTACAAGACTTTGCCAAAAGCAAAAGCATTCAATATATAATTTTAATAATGAAAACCTAGACTATTAGAAACCAAGCTGTGTGTGGAAAAAATAAATCATTTAGGTGAAAGGGTAACAAACATTTAATTCAAGGATAACGCAGCCCTGAGGGAAAATATGCACATGAACGAAGCTTATGAAATTGGTTCAATGCCTATGCAAAGAAAAAAATAATTAGTTTATTTTAAAGCTGGCTATAAAATATTTTCAATATTGCAGTATGAATTATTTATAGAAAAACATACATCTAACTTTAAAGCTACAATTTTATTGAAAGATCTTGAGTACTATGAGAGGAACTAGAAATAGGAATATATCATTTTATGTATGTAATATTTGGGTGATTCTTTTTTAATTACATGATTTCCCAAAAAGTTAAGATTATCAGTTTTAATCAGTAATATTTTATTCTACTTTTTCTTTTCAAAATTAAGAAGTAAAACTGAGAGTGGGATATCACTTTTATTTTAAATTTTATAAAAAATGCCTTTTAAAGTTGACTAATACATCAAGGTGTGTTACTCTGAAATCATAACAGCTAATTTAAAAACTGAATGAACATGTCTAAGCTTAAATAATAAAAAAATTTTTTTTAGTGTTTTTGAAGTTAATGAAGAATCTTAGGGAAAGCATTTGGATTTGAGGTTTACTATAATGGTACTATGTGTGCTACCAAAAAAGTTCAAATGTATCCATAAGACTCTTATGTTTGGAACATTACGTTTAATTAATTTTCTGATTAATAATATGGCACAGACTCTACAGAAGGCCACATAGTGCTTGAATACTGTGAGTAGGCGTATAGTTTTCTGAACCTTTCTTGAGAGAACTATTAATATGACAGAGGCCGGGCACAGTGGCTCATGCCTATAATCCCAGCACTTTGGGAGACTGAGACAGAAGGATCACCTGAGTCCAGAAGTTAGTGAGAGAGTGAGTGACAGGGAGGGAAAGAGAGGAAAGCGGGCGGTTGTGGGGGAGAGAGAAAGAGAAAATCATTAATTTTTTTTAAAAAAAGCCTCATAACACATCATAATTTAAAAGCTAAAATAAGGTAGCCCAAGGGAAAGTGTATACTTCACTATGTCTTGGCTGAGAAGCAGACACACTGGAGCACCAGTAACTTTGTAAGAGCTTTTTTACTTTCTCAGTCAATGATGTGGTAAGTCATAATCTGGCCTCTAGGTTATAACTTGAGCTCTCCTGAAGTAGTGTCATTCTGGTTGTACAAGGCACATACAATAATAAACTTTAAAGAGTAATACTTAATATATAATTAATATAAGGATTGCCAATTTATGAACACTAGAGGGCAGTAAAACACTAAGAAGATATATTTAAATTACAGATCTAAAACTGGCAAAGGCAAGTCAGTACATTCTTTTATTAGAAAATCCTAACAATTTAATGAATTTATTCCTTTTTACGTTACTAAAGTACAAAGCATTCTTTAGTGTGTCATTTTAGTGTAACTTACTTTGCAAAATCCAAGTAAGAAACGTGTCCATGATAAAATCCTGGTTTCATCTCTTTCCAGGAAGTTATATTCTTTACAAAGCGCACCTAAAAAGGGAGAACACACTCATTATGTACAATTTAAAGAATATGAAATTTGATGATAGCAAAATATTTCCAAGTAAGGAATTTAAAAACCTAAAACCATTCTTACAGAGCTTGAAACACAGGTTAGGACTAAGGAAAGTATAGTGTAATCAGCAACTACTAAAATTCATCATAGAGACAGCTACTATCATTACACTCAGAAAAGAGTGAAAGATGATTCTGAAAACAAACTCGCACAATGAAATCCTTTACAATGCTGTAAATACATTTACATAGGGTTGGAGGAAGGTCATTGTGGGGGTATTTGCATCTACATCCCACCAACACACACGCTAAAGCAGGCAATACAGGGACATTCTAGCATATCAAACGTTTTCTTCTCAGATGCTTGCTGTTCATAAAAGTTTATTTTTATTAATGACTCAACAAATAAAAAGTAATCTTTAAACCAAAATGATTTTTAAAAAGCTGATGGTTATCAGAAGATATTTAAGAGTTAACAGCAGACATCACAAGCTTGTTGATAAAAAGATTAATAAAATTAAGAGATGTAATACAGGTCAAAATATTTAAAATTTCTAAATATTTAACTTACTGGAATTAAAGTATACAAACATTAATATGAAAAATTCTCTAAGTATGTTTTAAAATGTCTAATAACTGGTTAATATAGAATTTGATAAACCTAAGTATCACTAGCTGCAAAGCAGTGATACACAATTTCTCAATGGAAAATGGTATGCATTTTTGATAAGCAAATCTCTGCATGATAAACAGCAAGTGGTTAAGAATCTCTTCTAGAACCTAGATAGAGTGCAGAAAATTGGGGCAGTGAGGTCCACCAACCTATACCGCACCAAAAGCATCGGCAAGCTATGACTTCTGCCTCTCAAACACAGAACTGTCAATTGCATAATTCTGGCAATTTATCAATCTTTCACTTACATCATAGAATAAGGATAGTCACATGGAGATATTCTGGAATACTTCATACTACACTCAATAATATCAATGAATGACGATAGCTGCCTCCTATTAAAGGCCTATTGGTAGGTGAGGGAGGGGAAACAGTGCAGATATAGCTATATGTCAGAGAATGTAAACTAGAGAAAAATGAGTTCTGGAAGAATTTATCTTTTAGGGGAAGCATTAATAACTCACATACTAAGAGAAATTATGAAGCTTTTAGAATGGAAATGGTATATATGCCTTACTTGGCCGCTCCATACACACATACATCCTTAAATTAAAATCTCAAAAACGAGCTGCAGATAAAAATTAGGTTGCATTAGAAAGTATACCATGTCATTTTAGCAGATATTTTCAATTTTTTGCCCCACTGAAACTGAAAGAGCCAAATAAATGTGATTTGAGGTTTTCATGTTCTTTCCAATTCTTCAACTAAGGCACCAAACAGAATGAAAATACCAAATTGCAAATGAAACAGAAACAAAATATAAAATTAAATAATCCAGAGCCTGCATCTTTAATATACTTTATATATGCTGAATATGAAGAGTCTTTATAGCTGCCACTTAATGGTACATTATTTCCTATAAACCTTTGGTTCTATGAAAATCAGTTCTAGTATTTCAACTAAAAATGAGAGGAAAAAAGATGGCAAAGAGAATAAGGAATTGAAGATGGTGGCTAAAGGGAGCTTAAGACATATTTAGCAACTCACCTCTGTTTTCCAGAAGCTGAGATTTAATGTGGACATGGTGATGTAGGAGGGAAATGAAAGACGCTACATTGAGGTCTGAAAAAATAGTGTTATATAAACTAAATAGCAGGGAAGATCATAGTACAAGCTTGGAATATACTGTGGTGAAAGACTTAGGCAGAAATAAGAGTCAGGTACAAATTCAAATATTCTTTTTCCTCCAATGAAGCTTCCTAAGAATGGTCAATATTAAACTAAACCCTCTCCTGAGGATGAGTGATATCTCATCCAATGTGTGTCCTTCAACATAAAGTGAAAAAAGCCCAGGAAGCTGGGTAATGTCTACACTACCACAAGGCTTCTCATTTCTTCTAGGTTTTCCAATTTACTGGCATATAGTTGCTCATAGTAGCCTCTAATGATCCTTTGAATTTCTGTGGTATTAGTTGTAAGGTCTCCCTTTTTATCTTGGGCTAAAAGTTTCTTGATTTTGTTTATCTCTTCAAAAAACCTTTTTTTTTTTTTGAGACGGAGTCTTGCTCTGTCGCCAGGCTGGAATGCAGTGACGCGATCTCAGCTCACTGCAACCTCCGCCTCCCGGGTTCAAGCAATTCTCCTGCCTCAGCCTCCCGAGTAGCTGGGACTACAGCACCCAGATAATTCTTGTATTTTTAGTGGAGACAGGGTTTCACCATGTTGGCCAGGATGGTCTCGATCTCTTGACCTCGTGATCTGCCTGCCTCGGCCTCCCAAAGTGCTGGGATTACTGATCTTTTTGTATTTTTTTGTTTCAATTTCATTTATTTCTCTTCGGATCATCATTATTTCTTCTATTCATTTTGGATTTGGCTTGCTCTTGCTCTTCTAGCTCTTTAAGATGCATCACTAGGTTGTTTATTTGACGTTTTTCTGTTTTTCTGATATAGGCACTGATTGCTATAAACTTTCCTGTTAGCACAGATTTTGCTGTATCTCATACATTTTGGAAGGTTGTATTTCCATTTTCATTTCTTTTAAGAAATTGTTAAATTTCCTTCTTAATTTCTTTATTGACCCATTCGTCACTCAAGAGCATGTTGTTTAATTTCCATGTGTCTTGCTATTGGTTTCTAGTTTTATTCCACTGTGATCAGAGAAGATATTTGATATTATTTCAATTTTTTTTTTGGAACTCTTTAAGACTTGTTTTGTGACCTAACACGTGATCTATCTTTGAGAATGATCCATGTGTTGAGAAGAATGTGTATTCTGCAGTCATGGCATGAAATGTTCTGTAAATATCTAGTAGGTCCATTTGGTGTATGTTGCAGATTAAGCATGGTGTTTCTTTGTGATTTTTCTGTCTGGGTGTTCTGTCCAGTGCTGAAAGAGGGGTCTTTAAGTCTCCAGCTATTATTGTAATGGGGTCTATCTCTCTCTTTAGCTCTAGTAATATTTGCTGGATGCTCCAGTGTTGGATAGACATATGTTTAAACATTTTACATTCTCTTGCTGAATTGACTCCTTTATCAATATTTAGGACCCCCGAGCACTTCAGCCCATGGTGGCCGGGCTTGCTGGAACTGAGATACTAACTGCTGAGATGGAAGATTAACCTCTGGCTAGAGCCGTCTAAATGTTCCTTCTGTGGGCACCAGCTGAGCTCTGCCCCATGTTACCTTCTGTTGTGACAGGGCAGCACCATATGCAAATGCAAAGTCCCACAATCACTGTGCTCTCCCCATCCCCAGGGTGCAGATTCTCTTTCTGCACCACGTGGCAGGTACCAGGAGGAATGGGGGAGGGGTGGTGTAGGAGATACAAGACCGTGTTTCCTATCCTCTTCAGTGCTTCTTTCCTTAATATGTTAAAACTAGGTACTATGATTGCTCACCTGATTTTTGGTTCTTATGGGGGTACTTTTTTGTGTGGACAGTTTTTCAATTTGATGTTCCTGCTGGGGGACAATTGCTGAAGGCCACTATTTGGTCATATTGCTCTGTCTTCCTCCTCCATATCATGATTCTGCTTTAACCAACTTGGACACTGAAAATCTCAACTTTTATCCACTACTAAGGCAATCCCTCAGATCCAGTCATTCAAAACTACTCCACCTCTCTAGCATCTCAAAGCTCTGTTGATATAACTCTCACAATTGTTTATTTCCTTGTGAATTCATTCATTAACTTTATTATCATATCAACTTCCAATTCACCCTGATCACTACTCTCTTTACTGGACAACCATTTTAACAATAACCCTTGACATTTGCTCCCTTGTCTTTTTATTATCTTGGGTAGCCAATGGGGTTGCTGAGTACTCCTGGTTGAAACCAAGAGACTACGTCTAAATATCTATGTAGGATTTTGAATTTTACTTCCTAAATTCACGCTATCTGAGGTAAATTCAGGTGATTATTATTGCTTTAAAATTTTCTAGACTGCATTGTTTTTTCTCTCTCTTTTTTTTTTTTTCTTTCTTGAGACAGAATCTCATTCTGTCACCCATGCCGGAGAGTACAGTGGCATGATCATAACTCACTGTAACCTCTAACTCCTAGGCTCAAGTGGTCCTCCCACCTCAAGTCTCCCAGTAGCTAGCACTGCAGGAATGCACTACCACGCCCAGCCAAGATTTAACTTCTTTTTTTTCTTTTTTTGGTAGAGTAGTTAGCAGGGCTGTTCTTGAACTCCTGGGCTCAAGCGATCCTCCCACCTCAGCCTCCCAGAATCCCAAAGTGCTCACAGGCCTAAGCCACTGCACCTGGCCTCTACTATTGTTAAAGTCCTCGAAACACACAGAATCTCTTTCTAAGTTCAAACTAAAAGCATACTAAAGGCTACATATGTAATATATCTGGCATATGTATTTTTCTTTCATCTCATCAGCATTTAACTAAGGCAATATGTTAAAGTTTCATTAACATAGCTGTGGCTGATTTAAAATTTGCAGTAAATCAAGATGCTGAACTGAGGTTTACCTTCTCTTTATGAAGAAAAAAGTGTGAAGCAAATAAATGATGTCAATACGGCTAACATGATTCACACTAATCTAGAAAACAGTCTGAGCATTTGAAAATGTTGGCCAGGTGTGGTGGCTCATGCCTATAATCCTAGCAGTTTGGAAAGCTGAGGCAGGCAGATTTCCTGAGCTCAGGGGTTTGAGACCAGCCAAGGCAACATGGTAAAACCCCGTCTCTACTAAAATACAAAAAGTTAGCCAGGCGTGGTGGCTCATGCCTGTAATTTTAGCTACATGGGAGGCTGAGACAGGAGAATCACTTGGACCCGGGAGGTGGAGGTTGCAGTGGGCCAAGATCGCACCACTGCACTCCAGCCTGGTCTAGCCTGGGCGACAGAGCAAGACCGTGTCCCAAAAAAAAAAAAAAAAAAAAAAAAAAGTATCATTTACATACTGCTGAAATTCCATATTATCTTTATCTCCTCTTCAAAACTGTTCTCCAAGGAAATAATATAAGTAACTCCCTTTGAAAAACAGTACTTTCAAAAGTTTTATTTTTAAAGTATTAATTCGGCCACTTCTCCTTTTACACGTTTAACATTTATCCTTAGTTCTCCATAACTTTCCTGGTCTCTACTCTTTCACGTTCATCTTTTCTCTCTCATCAGTCTAGTCCCAGTTCTGCTCTGTCATGATCTGCCTTCTCACCTCCCTGTACCACTTGCTTTGTCTTTCAGTTTGTTTTCTTCTGGTATTTCTCTTGGGCATGCTGCCGAAGACCTTGAGGTAAGGTTCGAAAATACAGAGGAGTAAGAAGAGGACACTGAGATTAGGTAAGCAAACTTCTACTGTTCATTTTATGGATTCTTACTGACTATACTTGGCACAAATGAAAGGTAAAGTGATAGGCAAAAAAGGAGCAAAACTTAATAGTATCAATTAAAGTTAAGGAGACTGAAGACACTGAAAACTCTGGCGTGGGAGAAGAAATAAGGCCACTATAGTAACTTAAGTCATAGAAAATTTTCATACTCTGATTGAAACATGCTACCAAGAAGAATGTTTCAGATGCAGTAGTCAGATATAGTACATGAAAAGCAGCTAGCCTGAAGCAGAGAGTAAACTGTGATTTTTGTTGGATCTGATGACTTAAGTCGGGCTAGCAAGAAATAAGAAGAGACCTTAAGGAAAAACACAAACAATATAGGTAATGGTGTTGGGGTTTTTTGTTAGTTGAATCAGACCTGAACTGATGTTACAGGAAAAAGCTAAGAAGCACCCATCTCACTAACAGTAGTGTCTTGACCTATATTCTTAACAGATCAACCTCAATATTATGATTATCTGTGATCACAAAAGCATTTGTTTTCACCATCTAAAAGAGCAGGGATGCCATCCTGAACATTCTGGCCAAATTCCAACTCTGTAATTACTATCTGTTGAATGAATGCTACTATTAACTTGAGTAATTACTATATACTGAACTCCCACTGATGCATTTACTTAAACATTTCTTGTATGGCTGTGGGTACTTTTATGAGACTAAGCCAGGCAGAAAGTTTTCTACACTAACAAAACAAAGTAGTGGTTGGATAAAAATATAAGAAAAGTTTGCAGTAATTGAACATATCTTCACCAAAGTTCAGAGCTGTGCTGCTCAACCTGTTTTAGGAGTATATGGCAGGGGGCTGTTTCCCAATCCAGCTGAGAGATAAGAATAGATCATATTGCTGTCAATCAGAGGGGCTCACTCTGCCAGTAATTATTATCATCTACCGCTATCAAAATCTATGTTGGTCCATTTGTTCATTCATTCAGCATTTATTTAACAAAAAATGTAGTTTCTACTATGTCTCAGGCACTATGCTAAACATAAGGGATATAGTGGTGAACAAGACAGACAAAGTTCCTGTCCTTAAAGATCTTGTAATAGAGGAAAAAACCAGCAGTAAACAAACCAATATGTAAGATAAGTTAGTAAGCTGACTAGTACCAGAGAAGACACAACAAGAGTGATATGGTACACAGTAACTTAGAAGAGGTAATTAATATGTAGGATGGAAAGGCATGGTTTTTCTAAAACCATGCCTTAAACCTTAAATGGATAACATGAAGCCAACTCTTGAAGAAGTCAGGAGAAGTGCATTCTAAGAGGAAAGGATAAGTGCAGAGTCCTTAAAATGGGAAAGGCTTGGCGCATTCAATGAAACACAAGGCCAGTGTGGCTAGTGGGTAAGAAGTTGGTGCACACAAGGGCTAGATTAAAAAGGGCCTCTGGGTCTAAGTAAGAAATGTGGATTTTGTAGGGGAGGTAGGAATAATAAGTTAAAGATAAGTACCCTACCATCCTGGGAAGACTAAAATATTCATCTTCCCATATCCCTACTGAGAATCATCATCCGGATCTTTGTTACTCAAACCGCAGTTTAAAGACCAGCAGCATTAATTTTGGCATCAAGTGGGAGTTGTTTAGAAATTGAAAACTGGGCTCCATTTTGATCCTTCTGAATCTGAATCTGCATTTTAACCAGTGATTAGCATACATATTATAGGTGGAGAAAATTCATATAAAGTGCTGCTCTGAAAAGTATCTGCAACTCCTGGTGAACCGTGGGCTCTAATGCAGATAACCTAAAGGTGGCTTGAGAGTGAATTAAAAGAAAAAAATTTACGTTGTTCTTCAGAGAATACAAATTCTAGATATTTCCAATGTTTTAACAAAAGGAGTTAAATATAATCGTAGACCTAAACATATGAAAGCAAAAAAGAATTTTTTTGAAAAATCATAAAAGATGTTGCTAATCACGTATTTGGTATGGCTACTTTAAAGACATGATGTTCTCTAATGTAAAGATATTTACATGACAGCAAAGCAAACTCCAGTTTTCAACTAGAAGAGTTGATTGATTACCCATCTGTTGCCAATTCCTATCTATTAACTAAGTAAAGCCCATCTCAAAAATATCTTTAATGACTGAGTCCACGCCTTATTCTAATTGCTTAGTTTCTCATACCTTATATTCTCAAATGTTTATCTTTTAATATCCTTCTTTTAACTTTTCAACTTTTTATTCAAAAAATTTCTAAACTACAGAAAAGATGAAAAAATAGTACAGTGAACATCCCTGTGCTCTTCACCCAGATTCACTAATTATTAACATTTTGTCACTTTTGTTTATCTTTTTTCTCTATGTATGCCCATACATACTCAATTTTTTCTGACCTATTTGAAAGCAAATAGTTGCCATTCATTTTAACCCCTAATTACCTCAGCATGTACTATTGTCTATGAACAAAGATGTTATCATTTTTGATCAAGGATCTGATCAGACCATACATTACATTTGGTTTCTATGTCTCTCTAGTCTACAGAAGCCTCCCTCCAACTTTTTTGGTTGTTATGATATTGACACTTTAGAATTCAGTTGTTCTGTAGAATATCCTACAACATTAATTTGTTTTTCAGGATTAGGTCCAAATCAACCATTTTGGTAGGGAACATTTTGGTTAAATATTTCAGTGAGATCACCACAAAGTGATGTTTTATTTTAACTGTTTTCATAGCCCCTGTGTTTATGTTTTATGTTCTCAAGTAAATTTTAAATAAGTACCTTCAAGGATGTGGCCATGCTTTCTATTTCTTTGGTATTTACCCAAAAAATGTAGTACAACCTTTGTGTATATTACATACACAATAAATAAATGAAAAACTCAAAAGCAGAGTTGACAACTATTTCTAAGGATAGCAGAATACATATAACTATTATACATTGAGTGGTTTTATACCAGACTAAAAATATTTGGGCTTTGCCTCTAAAATTTTTGAGAGAAGTAAGTAAGCAGATAAACAGTTTAGAACAATACCTAATACAATATGTACAAAAAATGTGTAGGAAAGCTGAGGCTAAAGGTAGATATCAAGCAGACTGAACTAAGATTGTAAGGTGAGGGAATAAAGAGGATGATCAGGTAACATATCTCAAAATATTTTTATGAGTAAACTGAGCTTTACATGGAAGCTTGAGATAACAGATTTAAGAAATATCTCATCTTTTAAGTTGTACTAGATTAGAAACTATTTCTTAGAGAAGAAAGAAAAGCAAAATAGTTCATTTAATTCTTATTTAAGCAGCTGACAGGCCAGGCGTCTGTAATCCCAGCACTTTGGGAGGCCGAGGTGGGCGGATCATCTGAGGTCAGGAGTTTGTGACCAGCCTGACTAACATGGTGAGACTCAGTCTCTACTAAAAATGCAAAAATTAGCTGGGTGTGCTGGCGCATGCCTGTAATCACAGCTACTCAGGAGGCTGAGGAAGGAGAATAGCTTGAACGTGGGAGGCGGAGTTTGCAGTGAGCTGAGATCGCACCACTGCACTCCAGCCTGGGCAACAAGAGCAAAACTCTGCCTCCAAAAATAAAAATAAAAAATTTAAAAAAAAAAAGGTAGCTGAGAACAGTACACACAGACAACAAAACATGATATTAAAATAAAAATGTTATATCAGATGGGGTTCTGATATAACATGAAATAATTTAAAAATTATTTCAAAACATACAGTGCAATTTTGAGAGTTTACATTTAGATGAAGCTTACTAGATTAAAAGTGAAGTAAACACGAAAACATGTCACATGAAAGAAAGGGAAGCAGTAAATATGACTTGTTTGAAGAACTGTGTCTACATAGAACAAGAGATCACAAAACTGGAGATAGGGTATATAAAGAACATTTGTTAAGTAAGCCATCCTTAATTAAGATCAGGTTTTGAACTACCAGCTGGTATTTTGAAGTATGTCAGCTAATGATTAAGACTATTCTTTTACTCTGCCCCATACAAACATTTTTTAAGTGTTGGTCATTCTGTAATCCAATTGCTTTTAAGATAGCATTTATGTTTCTCTCCTGCTTTTTATCCTATATATAACTAACAAGTTACTAAAAGAAAAACAGAAGTTTTATCTCATCCAAATGCAACTGGGAAAATATACTACATGATGCCTATAAATGTCATATGTGGTGAGCTCCTCCAGATTTACATTTCATGAAAATAATGGTTGATGTCATTGCCAGACATCTTGTAGTTACCAGGAAACTTTGTAATGCTGAACAAACAAATTAACATTATTTTTCTAAAACGTACTACTGAATAAATCTGAAATTATTATCTAAGCATGAATATATATTCCTTTTAAACCAAAGCATATTTTGAAAAGCGATAATGCCAAAAGATTTAAAACCCACTACACACTGTATAAAAACAGAATATTTAGGATACTTGCCCTTGAGATACACAATATTACATAATGAATAGTTTTTATGACACACATAGCTAAAAACAGCTCATGTTTCTTCCCATTTATAGAAGAGTTATTTGGTTTGGCCGACAGATGTGGAATTTTGATTCTATGAAAAACAGTACTCCAGGATCCTGCAAAGAGCCAAAAATTACATGGGCAGATGACATACCATATACCACTAGCCTTTATAAACAGCTCTCTAGCAAGAAAGCCAACCTTAGTCTCATGTGTCAATGTAATTCTCTTGTTTAAGTGTAAGGATTATAGTTATGCTAAATAGTGAGATAACAGTCAATTCTGTAACAAGTTCAAACACATAAATATCGTTATAACTACAGGACCATCACGAACACCTTTCTAATAAGCTTACTCCAATTTGGCATTTGATCCTAAGTAGTATTTTCAAAATTATCTTTCCTTCTCATGGGGTGGAATTCCCATGCCCTTCCATATTTATAGAGAGAACTTTATAATTGCAATCAAAACTCCAAGTGTGGGAGAAATGTATGCTACTACTATTAAAGAGATGAGCAAATTTTATTTCATAAGATAATTTCCTCTACTTTTCTTAAAGCCATTTCACAAAATTATCTATTCATTTGTTTATCTAAAACTTCTTGAGAATTTAAAAGGTAAGATGTTGAAGAAGCCACAATCCCTGTTCTTGAGGATTTTATAGCTTTTATGTATACATAAATATACATAAACTATATATACATTTATAAGCTATATATATAAACTCTCTCTGTATCTCTATCTATATCCAGTAAAGAGGGACTGGTGACAAAATTGAGTACAAGTATCCATCAAATATTTCTCTGTCATAAGTTGAGACAATAATTTTTATTGCAGGGTATCATGCCAAAATTATATTTTTAAAAGGATACTACGCTGAGGAACATCAATTTTCTCCTCAAAAATTCAAGCTATTCATTAATCATTTACTTCACAAATATTTGAGTACATACTATATGCAAGGAAATGTGTCAAATACTGTCGAGTAAAATTATACAAAAGTTAGCTGGCCCTCTCCCCTAAAAGGCTTATGATCCATTGAGATCAGAACTCACATCCCTTTAAAATACTTTATCCCCTTGAGCTAGAAAATTTGAGTGAGGAAGTTTTAGAAAACATTTGGGCATTCCTTAAGTGGTAATTACCTGATCTTGCAATGACATCACTGGATTATTTTTGGTAGTGTTGATATGAAGAACATGGTATTTATTCTTTGCACACAGGTCATAGGCGATATTGGTAAATGAAGTGCTTGCAGTTTTGGGAACTCTGTTATAAATGATCACCATATCCTCTTCCTCATCTAAAGTGGCATCTTGCCGAGGGCCATCCATTGTATGTCGCTGCTCAATTTCTCGGACTTCATGTCTTGCAATAGCCCTTTCTGCAAAGAAAAACAGATACAAACTAAGTTTTTAAGGACACTATAAGGAAGTTATGAGCACTGAACTTTGAACCATGATTAGAAAAGATACAAAAAAGAAAACAAAAAACAAAAGCAAAGAACCAAGGCATGTGGAAAACATGGGTAAATTGCTTGGGTTTCTAAGAGGATCTAGTTGATTCTAAAACAGCTGTACAGCCTGGAACATAATCTTCCTATTCAAGAACTGGGTAAGAGCTGTTGAAGAAATGTTTTGAGGACCAAAGCTGCAGAATTCCTTATGAAGGATAATACATATGCATATCAAGAACAAAGGAATAAAGAGTCAACAAGTGTAGAATAGCACAGACCACAGAATACTTTAGTGTAGTTCAAAAGTCACTTTATATTCTAATAGAATTCCTACAGCCTAAATTAATTCTCACACAAAGATTGCATGGAATACTAAACTTCACAGTAAAAAAATGAACTTAGAATTACTTATAAGTTAAGAAAAGGTTTTGAAATTTATTACTCAACTTAGTTATTCTCTGGTTTATAAAAATGTAGCGGTGCAGTGATTATAAATGCTTATATGACTTAACAAGAGTAGAAACAATACTACCACAAATCCTTTTTCTTTTCGGTGTTGCATTAGAAACTATGTTTATCACATGGCTATGCTTTTCCCTTAAATTTCATGGTTCCTCTAAAATCACCTATCTACTATGTGGTTTCCAAAGCAATTACATTTTGCTTCCTAGTATTCTCTATTTAATGCAAACTTCAGTTTCAAATATATATATATCTCTGTATATTCAAATATCTATATATTCTAATATATATTCAAATATATATATATTTTCATATACATATATATGAATAAGGATGCAAGAAAAGGAGAGGAAAGAAGGAAATGAGGAGCATGAAATCTCTAGCAAGACTGCAAATACTCTGCACAGGAGTAGTTACACATACAGCATGTACTCTCTTAACCCCCAAGTCTTTGTGCAAGCTATCTTACCTATCTTGAACAGTCTTCCATTTCCCCACCCAACCTTTACATTTCAACTCAGTCGCTACCCAGGGAAGCATCTGATAGCTCTGACTAGAACAAATCATCTGTTTCCCTCCAGCTTTTTTTTCTTCGGAGATGGAGTCTCGCTTTGTCACCCAGGCTGGAGTGCTGTGGTGTGACCTCGGCTCACTGCAACCTCTGCCTCCTGGGTTCAAGCAATTCTCTGCCTCAGCCTACTGAGTAGCTGGAATTACAGGTACCCGCCACCACACCCAGCTAATTTTTGTATTTTTAGTAGAGACACAGTTTCACCTTCTTGGCCAGGCTGGTCTCGAACTCCTGATCTCGTGATCCCCCCACCTCAGCCTCCCAAAGTGCTGGGATTACAGGCATGAGCCACCACGCCTGGCCATCTTTTAAAAAATATACATGCACCTATCTTATACTACATGTCTCATTATATTTATCATAATTGCAGTTTTACATTGCATGTGTGGTTATTAGTGTCCCCTATGATGCTGACAACTTAATAAAGTAAGATGAAAAGCAATGTGGTATAATTACAGCAACAAGTGCAGACTTCAAATATTGTCAGAGCATGCATCTTTGATTTTGGTTGAAAAGACATGGACACCATGTTACATAGAGTACACTCTGAGCTGAGGATTTGCATTCAAAAAACCTGAATTAAAAATTCCAGGCCTGCTGCTTACTAGCAGTGGGCTTTCCAAAAAAGAAGTACATATATGAGAGATAGATATATATATGTGTTATGTATTTATATGCAAATATACATACTCTTTTATTCTGGGGGGAGGTGTGAACTGAAAATGGGGAGAGAAAAAGATAATGAGCTTAATATTGAATACATTGTTGGACAGCCTGGGTCATCCAGGAGATATAAGATCATTGGGCATACAGGTGTACAGTTGAGAATAAAGGTTCAAATAGCAGACAGACAGCTGCCTAGACAATATATAGTATGTAGCACAGACAGAGACCCTAGGATAGAATCTTAGATAATACCAATATTTAAAAGGCAAATAGAAAAAGATAATCCATAAAAGAAACTAAGAATAAGAAAACTTTAAGGAAGCACATACCATAGTATTTTTCAAATCAACAGTGCTTTATAAATAAACCTACAAATCAAAGTAACATACTATAAGCATCCATACAAGATTTGGAAGTTGTCTTAGATTAAATTCAACTAATTTTTACTGAGAATCTATGAACATTATTGTTGTTATTATTATTAGAGACAGGGTCTCACTCTGTTGCCCAGGCTGGAGTGCAGTGGTGTGACCACGGCTCACTGCAGCCTCGACCTCCCCAGGCTTAGGTTATTCTCCCACATCAGCCTCCCAAGTAGCTGGGACTGCAGGTGCACATGATCACATTTGGCTAATTTTTGTATTTCTTGTAGAGATGGGGTTTCACCATGTTGCCCAGGCTGGTCTTGAACTCCCAGTCTCAAGTGATCATCCCTCCTCAGCCTCCCAAAGTGTTGGGATTATACGTGTGATCCACTGTACCTGGCCTGAACATTATTATATTCAACAATTTTAAAGGAACCGTATGTTCTAAACAACTGCCGCAGCTGTTTAGAAGTTCAAACAGTTCAAAACTATTATGGTAATGTTATGTCCAAACACCCTCCCCTTTTCTACTAAGGGAAATACAACAGGACTGTTGGCATTCAAGTGCTGACAGAAATGTGAGAGGTTTCTTCCAGCAACACAGATATATGTGAAATTACCTTTAAAAGATTCACCTACTCACACAAGTAGGAGTTTGCGCTAAAGAAAAAAAAAGATTCACTTACAATCAACAATGCTGAATTTACTCATACTAGTTTTTTCTTCAAATCAAATACTTGGAAAAAAAGATTGTTTTGTGTTATTTCATAAGCAGGTATTCATTTTATCTGTAAAAAAACATGAGACAAACTGCAAAACTGTTTTATAATTACCTCATCAACTTTGCTACACCTCTGGCAGGGTCATGAAACAAACATGTTTTCAAAAAGTAATTATTATTCTTGGTTCATTATGTCTATTAAATTATATAAACTATATTTCACACAATTTTAGAAATGTCTTAAATTATGAAAAGGTAGAAATATTGGAATCACTACTTTCCTCATTCGAATAGTATTTATATGCATTTTCTATTTCTCAAATGTTTTTATTTTGCTTAAATATATAGAACAATTATTAATAGAATGTTAGGCCTAACACTACATAAAAAGGTAAAAATTGTATGGAAAATTAAGAACAATTTTGTTAGTAATATTAAACCATATCTCAGTTGAATAGCAGTAACTATTATTGATGATAAATTACTATCTTTCTTCTCCTGTGACAGTACTTAAAATCAGTAAGGGTGTTTTCAATATGGTCATTTTCTTTATTTACTAAGTCAGTATTAGACAGTTATAATTTTTTTTTTTTTAGCAAAGATGCTATGCATCTGGTTAGTACAGCCTCTTCTGAGGCTTTCTTAAATCGTTGAAGAAAGTTTATTAGTTACGTCACATTTGTAGTGCACTTAGAATGTAGGCAGCATAATCAAAATACTTAGGATACATTTTGACGGAATGTTTTCTTCATGTTTGAGTAATAAATTGCAGTTCACCCTTGAACAACATGGATTTAGAACTGCACAGGTCCAATATGTGGATTTTTTTTTTTCAATAAAATTTACACTGAGTGTGCCTGCTTCTCCTGCCTCCTACCTCCTTTATCTCTTCTGCCTCTGGCACCCATGAGACAGCAAGACTAGGACCACCTCTTCCTCCTCAGCCTGCTCAATGTGAAGATGACAAAGATGAAGATGTTTATGATAATCTATTTCCACTTAACAAATAGAAAACATATTTTCTCAGAGCCTGGCATGGTGGAATGCACCAGTAGTCCCAGCTACTGCTACTCAGAAATTGAGGTAGAAGGATTACTTGAGCCCAGGAGTTTGAGATAAGCCTGGGCAACACAGCTAGACCCCCATCTCTTAAAAAATTTTTTTAATTAAAAAAATACATATTTTATATTTCCTGTATGTTAAATAACATTTTCTTTTCTCTAGTTTACTTTATTGTAAGAATACAGTATATAGCGCTGGGCGCGGTGGCTCACGCCTTAATCCCAGCACTTTGGGAGGCTGAGGTGGGCAGATCACGAGGTCAGGATATTGAGACCATCCTGGCGAATATGGTAAAACCCTGTCTCTATTAAAAATACAAAAAAAAAAAAAAATTAGCCAGGCATGGTGGCAGACACCTGTCGTCCCAGCTACTCAGGAGACTGAGGCAGGAGAATGGCGTGAACCCAGGAGGCAGAGCTTGCAGTGAGCGGAGATCATGCCACTGCACTCCAGCCTGGGTTATAGAGCGAAACCCCGTCTCCAAAAAAAAAAAAAAGAAAAAGAAAAAGAAAATAGTATATAGCATTACAAGAATACAGCATGTAATATGCCAATATACCAATAACATAAACATCAACTGTTTATGTTATCAGTAAGGCTTCTGACCAACAGTAAGCCATTGATAGTTAAGTTTAAAGGTGTTGGGAAGTCCTTTGAAAACCGGCACAAGACAAGGATGCCCTCTCTCACCACTCCTATTCAACACAGTATTGGAAGTTCTGGCCAGGACAATCAGGCAAGAGAAATAAATAAAGGGTATTCAAATAGGAAAACAGGAAGTCAATTTGTCTCTCTTTGCAGATGACATGATTGTATATTTAGAAAATCCCACCGTCACAGCCCAAAATCTCCTTAAGCTGATAAGCAACTTCAGCAAACTCTCAGGATACAAAATCAATGTACAAAAATCACAAGCATTCCTATGCACCAATAATAGAGAGCCAAATCATGAGTAAACTCCCATTCACAACTGCTACAAAGAGAATAAAATACCTAGGAATACAACTTACAAGGGATGTGAAGGACCTCTTCAAGGAGAACTATAAACCTTGCTCAAGGAAATAAGAGAGGACACAAATAAATGGAAAAACATTCCATGCTCATGGATAGCAAGAATCAATATCATGAAAATGGCTATACTGCCCAAAGTAATTTATAGATTCAATGCTATCCCCATCAAGCTACCACTGACTTTCTTCACAGAATCGGAAAAAACTACCTTAAATTTCACATGGAACAAAAAAAGAGCCTGCATAGACAAGACAATCCTAAGCAAAAAGAACAAAGCTGGAGGCATCATGCTACTGATTTCGAACTATACTACAAGGCTACAGTACCAAAACAGCATGGTACTGGTATCAAAACAGATATACAGACCAATGGAACAGAACAGAGGCCTCAGAAATAATACCACACATCTACAACCATCTGATCTTTGACAAACCTGACAAAAACAAGTAATGGGGAAAGGATTCCCTATTTAATAAGTGGTGTTGGGAAAACTGGCTAGCTATATGCAGAGAACTGAAACTGGACCCCTTCCTTACACTTTATACAAAAATTAACTCAAGATGGATTAAAGACTTAAACGTAAGACGTAAAACCATAAAAACCCTAGAAGAAAACCTAGGCAACACCATTCAGGACATAGGCATGGGCAAAGACTTCATGACTAAAACACCAAAAGCAATGGCAACAGAAGCCAAAATTGACAAATGGGATCTAATTAAACTAAAGAGCTTCTGCACAGCAAAAGAAACTATCATCAACGTGAAAAGGCAACCTACAGAATGGGAGAAAAGTTTTGCAATCTACCCATCTGACAAAGGACTAATATCCACAATCTACAAAGAACTTAAACAAATTTACAGGAAAAAAAACAACCCCATCAAAAAGTGGGTGAAGGATATGAACAGACACTTCTCAAAAGAAGACATTTATGTAGCCAACAAACATATGAAAAAAAGCTCATCATCACTGGTCATTAGAGAAATGCAAATCAAAACCACAATGACATACCATCTTATGCCATTTAGAATGGCAATCATTAAAAAGTCAGGAAACAATACATGCTAGAGAGGATGTGGAGAAATAGGAGCACTTTTACACTGTTGGTGGGAGTGTAAATTACTTCAACCATTGTGGAAGACAGTGTGGCGATTCCTCAAGGATCTAGAACCAGAAATACATTTGACCCAGCAATCCCATTACTGGGTATATACCCAAAGGATTATAAATCATTCTACTATAAAGATACATGAACACGTATGTTTATCGTGGCACTGTTTACAATAGCAAAGATGTGGAACCAACCCAAATCCCCATCAATGATAGACTGGATAAAGAAAATGTGGCACATATACACCATGGAATACTATGCAGCCACAAAAAAGGATGAGTCCATGTCCTTTGCAGGGACATGGATAAAGCTGGAAACCATCATTCTCAGCAAACTAACATAAGAACAGAAAACCAAATACCGCATGTTCTCACTCATAAGTGGGAGTTGAACACATGGACAGAGGGAGGGGAACATCACACACCGGGGCCTGTTGGGGGATGGGGGTTAGGGGAGGGATAGCATTAAGAGAAATACCTAATGTAGATGATGGGTTGATGGGTGCAGCAAACCACCATGGCACGTGCATACCTATGTAACAAACCTGCATGTTCCGCACATGTATCCCAGGACTTAAAGTATAATACTAACAAAAAATTCTTAAGATAAAAATTTTTTAAAAAGTTGTTGGGAAGACAAAAGTTACATGCAGATTTGATGACACAGGGGTGGGGAGTGGTGCCCTAGCTCCCACATTGTTCAAGACCCAAATGTATAGAGAATCTGCTATGCAGCTATCTCAGGCTCACCACAAAATGTATAGCCTACAGATTACACGGGGTGCAATCTAAGAGTCATGGAAATTGCAGGCAAGCCAGGCATCAATGGCACTATTATTTCCAACTGAGGATGGACACTCAACTCCATGGCAATTCTAGTTTCTCCATACTGCTCTGACAGGTAACTTATTCCCCATAAAATGAATACACAATGAGGAATCGGGAGTAATACAGATGAAACAAAAGAAAGCTGTTGTGAGGCTATTTAACTAATTCTTGCTTCACCATCACTTACTGTGAGTTGACTGCCCAGCCAAACACCATCTGATCCTCATGGAAGTAATATTTTGTAATCATTGCAAATTAAGTAAACTGTCTGACTGTATACATTATTTTCTTAAGAGTATTGTTAGCCTGGCCAGGTGCGGTAGCTCATGTCTGTAATCCCAGCACTTTGGGAAGCCAAGGCAGGAAGATTACTTGAGCTGAGGAGTTCAAGACCAGCCTGAGCAACACGGCAACACCTTGTCTCTACTAAAAAGTTTTAAAAATTAGCTGAGTGTGGTGGTGCATGCCTGTAGTCCCAGCTACTCGGGAAGCTGAAGTGGGTAGATTGCCTGAGCCCAGTAGTTTGAGGCTGCAGTGAGCCATGTTCATGCCACTGCGCTCCAGCCTGGATGACAGAGCAAGCCCCTGTCTCAAAAAGAGTATTATTAGCTTGAATCAGTCTCTCTGAGCACAATCACTATGGGGGACTAACAAAATAAATTTCTATATGCAAGGCAGAGACAGAGATTCTGAACATCGACAAATGCTTTCTTGTGTGGTTTCCAGACAGTCAACAAGGGATGCATATGGTACCACTCAAACTGACAAGTTATGAATCATCCTATAAAAAAGAGCTAACAGTGACTTCCACTTTAAGGGAAGATGGAGTAGACTTATGTTTCACTATTGCCCCTTCTAAGTACACCTAAAAACCTGGCACACAATACATAAAACAAATATAAGACTCTAAGAGAAGACAGCAGACTACTAGAACCCCTGGGACCGGAGGACAATACAGTGCTGAGTTGCCCTAAGTTTTACTTATGCCTCACATATTCCAGACTTGGAGCTATAGAAGCTGGCAACTTGGAAACAGGCACAGACAAAAGAATCCCTATAAAAACCTATTCTCTGTAGCCAAAGGACCAGGAAAGGAAGATAGAAAGCTTAGATAATAATCACTCTACAGTAGCCAATTTCATAGGATAAACCGGCCCCACCACCAACTCTACAGGACAAGGAGGGAGTCTAGACTTCCACCCTCATGATGCCCAATATCCCTGATGGAGTGATGTCAGAGAAGGCCAAGTACAGGGTCAGGACTTTCATCTCAGGCAGCAGGTAACAAGGCACCTCTGCAGTATCAGTGGAGTCCAAGCAAGGAAACAGAAGATTTAAATTAGACCCAGAGTCTTATAATACAAAAATGCTCAGGTTTCAATCAAATACTATTCATCATACCAAGAACCAGCAGTATCTCAAACTCAATGAATACAATCAAGAAATGACCAACACCAAAATGATAGGAATGTTAAAATTTATCAAAGACTTAAAGCAGCCATGATAAAAATTCTTTAATGAGCAATTGTGAACATGCTTGAACCAAACAAAAAAAAAAAATAGAAAGCTCCAGCAAATACAATCTCAGCAGAGAAAATGAAGATATAAAAAAGAACCAGACCAGGAGCAGTGGCTCACGCCTGTAATCCCAGCACTTTGGGAGGCCGAGGCCAGTGGATCATGAGGTCAGGAGTTCAAGACCAGCCTGGCCAACATAGTGAAATCCTGTCTCTACTAAAAATACAAAAATTAGCCAGGCGTGGTGGTGCATGCCTGTAGTCCCAGCTGCTCAGGAGGCTGAGGCAGGAGAATCACTTGAACCTGGGAAGCAGAGGTTGCAGTGAGCGGAGGTCACGGCATTGCACTTGAGCCTGGACACAGAGCGAGACTTTGTCTCAAAAAAAAGAAAGAACCAAATGGAAATACAGGAACTAAAATAAAAAGCTCAGTGAATGGGTTCAATAGCTGAATGGAAGACATGAAGAAAACTTTAGTGAACTGAAAGAAAAAACAAAAGAAATTATTGAACCTAATAGCGGTGGGAAAACAGACCAAGAAAAGGAAAAACAAAAACAAACAAAGCTCAAGAAACTGTGGTCTAGAACAAAAGATCTAACATTGGTGTCACAGTCTTAAAAGGATAGGAGAAAGAAAGCAGGGTTGAAAAGTGCTCAAAGAAATTATGGCTGACAACTTTACACACTTAGCAAGAGACATAAACATTTAGATCAAGAAGCTGAACAAACTCCAAATAAGGTAAACCCAAAGATATCCATGTCAAGACCTATCATAATCAAACTTCCGAAAACAAAAGACAAAAAAAAAAAAAAATCTTGAATGCACCTATATGAAGCCTACAAGAAAAAACTGGATTAACAGCAGATTTCTTATCACAAACCATGGAGGCAATAGGAAGTGGCACAATGTTTTTTAAGGGCTGAAATAAAATAATCATATACCTAGAGAAAATAATTTTCAGGAATGAAAGGGAAAGTAACTCATATGAAAGAAAATTAGCATTTATTGCCAGTAGACCTACCCTAAAAGATTGGCTTAAAAAAACTCTATAAACAAAAAGGAAAAGATAAAAGAAGAAATCTTAAAACATCAAAAAGAACAAACAAAAAATGGAGAGTAAAAATATGTGTAAATACAATAAACTTTCCCTTTCCTCTTGAGTTTTCAAAAGCAAGTTTGACAGATAAAGGAAAAATTATTATGGTACTCTGTGATGTGGCTCTAAATGAAGGCAGAGCAAATATTTAAGACAATTACACTGTAAGTGAGGGAGAAGAAAAAGACAAGTGGAGGTAAGGTTTCTATACTTCACTTGAATTGGTAAAATGATAGCAGTGAACTGACAAGTGACATTTATATAATGAAATACACAAAACAAGCATAAAAAAACTATATAAAGACATTAAACTCAAATCAAAATGCAATTCTAAAAAAATATAAGTAACCCACAGGAATGCTGAAAAAGAAAACAGAAGTGAAAAAAAAACAGAAGACAAATAAATAGAAGTGTCAAGGGAAATTTTAAAAATACATTCACATGAATGAAAATGAAAATAAGCAAATCAAAATTTGTGGGACATAGTTAAGGCAGGACTGAGAGGGAAATTTATAGCACTGTATGCAGACTTTAGAAAAGAACAGACTCTAATCAATAATCAAAGAAGATATACAAATGACAAACATGAACAGATGTTCAACATCATTAGTCACTGGGACATGCAAATCAAAACCACAACAAAGTACCACTTCATACACACTAGGATGGCTATAATTAAAAACAGATAAACCAAAAACTTAAAAAAAAAAAAAAAAAAAGAATAGAAAAATAACAAATGTTAGTGAGGAAGTAGACAAATTGTAACCCTCATACATTGCTGGAGGGGATGTAACATGGTGAAGTCAAGATGAAAAACAGTTTGGCAGTTTCTCAAAAAAGTTAAACAGAATTACCAAATGCCTCAGCAATTCTACTCCAAGGTATATACCGGCCCAGAGAACTGAAAACAGTTACTCAAATACTTATAAATGTTTAAAGCACTAACTCACTATAGCCAAAAGGTAGAAACAATCCAAATGTCCATCAACAGATGAATGAACAAATAAATTGTGGTAGTATATACAGAACAATAGAATATTATTCAACTATAAAAAGGAATGAAGTACTCATATATATTAGTAATACAATATAGATGAACATAAAAAATATGTTAAGAAGTCACATATAATTGGATTAATATGAAATATCCAGAATAGGTAAAAATGAAACAGTATATACTAATATATTGGTGGTTGCCAGGGAATGGGGGAGGGAGAAATGGAAAGCATCTGATTAACGGTTATGGTGTTTTCTTTGGAGTAATGTTTTGGAACTAGATAGAGATGGTGCTTGTACAATATTGTGAATGTTCCAAATGCCAGTGAATTGTTCCCTTTAAAATGGCTAATTTATGTTTATTTCACTTCAAAAAAACCTACCAAAAATAAGTACTCACAAAATATTAAGATCTTATAATACAGGTTCATTTTAATAATATTAAAAACAGAAATTATAAAACATTTAACAGTTTATAAATTAGTCATTTATTCTCAATTTAACAAATATTTATTGAGTATCTTCATGTACAATAATTTTTTGTGGGCCCTTGTTAGATATATGTTTTA
Organism: Macaca thibetana thibetana; assembly: GCF_024542745.1. Lineage (NCBI taxonomy): Eukaryota > Metazoa > Chordata > Mammalia > Primates > Cercopithecidae > Macaca > Macaca thibetana. The sequence goes on along the minus strand of NC_065578.1, from coordinate 86,251,395 downwards.
CAAAACATTATGCTTCCACATTAAATATATGTTAATTCTTAACATTCTGAAAATACATTACAAAATTACAAAATAAATATCAAATTTTCTTTCACAACTTCATCTGTGATAAAGTTATCACTAAAAATATACTGGAGTTAATGCTCCTGAGACGATCTATTAGATAAAAACATCAAAGTAATTGTTAAATATCCCATCAATCCAAAAGCCACCGATTCTTTTCTTTTTGTGTTGCTGCTAAGGTTACTACGTTAAAGGAATATGAGTTATATTTTACTAAATGTACTTGCCAAGTTTGGCTATACTTTTCTATAGTTATTACATTAATTTAAAAATGTGAAATCCTTACAAGTTATAACCTTCTTTTATTATCAATCTGAGAAATACACTAATCATCTACATGAAAAAATAGTATTGGTAATAGCTAACACTGAATTCTCACTATGCTTTAAGTGTTTTATGTATATCATCTGTTATGCTCTGTGCTGTGTTTTATATACATCATGTCATGATTCTTAAAGCAAACCCAAGAGGCAGAATTATTATCCCCAATTAAAGAAGAAAACTGAGTCTCTTTAAGTGATCACCAGCTGTTTACTGATGTCAGGACACCATTCCAGGTCAATGTGACTCTAGAGCTCGTGTTCCACATTATACTGATTGTCTGAGATTTTGTCTATTTCTATTATAGAAAGAGGTAGAGCCTTATACTTAAATACAGCATTACAATATTATAGAAATATCTTTTTTTTTTTTGCAAATGCCTTTTAAAATTTTTTGATGCATTTTATTTTGGGATTGCAAAAGCATTTTGCAATTGTTTCCTGCAACATTCCTGTGAAATAGACATGGTAAATAAGTGAAACAGAGGGACAGAAGATGGTTGTCTTCTAGGTGTTAAAAAGCAAAACATGCTGTATTATCTTTGCAACTTCCTGTGAATATATAATTATCTCAAAATTTAAAAAGTTATAAAAAACCACAACCAAAGCCAAAAACAACATGATTATTGATATCATTCCCCAAATTAGTAATTGTATAATATTCTAGGTATTATTCTTGAATAGGGAAAAAAAATCACAACATACAAAGGTTTTCTTTATTTATGGGTTACTATACGGATTGTAAGGTCTGAAGTAGGTCTAATACAGGGCCTAAGTTTTTCTTTAAATATACCAACATACGTATAGAGATGAGACCTGTTATTCAAATTATAAGTGGAATCCTCTCCCAATTCACAGTTTAGAAAAACACCAATTTGCCTTGATTGTACTGACCAGAGTCAGATTTACCTGCATCCATCTTTTGGGAATGAAACTGCCATAGTATTTTTGGGAAAAAATTATTTTACCAGACGCCCATAGCCTGTTCACCCTAGCCTTTTACTTCTGTCTGCCAATAATGCCTGCACCAAGTATCTATTTTTAAAATACAAAATATCATAGTTAAAAATCATAGGTAAGCTGACTTCAAGGCTTCATTCTTTACTCGTCTCAGTCACTTGAAATAAATACACTGATACAAAATGGGGAGTCCAACTATATATGCTTTTCCTTTTTCTTGAGCTTTATTAAGACATTAATCTCACATTATCCCTCATCTCTTTCTAAATTTCTCAAGTGAACTGTTTTTCAAGTGAACTGTTCCTATTTTCAATGTCTATCTTGTAGGAAATTGAACAAATGCCACTGTAACAAATGCCGTAAGTAAGAACAAAATACTTCTGGATCCAAGAATTGGAGAAAAACCTTCTGGAAAATACACTGAATAAGTTCAGCCTTAAAAGGACAGAGCTGGCTTTCAAGATGTGGGGATGGCTAATTGGAGAAGGCATAAAAGCCTGAGTAGTAGCACAAGCTGATAAACAACAAATATACTAGCATAATGATTATAATATTAACAGTAATGTGAAGCAGCTGCAAAAAAAAATGGCAATTTTAAGCTGTGCCAATAGGCATATAGTTATCAGTGTAACAAGTGCTTCTACTTTGAACCTTTACCGTGAGCCAGGAACAATGCTCCATGTTTGTTTGTTTGTTTGTTTGTTTATCTGAGACGGAGCCTTGCTCTGTTGCCCAGGCTGGAGTGCAGTGGCACGATCTCGGCTCACTGCAAGTTCCGCCTCCTGGGTTCACGCCATTCTTCTGCCTCAACCTCCTGAGTAGCTGGGACTACAGGTGCCTGCCACCACACCTGGCTAATTTTTTGTATTTTTAGTAGAGATGGAGTTTCACCATGTTAGCCAGGATAGTTTGATCTCCTGACCTCATGATTCCCCTCCCAAAGTGCTGGGATTACAGGCATGAGCCACCGTGCCCGGCCAATGGTTCATGTTTAAATGTACATTACTTCACCTAAATTTTACAATAATCCTATATGGTAATACTATGGAATTTACACTCAGAGGTATTAATTATAGAGTTGTCAGGAACAAAGTCAGAATTCACACCCTCATCTGTCTGACACCAAAGCTTATATTCCTAACCACAACACAGTAATTACTGTTTCAAGTCACAGGAAGGAACAGTTGTTAAGAAATTTGTATTCAGTCACACAGGGCTATTATGTGTCATTTCAGGCACACATTTAAAACTAGAGTACTCCAGAATGGGAATGAGTTGGATGGATCATGCCACATAAAAAACTCTTTAAAAAAACAGTGCATTTAGCTAAGAGAAAATCCATAAAAATGACTAACAGTCTCTTCAAATACTTGAAAAGTTATTGTGAAAAAGAGGCAGAATCCTTTTTGTAGTATTACTCCAGAAAAAAAGATGTGGCTGTGGATCAAGAGAGAATGGGCTTTCAAATAATTAGTAGTGCAAAGTAAAGACACAGGCAGTTTAGGGGGTGGTAAGTTATTAGTCTCTGGAGATACTCATATAGAGGTTGCATGAGGAACTGTCAAAGAATGATAGAAAAAGGATTCCTGCACTGATGAGAGCTGAAATCAGGGGACCTATGGATTGCATAACCCTGAGATAAGTTCCATAAAGCTATGCTATCAATTTCTCCTCTAGAGTACAGATGTGTTTTTGGAGGACTCCCTCCACCCACTCACCCCCAAGCTCAAACAAAATCAAAAGAAGCAGAAATAGAGACAGAAGCAGGCCAGTAACAACTGGGTGGGAGGAAGGGAGTAGGATGCTTACTTATTCTCCCACAATCCTATTTTATTCAGTTTCACCCAGATGTATTTGTTTACCTTAAGACAAAAAATATAGCTTTTTTTTTTTTTTTTCTCTTTTTCTTTTTTTGAGACAGAGTCTCGCTCTGTCGCCCAGGCTGGAGTGCAGTGGCGCGATCTCGGCTCACTGCAAGCTCCACCTCCCGGGTTCACACCATTCTCCTGCCTCAGCCTCCTGAGTAGCTGGGACTACAAGCGCCCGCCACCACGCCAAGCTAATTTTTTGTATTTTTAGTAGAGACGGGGTTTTACCGTGTTAGCCAGGATGGTCTCGATCTCCTGACCTCGTGATCCACCCACCTCGGCCTCCCAAAGTGCTGGGATTACAGGCATGAGCTACTGTGCACGGCAAAATACAGTTTTTATGATTACTGTGTAACTGAGCATAGCCATACTGTTCTATGTATCTTTGAGTAGTGAGAATGATATGATCATTTATAACCAAGCTTTTTCCACCGAATTCATCAAATAATTTCATAAAGATTTACGGGACTCTATTAATTTATAAGTACTGCACCAGGTTCTGGACATACACCTACTCTTAGAGAGTTTGGTGGTACAGCGTTATAAAAAAAAGTTTATACAAGATGCAATCGAGGTCCCAAAAATGGGATGGTTAGGAAAGGATCCAGAGAAGGTGACTGAGATAAGAAAGTACCTTCTGGGCCAGGCGCGGTGGTTCACGCCTGTAATCTCAGCACTTTGGGAGGTCAAGACGGGTGGATCATCCGAGGTCAGGAATTTGAGACCAACCTGGCCAACATGGTAAAACTCCATTTCTACTAAAAATACAAAAATAAGCCGGGTGTGGTGGTGGGCGCCTGTAATCCTGGTTACTCAGGAGGCTAAGGCATAAGAATCGCTTGAACCCGGGAGGCAGAGGTTGCAGTGAGCCGAGATTGTGCCACTGCACTCCAGCCTGGGCAACAGAGTGAGACTTTGCCTTTTTTTTTTTTTTTTTTAAAAAGTGCCTTCTGGGTGACAAAGAAACCTTCTAGGCAAAGGGAAAAAGCATAAGCAAAGTCCTTGGAGGGCAACACTGAATAGTGCACATAGACCCTCAAAGTGGTTCTTAATAAGCTTAGAAGATAGGAGAAAGATAAAGGGCAAGCTAAAACATAAGGCAGAAAAGTGGGCAGAAGCCAGATCACAGTGTCTTAATCACCATACTAGGAATATGAATCATATCCTATAAGCCAGCATTCTGAAACTCATTGGTCTCAGAGCCTCTTATACACTTAACGATTGTTAAGGACACCAAAGAGCTTTGGTTTATGTGGGTTACATCTAGCAATAGCACATTAGTAATTAAAAGTGAGAAACATTAACTCACTTTAAAATAACAATATGACATGTCAGCATAAATGACATGATTTCGTGAAAAAATTCTCCAAAACCAAAAAAATTCAGTGTAACATTATATTTTTGCAAATCTTTTAAAATGTCTGGCTTAATAGAAGACTACTGGATTTTCATATCTGCTTCTCCAAAAGATTATCATATATTATTTGGGTTGGAGTCAATGAAGAAAATCAGACTCATACAGATACAGTTGGAAAAGGAGTACTTTAGTAGCCTTTTCAAATAATTGGAAATATTCTTTTTCAATTCTATACTAAAACCTAGTATTAATTTCTTAAAAGTTAACTGCAAGTGATAGAAAACCATATTAATGAATATATACTATTCATGTTCATATCAGTGAATATATTGTTATATTGATAGACTTTGCACTGTCATTTGAAAAATACTGGTATATGGAGTTACACAGATCCTCCAAATATTAATACATTAGAATTGTATAACAAAAATTATACAATTGTAAAAATCACATTCATTATAATACCACCAATCTCAGAGAAGTCTAAGTATTGGGAAACTCTTATGGTCATAGTGGCAGATACAAGGTTTTTTGAATTTTATAATTGGCAACTAATACTGTCAACTGTTTTCCTTACAGCGACAAGTTCATTTTGTTCATTGTTGAGAAAATATCTCCCAACTACACAGGTCTGAATAAACATAGTTTGTGTGTTGATCATTCTTTCAAGTAAAAACAGTGTTCTATGAAAAATATTGCCTTGTTGAGCTTGCAACTTGTCTTAATCTATTTTCTGTTGCTATGACAGAGACCGGGTAGTTTATAAAGAAGTTTCTTTAGCTCCTGGTTCTTTAGGCTGGTAAGTTCAAGACTGGGCAGCCATATCTGCTGTCTTCTGGTAAGGGCTTCATGCTGCATCAAAAAATGATGGAGGAATGGAAGAGAAACTGACACGTGCAGAAAATAGGAGTGCAAACGAGACAGGCAACCTTGCTTCATAACGACCTGATCTCATTGTAACTAACGTAGTCCTCAGAGACTGAGAACTCACTAACTCCCTCAAGACTGCACTGATTCTTTTATGAGAGCAGATTTTTCATGATCCAAACGCGTCTTAAACCACCACCTCTCAACACTGTTACATTGGGGACCAAGCGTCAACATGAGTTTTGGTAGAGACAAACCATATTCAAACCACAGCACAAGTCAATCACACAAGTGCTTTACCTCAAGACAATCTCTGTACTGTGGTATGCAGAAGTGCTTGATGTACTTTCCATATTGTGACAGAATATTAAGGACATACACAAAATAGTCAAGATTTAATAAAATTATTGCTTTCTGATGGACATTCTTATGTGAAAATGGCTTTTGAGGGTTTGGGCTGTTAGAGAAAGGTAGCAAAAAAACACAATGCCTACTAGTACAGTTTGGTACCACCACTGCTGTTTACCATGAGGACAAATATCAACTAGTGAAAAAGGCAACTAACATCGTAGAATTATTATGAAAATAGTTGTGAACTATTTTGTGAAAGCCCTAAAGGAGTCTTAAGGATCCCTATGGTACACGGACTGCACTTTCAGAACAACTTCTATAAACAATAAAGAGCCATTTTTTTTTTAAGAGTTTTAAGTAACCTATATGGGACTTCTGCAATGCAAGATTTCCCCAAGGTATCATTTTATAGAGTGATAATGCTTACAGTTGAGTATCAATGGCCTGAAGACATAGTGAGAATTAAGACCTGAAGGAAAGCAACTGCAATAAGGAAGAAGCATGGGGACTGGAAGGAGACAGGTTAATGGGATAGAGGCTTAGGTGACAAGAGTAGATGAGGGATTGGAAGTGGCTAAGGTGCTGTCTCTAGGCTTCTTTACTGAGGAGGAAGATGGTGCCATTCACTGAATTTGAGAATTGGGGAAGGAAGAACAAATGGGGATGAAGAAAGGAATTCAGGATAGTTTGTACTCTACAATGAAGTTCTAACTGAGAAATCAAGTATGTAGCTGGTCAATGAAAGAGCCGATTTTCATAATGGCTTTATTTCAAGCTTGTGTAAGAACAATATCCAAGCCTAACAGGTCTAGAGAATAGGATGAGGAAGGCACAATGGCAGAAAAGTTCTGGATTAGAGTGTAATATGGCATCTGTTCCCTCCCAGCCCCATGAATATCCGGATATTTATGTGTTTGAGTTTTTAGAGAAAGGGAATGCAAGGAAATGATTAAGGAGCTGTTTTGAAGAAGGGCTTTGTAATATAAAGGGGACACTGTATTAATTAGGGAAACATCAGCTGTTGTAAAGAAATCTCGATTGTTTACTACACAAGAAGTTTAGTTCTTGCTCAAGTACCAATGTGAGTGTTCCTGGTTGGCAGATGGCCTTTTATGCAGTAATTCAAGGAATTATGCTCCTTTCCTCTTCTGACTTTGCCATTCTCCCCAGTACCTTGAAGTCTTTTGATACAGCTGGCCGATAGAGTACAGAAAGCACAACTATTTCTTAATTATCTTGGCAAACACTAGTCATATGGCTCTGCCTAGATGCAGGGGTTGTGGTGAGAAATTTAATCTTTGGTGGGTAGTTGCTTCCTAGCAATAAAAACATATTAGAGGAAGACATGCATGAATAGCCGGTATATAGTTCACCATTTCTTCACAGAGGCACATAAAGCAGGTTCATAAGTGATAAAGTATGACATTAGTGAGGACATAGGAGAACTTTCTCCATTTCTACATGAAATGTGACATCAATCTTAGCACCATGAAGGCTCCCGTACTTTCTGGCATTTCCTCTTGGGGAAGCAGCAGAGATGATGATGCTTGATTAGAGACAGCTGTTCTATGGACAAGCCGGTAACCAAGCCGATGCTTATGCATAGAGGGAAGTCTGCTTTTCAAAAAACAAACAAACAAACAAAAAAACCCACGAGATATCTCTAGAAGACTTTCAGAAATATTAGAAAGGAATTTCAATGGAGAATGAAGCCCTGTGCAAACATCTAGGGTAATGGCCAAAATAGGCTATTTGGCTATTATAATAATGAAAAATAGGCTATTAATGTAATTCTGATTCCATATGTATTTACAGGGTTAGTGTGAGGGACAGACTTGGATTATCAGTTTCAGACACAGTGAGTTTCAGGTGCCCATGGAACATCCAGGTAGTAATATGCAGGTTACAGAAGACACACATCTCAGGAGAAAGTTATGAACTAAAGATAGAAATTAGGAGTCACAACACAAAGGCAGAGTAAATGAAATCATGAAGGTATAGAGTTAAGAAAAGAGAATTTTATTTTTCACTTTATTTTTAATTTTTATTTTTAAACATCAACAGAGAATTTTGAATTCATCAGCTTTTGGTTCTAAAAATCTGTGTTACCAACACTACCTAGAACACATGTGCCATACAACCAAAAACAAATCTGCACTATCACTGCAAGATCATGTACTAATCTATTAACAAACATTTTAAGTGCTTTTGACCACGTTGTCCACTTGTAAATACTCCAAGTATACTGCAGCAGATAAATACTAGCTTCATGTCTTACTGACATGCCTTTAAAATGTTTTTTGAAGGACTCATGAGTTTTGTAACTCACAAAGCAAACAGCTGGACCTTACTACTAAGAATGCATTAACTAAAATCTCTGCTAGCATTTTTTTCCAAAATAAAACTAAACATAATATTGTAGAAGATGTGAAGACGGTTGAAAGTAAATTAGTCAGGAAGACATTAAACATTTTTTAATGCACTTACTGATGGAAAAATAAAACAGGAGTAAATTATATATAAGCTTTGTAATTCAGCTAAAATATTAATTTTGATATTAAACTGGTAGGAATATTCAGAGATTTCCTTAAATTCTCAGCAGAAGTCCATACTGCCATTAAAATAGATGTGCTTTGATTGTTGAAATAAATATCATACCAAGAAGATTAAAGCATTTTCAAAATCAAGAAAGAAATGCCAGAACTGTCTACAAAGCTAAATTATTTTCACACTTCAACAACTGCACCTGGTGCTCCACTCACTAGTAAGTAAAAAGAATAAGAAGTAACTAGGATTCAACTCCAGCTGGGTTTGGATATCATTAACTAAAACCTAATGCAGCAGCTGTTGAAAATTAGAATTAGCAATGCTGAAAACGTGCTATTATTTCACTGGAGTTTGATATGCATCATATTCTACAGCAATGGTTCTCAAATTGAGCATGCGCCAGAATTACTTGGAGCATTTGTTAAAATACAAATTCCTGCCTTCCCACATTCCCTAGCTACTAATTCCAAGGACTAAGAATTTGTCAATCCAGTTCCCAATGCCGATATGATGGTCCAGGAACACTTTGAGAATCAGTGTTCTAGAGGGCATTTCTGTTGGCTTATTAAGAAGACAGATACAGAATATTATCTTTTCCATGTAACTAATTAATTTGTACCCCATTAACTGGAATTTTAGATATAGCTTAGATCTGTGAAAAACAACTTAATGGTATAAACTAGTTGTGAGGGTATTCTGGTCATCATGTCAATTATCTTTTAACTCATGGCACTGATTCTACTGGACTAATTGGATTTCCCATCTTCCTCACTGCTCCCCACCAACCACTAAGTCTCCTAAGGCTAGTCAGTTCCTCCTTAAAGGATGCTGTAACCATCATTATGAAAAGCACGAGTGAAATGTTTACATTGTTCTTGAGCATAAACTGTTATAAAACCCTTTGAAAATGCAACATTAATTAATTCTGAATCATGGTCATTACCCCACACCCTTTTAAACTGAAACTGTTTTTGGGGTACAACCAAGAATTCAAGAACCATGTTAAAGATATTAATCTAGGAACATTCTCTTATATGAAGAAATTCTGATTAAACTACAATTTCCAGTCCTGGCTCACTAGTTAAAAACTGAAGCTCAAGTGGATTGTACACTACCCATTGTGAAGACTAAAACAGTGAGTTAAAAATTTTTTTTGGGACTGGGTCTCACTCTGTCACCCAGCTTATAGTGTAGTGGCATGATTAGGGCTCACTGCAGCCTCAACCTCCCAGGCTCAAGTGATCCTCTCACCTCAGCCTCCAGAGTAGCTGGGACTACAGGCGCGTGTTACCATGCCTGGCTAATTTTTGTATTTTCTGTAGATACAGGGTTTCAGCATGTTGCCCAAGCTGGTCTCAAACTCCTAGGCTCAAGCGATTAGCCCACCTCAGCCTCCCAAGATGCTGGGATTAACGGTGTAAACCATTGCACCTGGCCTAATACTTTTTATATTTTACAGCTCTGTATCTTCTGAGAAACTGTTATAGCTTTTCAGTTGAATTTGTATTTTTAATGAATCTTTAAAAACTAGTCACAGGTATTAATATTCTAAAGATGTTCTTTTCTAAACATCGATTTCCAAAAATTGTCTTCCTTTGCATTTGTCTTGTGTAACAAAAAAGAACCATTATTCAGGATCCTGTAAACTACAATTCTTTACTAGTGACACTTCAACATGCCCACAATGCAATGATAATTGATATTCTCAATAATGACCAGTAAAATGCTGGACAGTTGTATCAATTGACAAAAACTAATGCTGGACCATAATTTGAGTTTTAATTGTGTTTTACTGAATTTTAATTACATGAAACAAGTGTAAGAAAAAAAATTCTCAAGTAGAATATTCTTCATCTTGCAGACTACCATTTACTATACAATAGACATTTTAATATCTACTTTAAAATAATTTGTTGATCTTTACATAGCCTATATATTAGCTTTTTAAATCCATTAATATTTTTGGCTTATTTTCCTATGCCAGAAATAAAATTACAATCATTATGAAAAGGTATGGGTTGATAAAATTAATGGTGATGAGGCAAAGTAACTCAAAACTGTTTTATTAGTTACTCTGCCTCATCCTCATTAATCTATTTGAATTAGGCAACATAAATTTAAGTACCTTCTAACTGAACACTGGAACCAATCAAACCATGAAAACCGAAAAAAAAACATGTAGAATTAATGTGACTTTTTGGGGGAGGAGAGCCTAACTTGTTTAAAAGCTACTTCTTTCTCTGAAAGAAAGGTGATAACCATTATTACCCAGTATACAGCAGACACACAAATTTGCTTAAAAAAATATATACATACTAAATTAAACCATATGGGAGACAGAGTTCTTCACTCCGCAATCTAAGAAACATTAAAAGGAAGTGAAGGATAATGTTAAAAGTGAAAGTTTGAGGTGATTTGATCTCTACCAACCTAATGTTACACATAGCACAGTCAAAGCTAAAGCTCCATACATGTCAAGACTGTTTAGTATAATATTCTAGGAATATCACACCTGACTAATCCTCAGAGGTTTTTTCCTCTAATGGCGCCAAGACTCTGAAGGGCACAGTGAAAGTGGCAGAAAAGTCAGAGATTAAAGTGGTCAGATAACTAGTGCAGGACCACGATTTCTGAGACTAGAGTAATCTAAGAATCATATAGAAAGTTAGATTACCTTAAAATAGATTACAGGGTATAACAAATTCCATGGGACTGGGGAATCTGTATTTTTAAAAAGCTCCCAAGGTGATATAAGAGCAGGTGGTCTAAAATCGATAACAGAAGATATTAGAAAGCAACACAGGTGTCAACATTTGTTGACTCTGGTTTGTGACCTTGTAGGTACCATTCTCCATTTTACCCTTTTATAGCTAAAATTTTATAGGAGTCTCTGTAGCATAATCTCTCATATTTGGAGACCATTTTATTTCTAATGTACTCCCAGTTTATTTCCCAATTTTGGCTTTTTTTTTTTTGGTGGCCTAAGAAAACCTAGAAATAATAAGCCTAAATAAAACAAAGTTCAAAAAATAAAGAAAATAGAAATTTTAGGAATAAGATTACTTGATGGGATCTATCAAATTACTCAAATTCTTAAATCTTAATTTATAATTACTAACATTTATATTTGTACATTAAAAGATAACATACTAATTATCTAGACCCATACACACCATAGAAAAGGCAGACTGTTAGACTAGATAATAAAGCAAGATTCAACCATATCCTGACCACAAGAAAACCACTTTAAATGAGAGAAACATTAAATAACTTAAAAGGAAAAGGATGAAAAAAATATATCATGTTATCACAAATCAAAAAAAGCTGGTATAGCCATATTAATGACAAACAGATCTCAGAGTAAAGAATATTGGCAAAGATAAAAAGGATCATTTCATAACGATAAAGGGGTCAATTTATCAAAAAGACATAACAATCCTAAACACTTTTGTACCTTTATAAGACGAGTTTTAAAAACATATGAATTAAAAACTCACAGGAAAAACAGACAAATCTGCAAGTATAATCAAAGATTTCACCATCATGCTCACAATAATTGATAGTAAACAGAAAATCACTAAGATACAGCAAATTTGAACAGTCATCAACTAATTAGCCAATTGGCATTTAGAGAACACACCATCCAGAATGCAGATACACATTCTTTTCAAGAGTACATGGAACATGTGATAAGATAGACCACATTCTCACTCATAAAATGAGGTTCAAAATATTTGAAAGTACTCAAATCATACAAAATATGTTCTGACTAAAACAGAATTAAATTTAAAATAACAGAAAAGACATTTGAAATGTCCACAAATACCTGGACTAAATAACACACTTCAAGTAACCCAGAGGACAAAGAAAAAAACAAAAAGGAAAGTAGAAAAGTATTTTGAACCTAATAAAACAAAACCATCAAAATTGTGAGATGTAACTGAAGCAGTGCTTTAAGGGAAACACATAGCACTACACGATCATATTAGAAAAGAAGGCAATTCTAACATCAGTGACCTAAACCACAGCTAGTTCTTTGTGCCCCCCCAAAAAACAAAATCAATAAAACTGATAAACTTCTAACCAGACTAATAAGAAAAAAAGAGAAGATACAAATTATCAATATCAGAAATGACAAAGGAGAAAACACTACAGACAATAAAGGAATATTATAAGCAACTGTAGCCAATAAATGTGATAAATTGCTAAATTCCTTGAAACACAAAAATTAACAAAGCTCACGTATAGCTAAACAGAATAGCCTTTTAAATCTATCAAATGTATAAATAAAAAACTTTGGCACAAAAAACAAAAACAAACCTTTCTCACAGATAAACAAAAGGCCCAAATGGCTTAGAAAATTCTACCAAACAAACAAACAAAAATACCAATACCAAAAATACCAACACAAGAAAACATCAACACAAACTCTTGAAGAAAACTGAAAAGGAAAAAATGCTTTCCAATTGAGTCTCTGAAGCCAGCCTTGATATCAAAATCAGACATGAAATCCCTTATAAACATAGAGACAAAAATTAACAAAATTTAGTGAAATGAAAGGACAATTATCATACCTATGTAGTTTATCCCAAGGATACAGATTGATTTAACATGCAAAAGTTAATGTAACTTACCTTATTAAACAAGCTAAAGACCATGTATTCATCTTAATACATGCACATAAACAAAATCCAACATCAATTCATGATAAAAATCTCAGCAAACTGGGAATAGAAGGGAACTTCCTCAAACTAATAAAAGGATCTCCTTTTATTTCAGTTCAGCTGGTATCATACTTCACTGAAAGACAGACTGGATACTTTCACCCTAAAACTGTGAAGGAGGCAAGAATGTCCACCCTCATCAGTTTTATACAACACTGTCTTGGAGGCTCTAGCTTGTGCAATAAGGCAAGAAAAAGAAAGGCACACAGATTAGAGAGCAAGAAGTAAAACTGTCTTGTCACAGACAGCATGACTGACTGTGTAGAAATTCTCAAAGAATCTATCAAAAAAGCTATGAGAATTAATGAGTTTAGCAAGGTTGCAGTATATAAAAACCAATATACCTAAATCAACTGTATATTACTAACAACAGACAATCAGAAATTCACATTAAAAAATACCATGTAAAATAGCACAAAAATATAAACAAACTTTGCAATAAGATGCACAAGACCATACAGTAAAAATTATAAAAAACTGCTGAGGCCCGGCGCGGTGGCTCACACCTATAATCCCAGCACTTTGGGAGGCCGAGACGGGAGGATCACAAGGTCAGGAAATCGAGACCATCCTGGCTAACACGGTGAAACCCCATCTCTACTAAAAATACAAAAAACTAGCCGGGCGAGGTGGCGGGCGCCTGTAGTCCCAGCTACTCGGGAGGCTGAGACAGAAGAATGGCATGAACCCAGGAGGCGGAGCTTGCAGTAAGCCGAGATCATGCCACTGCGCTCCAGCCTGGGCAACAGAGTGAGACTCTATCTCAGAAAAACAAAAAACAAAAAACAAAAAAAACACTGCTGAGAAAAATTAAGTAAGATCTAAATAGATATGCCACATTCATGATTAAAAGACTACTGTTAAGATGTCAGTTCTCCCAGAATTTATATACAGATGCCATGCAATCCCAATGAAAACCACAGGGCACTTTTTGGTATGACTTGACCAACTAATTCTAAAACTTGTATGGAAATGTAAATAATTTGGAATAGGCAAAACAAATTGAAAGATAATGAACAACTTAGTTGCTAGTTTCATAAAGTTCTCATTTTAGTTGGTTGTTTATTCCCAAACTAGTTTATGGCAGTTTTCTCTGTTACTGTAACTGCAAAAATCAAAGACATATGAGTGTGAAATGAAAGAGGACTATTGCTTCCATGAAAATCAAATTGGATACTCCAGAAAGACCTATGAAATACTGGTCTTAGATCAGATATTGACAAAGAAATTGCAAAAGACTTGAGGGAAAAATCTGGAGATCTAAGTTGTTTTGCAAAGGTGTTAAATTTTTTGGTTACATTTTAAAGGAAGTCCAAAATGGAAAATATAGACTAAGTATTATAGGTGTGCTTTTATTAAACATCAGTTGATAACACACAAACTCGTTTGAATCTTATCTTTTCCTCTTAACATTACAAACAAGCTAGTTCTCCCATATTATTGAAAACATTGTTCTTTTAAATAGTTGCATCTGGCACAGGCTTTTAAAGTTACTGAATCCGTGCATACACATACTGACGTCTCCTATAATGAGGTACAGTCATTCATTTCTCACTCTTCCTGAATTGACAAGTAGGAATTAAAGATAATATGGATTAAGAAGAGTTTAAAATTGGATTCTCAATACAGATGTCACAGGCAATGACTACTTCTTTACTTAAAAAAAAAAAAAGTCCTGGCTGAATATTTGTCCCCTTTATTCTCATCTATTACCTGTTTATTCAAATCTATAAAAGCAGCTTCTTCAAAAAACTACCGACCACAAAATTGCTATTAACTCAACAACCTGTGGCAGTTATCAAAACACTTCCCACTTCAAAGGTGAACAGTAAAAACAATTACCTATGTGGAGTTTTAAAAAAGGGTTTTAAAAACATCCCTCACTTATGTGTGAAGGCAAAAATATACACTGACATTTCATGCCTGGTGTCTAGTTGCTGTCTTCCTATGTTTGCTTTCTAGGGAATCAATAAAATAAAAATAATAAGGATAGAAATAGTAATGGTAGGCCGGGTGAGATGGCTCACGCCTGTAATCCCAGCAATTTGGGAGGCCAAGGCGGGTGGATCGCCTGAGGTCAGGAGTTCGAGAACAGCCTGGTCAACATGGTGAAACCCCGTCTCTACTAAAAAACACCAAAATCAGCTGGGCGTGGTGGTGGGCACCTGTAATCCCAGCTACTTGGGAGGCTGAGGCAGGAGAATCGCTTGAACCTGCGAGGCGGAGGTTGCAGTGAGCTGAGATCACACCATTGCATTCCAGCCTGGGCAACAGCCCTAGACTCTGTCTCAAAAAAAAATAAAAACGACGTGCATAGCTCTTCACATCTAGAACCTGCTGGTCTTTCAGGCCTAACTGGGGTTCATTCTGTTGATCTGATGCATTCTTCTCCTTGACTTTGTACTTCAGCCCAGTTAAACAGCACTGGAGGTTTCCTTTTCCGTCATAGTTTGTCCATTGTCAACAGATAACAGATGTCATCATTAAAAAGCTTGGTAAAAAGTTTAACTGGATTATATCCAGTTGATTTAGTCCATTCCTCAGTGCAAATACATTTAATGTCACCATCTTTATTAGAATGTTCTAGCTCTGGCTTCGGCTTCTGTTGGTTCCCAGGCAGCTTCAGGGTCAGTTCTGTCAGAAGATACTTAAGTACTTTGCCCAAATGATGCAATGTATAGGTTCTGAAGGTGTGTTACAAATTGTACAGTCAGGAGAGGTTCTCTGTGTTGGCTTAGGATGACATTCATAACACTTGGTCACACCCTTTTTCATAGTAGTTATTTGTCCAAGATATCCAGCAGTTCCAGTTCCAGTAAGAGGAACATCAGCTGCCAGGCACATTCTATTAACATGGTTTCGGGCAGCTCTGTTATCTAAAGCATTCATAACCAATAAAAACTATCAAAAAATTCCATATTGTAGTCAGGGTTCATGATGCTGTAATGGTAGGCAATGATATTAGTTTTCAGGTAAAATTGCAGTGCACTTTCCCTGGCAACCTGTGCCTTTGATCTTCCAACATGTTTCTTTTGAAACAAAACCTATCTGTTGAGGTTGGTGACATCAATAGTAACTAGATCAATCAGGTCAATTGGGAGAAGCCGGTGAGCACCAGGTTCTTGAGGAGCTGACAGCGCTGAGACTCTGAGAGTTCATTTAGCAGAAAAGGGGGATGGAGCTGAGCTCATATGGGATAAGGATGACCCATATGCAATGGATTTTGTCACCTCTGCTGCAAACCTCAGGATGCATATTTTCAGTATGAATATGAAGAGTAGATTTGATATCAAATCAATGGCAGGGAATATTATTCCTGCTATTGCTACTACTAATGCAGTGATTGCTGGGTTGATAGTATTGGAAGGATTGAAGATCTTATCAGGAAAAATAGACCAGTGCAGAACAACAGTTTTGAATAAACAACCAAACCCAAGAAAGAAGCTTCTTGTGCCTTGTGCACTGGATCCTCCCAACCCCAATTGTTACATATGTGCCAGCAAGCCAGAGGTGACTGTACAGCTGAATGTCCATAAAGTGACTGTTCTCACCTTACAAGACAAGGTAGTGAAAGAAAAATTCACTATGGTAGCACCAGATGTCCAAAGTAAAGATGGGAAAGGAACAATCCTAACATCTTCCAAAGAGGGAGAGACAGAAGCTAATAATCACAAGAAGTTGTCAGAATTTGGAATGAGAAATTGCAGCTGGCTTCAAGCAGATTACTTCCTCCAGGACTATACTTTATTGATCAACATTCTTCATAGTGAAGACCTAAGAAAGGATGTTGAATTTGAAGTTGTTGGTGATGCCCCAGAAAAAGTGGGGCCAAAACAAGCTGAAGATGTTGCCAAAAGCATAACCAATGGCAGTAATGATGGAACTCAGCCTTCCACCTCCACAGCTCAAGAGCAAGATGATGTTCTCATAGTTGATTCGGATGAAGAAGATTCTTCAAAGAATGCTGACGTCAGTGAAGAAGAGAGAATGCACAAGAGGAAATTAGACCAGAAAGAATCTCGGTACAAAGAGGTTACGTACAGAACAGAAGGAAGAGCTTGATGATGTCATAGCATTAGATTGAACAGAAATGCCTCTAAACAGAGCCCTCTTAATACTTATTTATCTGGGCAGAACCAGATTATGTTACGTCCTTTGTTCCAAAGGGAAAAAACTGACACCAGTGACTTGAAAATGATTCTGCTCCCTTTGAAAGCATTCATTTCGCTAGAACTGTTAGACACACTGCAGTATGCTATACTGAAAGTAGGAGTATAGTTTTAAAAAACCTTTGAACAAAGTATGTGCATAACCAGTCATGAGAAAAAACAACACAATGCATGTTGTCTTTTTAATGTAAATACCCTTAGGTATCATTAACAGTTTCAAAATATTGTGGTTTAGTAAAGTTGATACCTGGTTATAAATATTATGCCCTTATTTTTGGCTAGAAGAATGAATTTTAGCCTAGATCTAACCATTTTTATACTCTTAACCGACTGAAACAGATTCAAAGAAGTATCAAGTGCTATGCATTGAAACTTGTTTTTAAATGTTAAATGGCACTATGTACATTAATGTAAAACAGTGTTAATTTACTCACATTTTCAGTTTGTACTGCCTGGTATGTCTGTGTATGAAGCCAATTTTTGTGTATTGTTATAGTTTCAGGTTATTTATAGTAGATGTTTTGTAAAACTCAGTGACTACGCTTATGGACCAAATAAATGGCATCTGCATTCTTGTTACATAATAGATAAATAAACAAATGGTAACGGTGTCAACTAGAAAGCTAAGAACTAGTACAGCTGTAATGTCCAAAAATGTCAGTACTGTCTGTTACTGCTATTTATTTAACGGTCTTTATTTTCTTATCTTCTAATTCTACATAACAAAAATAATGCCACATTTCAAAATTATGTGACTAAATAGTGCTAGTATTTACTACCACAGAACCTTTCTCCTCCCCAGTGTTTTGGCTGCTGAACTGAATATAGATTATCAAAGATTTGTTGTGAGCCTAACATTTCAATGGTTCTATAAATTTTATAGCATTTCATCTTACTTGCTCTGAGACTTCAAATACAAAAGCACTTTTTCTAAATTTTCTAAAATAAACATTACTATTATAATCCAAAGAAAATGTATTCTCACAAAATATGGTACAAATATAGTCACCCAACTAAATATTAAATATTTATTTCTATACATGTATTTCATGGCTTCCTGTATATATTTATTGATAAATACTAAAGCTGATATATGGAAAGACTTGATATATTTAGTAAGGTCATATTTCAGAAGCATTGTTAATGCAGATAAGACATATACATCCACATTTTTCAACAAGAAAGATGTTACTTCAGTTCCAAACGACCACACTTAAGGTAGGGCACAGACATATATAGAATATAAGACAGGACTGTAACAATCAAGTCTTCAGTTACTTTTCACTTCTGACTACATGACTATAGTAAACAAGATACCCCCATCAACTGATTCTTGGGGATAAAAAATCCAATTACTGTCTTGCTTTACAATAAATTTAGAATGAAATGTTTTGTTAATCAATTGTTAAATCAGGTAAAGCATAAGGTACTTTAAACTGATTATTTGGTCTCATAAAATGATTCAATCTAAAGGCTTAATTTAGAGTCACCTACAAAATGACCCTGTATTCTACGCTGTTAATCTTAAAAGTTTAATAGTTCTTAAACTTACATAATTTATTATTTTTTACCCAGAATCATCAATGTAGGACTAATTCTGATGAAATACATCTAGATTATTTCCCCTTTCCATCAGCCCATCTCCCAACCTAACAATACTTAGAATTATCACAAAGAGTCTTTCTAATCACACTTATTTAACTTTGTAGTATATTTTGAATTAGAAGGTACAATTAATAAAACTGTTCTCTATATAGAAAGATTTGTTATAAGGGTCCCCTATACCAGATGTGTCTGTTATTTCTCTGAGAAAATCTAATCTTGGAAGGGCTGGGGGAAAGGAAGAATAATAGCATGGCTCCTCTTTAGCTTCACTTTAAACGGCCACCATGATTAGAGAGGGCAAGGTTTCAGACATGCGTTTAGGAAGCATGTAGTCATTTAACTTTTTCATGTGGTGTAAAGCTTGTAAACAAGAAGTCAGAAAAGTAAATTCCTATGAATCATATACTTTTTACAAAGTATTTCAGTTAACATATTCCCAGATATACAGAATTACAGAATATTGCCAATTATAATCTATCCAATGATGACTGTGGAAATATGTAATTTCCAATGATATTTTATCATCTTGATATTCTGGAAACACTAAATAATATGGGATCTTTTCATCAGGAAGTCAATTTGTTCTGAAAGAAAAGGGTCTTTATGTTTAGTTATGCCTGGCAGGCATTGCAAAAGAGTACTTCTTCTCTATAATTAGCACAGTGAAGGTATATCTATCCAAAAAAATATCAAGAGGAGGTATATATAAGAAAGGAGATGGGTTTTTCATTTTTAAAATAATGGCTTCCTTAAAAAGTAATATCAACTAAAAATGGACTAAGGACTGAAACAAAGGACCTAGAACTGTAAAATTCCTAGAACATAGTGGCAAATTTTTATTACATGGGTCTTGGCAATGATTTGTTGGCTACGACATCAAAAGCACAGGCAAAAGAAGAACAAACAAACAAGGAGCATGACTGTATCAAACTAAAAAGTTTCTGCATAGCAAAGGAAACAATGAAATGGCAACCTACAAGATGGGAGAAAATATTTGCTAACCACATATCTGATAAGGGATTAATAGCTGTAACATATAAGAAACTCCTATAACTCAATAGCAAAAAACTTCAAATATCTCAAATTTACAAATGGACACAGGACTTCAATTAACGACTAACAGGTATAGGAAGATGCTGGACATCACTAATCATCAGGGAAATGCATATCCAAACAATAATAAGGTAAATGCTTTTTTAAAAAAGTTAAACACAGAACTAACATATGATCTACCAATCCCACTTCTGGGATAGGGTAGTTCTGTGTTGAATTTTTTAAAAGAACTGAAGTCAGAATCTTGAAGAGACAGTAGCACTCCCATATGTACACTGAAGCATTGTACACAACAGCCAATATGTAGAAACTTCACTGTCCACCAACAGATGAGTGGATAAAATGGATTTACTGTGTGATAACACAGTAAATTATTATTCAGCCTTTTAAAAGAATGAAATCCCATCGTATGCAACAACACAGATGAACCTTGAGAAATCATGCTAAGTGAAATAAGCCAGTCACAGGACAAATACTGCATGCCTCCATTGATGAAGTGTCTAAAGTAGTCAAACTCATAGATGCAGAAAGTAGAATGATGGTTGCCAGGAACCGAGGTGGGGAAGCAGTTGCTGTTAATGTGTATAAAGTGTGAGTTATGCAAGATAAAGCTCTAGAGGTCTGCTGTACAACATTGTGCTTAATGCTGTGTTAACAATAATGTCCTATACACTTAAAATTGTGTTAAGGGCGGGGGAAGGTTCATAATATTTTACATTTAATTTTTAAAATTCAATTTACTGCTTCTTTTTTTAATTTATATATACTTTTTGAGAAATTATACTACTCTCTACCTTTTACAGTTTTTTGAGGTGTCACAGAACATGCCTACTGGCTTTTTTCCCCCCTGAGATACACAGATACTCTGTGCTACGAAGTCTTCCTTTTTAAGGTTAATATTCCAGACTTTTGACTTAACTCTTGCTTATGTGCCTAATGACAGAAATCATGCTCTACTACTGCTAATATTCTATGAGCAGAAGGCTTGGATCTACCAGGGTATTCTTGAGGTTCTGAAAGGGCCACAGAACATAATTCTTCTCACTTCCTTCTAGTACCTGCCTCACCTGGATAAGTTATGCCTAGCCTGCAAAGCACCTTGGCTAAGAAAATGCCCCATGCCCCATGCACCACAAGCCCCCTGCAAAACCCAGTCAGAACAGTCTTCAGACTGGTGAATACAGACATCATTTAGAGATAAAGGTACTTCAAAGATGGGCAGAATAGGCATATTAGAAGGAAAATGGATACTTCTAAAAATCTCACAGGAATGGAATGAGAAAGAATATAGGTCTTATATCAAGCAAAAATCCTCAAGTTGAGACCTTGAAAGGCAAAAATCTCTCTGTTCAGGGATGGGGGAGAGGGAGAGACAGATGGAAATTCAGTCCTCAATTCTTGCTCAATTATATCAGAATAAGGAGGTACTATTTCTAACTTTCCCCAAACGTGAGACTCTTATTTCTTAAAATCTCTAAACTGTCCTCTATGGAGAAAAATGCCTTTTAAGCCTTCCATTGGAATGCCTTCCATTATTTTTCATTCCAAAGAAATCTGCTTGCTTTCCATTAATGGATCTATTAAAAGGAAACTACTTTTGTTCCTTCTTAACCTTCTTTTCTAATATAGTAAGAAGAACAAAATTCAATCCCCAGATTTTTTTAAAGCCTACAACGGGATTTTAAAATGCCACTAATTAGACTACACACATACAGACACTACTTGCACTGAATACTGTCACTCCATACACTGTCAACAACTGTAAGAAACTTCCTTTTTCAGCTACCATCTCTTGAGTGACTCCTATGCTTTGGCACTTAGTCTAGAAAGTTTATATATGGTATCTTCTACCTACCTTTTAATTAGTTACCACTGGCCAAACTTTAAAGATGAAGCAACTGAAGCTCTGTGAGGATAAAACCATAGCCAGTGCCACAGAGCCATTAAGTGGTAAAATCAGTATGTCACCCAGTTCTCTCTGATATTCACTGAATAGATTATTGAACTGATACAAGGATAAATGGATGACAGCTGTCCTGGATATTTAAGGACAGATAATAAACATCCAGAAATTCATTAAGAAAGTAATAATAATGAATAAGGTTATTATACTTCAACCTCTTCTGCATTCAGAGATGGATGTGTTAGATGCTCATTCCTATTCTTTTGCAGTGAGGCTGGAATGCACCAGGACAGAATTCAATAGCTGAGGATCCCAATGAAACCGAGAGGAAGAAAATATAAGCAGAGGCACACTAGGAAGCAAACTAACAGTCCAAAATAGCAAAGATACCTATGGTCCACACCCCGCCCTTACCAGTTCTTAGTGAACAATTGGTTTTGGTAATACTGCTGAGATAGCATAGACTGGTGGTTTAGATTATCTCTTTCCAGAATTGCCAAGATATTTTAAGTTTTAGCAAGCCCTGTATTTCAACTGGCCAGAAATCCACCACAGGAAGAGGCTGTGGAAAGTCATGAATTGCCATTTTGAAAACTGGAACCGTACAGTTACCAAAGGAGAGGTGCTTTATTACTAACCCACGTATCATTATTACCTTCCATATCAGTACAGGGTTCAGCCAAAGTTGTCATTTGGCTCATGATTGTTTTCACTAATTTATATTTTCCGTATACATGGGAAATTTAAAAATAGTTTTCAATTGTATACAATAGAAATTATATTAAAATTATAGATTACTTTTTTTTTTTAAAAAGGCAATATACTCAAGGCTTCAAATGTGAAAAGGTATTTTTAAAAAGGTATGTAAAAAATTTCTCTGTCAGAATCCTTTTTTTTTTTTTTTTTTTAGTTTCTCTCTGGTTCTGTATCTATCTGCTCAATTCCCAACCTTCACAACACATAATCACTATTATTAGTTTTTGGTTCAGAAATCACTTCACATATATATAAGTTAAAGCAAATACCTCACTTTTACACAAATATTAGGACAATATGTACTTTGCTTTGTCTTGCCTTTATGTAACTTAAATAGATCTTCGAGATCTTTCTACATCAAAACATAAATACAGTCCTTGTTTTGTTTAAAGCAGTACAGTAATTCACAATATGGATGCAAATTCTAATTTTTGCAGGACTTTCCAGAATAACTTCTGTTACATACAACATGCTTAGCTTTAGAGTTTTATAATCCTTAATTTTATTGAATTTGAATTTCCATTTGACATTTAATTTTGAAAATGTTTTATGACAGTACCCTAAATGTACTTGTTGGAATAATATTCAACAGTCTAATTATTTACATGTATATTCAGTTTCTAGGATGGCATCCCCAAACTCAAAATAAAATGTATGGACACAGTTAAATATGTCATGTACTTAAAATAATTATTTCAGTGGTAGTGACAGACTTTGCCCATCTGTGCATCCATCCATTTATTTCACTACTTTCCTCAGTAGTTATAAGATTGTGAGGTAACTGCTGATTGTTAAGAACACAGCATATTGTCACAGAACAGACCAAATCCACCTTGATCAAACAGATGGTTGTGACCTAACTAAATAAAATTTGACAAGTTTTAAAAACTGTAATATTAAGAAAGAGTTTACAGTCATTTATGACTAAAAAACTGTTGGTTAAAGTATATTAATCATTAACAATATAAAGATTTTCACTGTCACATGCCACGCAATTTTACTTCTAGGCACCTACTAGAAAAACATTTGCTTGTGTATACAAGAAAATATGAAGAAAAATGTTGACAGATGAACTGCTCATAACTGCAAACAATCTAAAATCTGTAAGAGATATATTATAGATATATGCTACATAACAGTTAAAGGAATGAACTAGATCTGGAAGTATCAAGATTGCTAGATATCAGAATTATTGAGTGAAAAAATGCAAGTTGTAGAATACATTCACTATGATAACCATCTCTGCAAATAAAAAATTTAAAAATGTATGGTTACACAAATATGAGTAAAAATACCAAAAAAGTACTAGGAACATACATACCCAATTTATAATACATTATATAAGACAGAGGATCAGAATTGGAGATGGTGGTAAAAAAAAAAAAAAAAATGTCAACTGTATTTGAAAGATTCTATTTTTAAAGACATATTGATATAATTTTAGAAGGCTAGCTAAATATGCAAAAATATTAATGTTTGATAATTCTGACAGACTAACCTTTGGACTTTTCTGTAATCTTTTAATTTCTAAAAATTAAAAAATATATATTAAAAGGCCATTTATTGTACAGATTTATTGGGCCATATAATTTTATAACTACAACCATGTAGAATAAATGAAATGAAAACATTTTAACTTGTGCTTTTCAACAGCAAGACACACTGAGTAATTAAAATAGTTATCCAACTCATAAACTCACCAAACTTCAATGGCTGTTTCACATCACAGGGAGATATTTTATGCAGAATTCACAATATTATAGAATTACATATTAAACATTCATGTACCACTTTCATCACCAGAAGAAAAGCACATTTCAATGACAATAAAGCAAAAGTTGGGAGCAGATTAAAAAAATGTCAGCACCCATGAATGTGATAAATTAGCAAAACAAATGAATTGATTTATAGTATTCACTTCATTAGAATAGGAAAAAGAACCCTAGCATTTTATTACCTAAGGTTTAATTTAACAAATACTATTGGGAAATAAAGTGACATATACAAGTGAATGTTCCAGATATTTGAAGCTTATTCTTTTAAGCATCAAAACCTTTCACTTATCCATGTTGATGACAATCTCTCAGAAAGGGCATACTTCCCTCAGTTTTAAAATACATGTATTGAACATACCAATGTTTTCCTTGAAAATGTGTGGGTCAGCATTCATTCATTCATTCAGCAAATTAGAACTGTCTTCAAAGAGCATGCAATCTTGACACTGTCATCTTGATATCAGTTTGGTTAAGGTAATTTTACAATTAGTACATCAACTGAATTAAAAATAAAATTCTTCAAAATTGGAAATATCTAAACAACTTTTCATGTCACTCCAGCATTATCTTTTATTTTTTCCCTACACAAATATTCTAGCCAAACTGTTACATCCCTATAACCTAGTCCATGTTTTCTCACCTTTGAGTCTTTGCTCAGTATTCATTTCACTTGGAATATCCTCCCTCCAGTTGCTGTCAAAAAATCTTCAAAGCCCATCTTCAAAATCATCTGTCAAAGCCCATCTCAGATCTCAGTGTGAATAGTATTTCTTATCTTCCCAATTAAATTAACAGTGCTTAAAAGTCTTTTGGTCTCCCAATGTGGTGATTCTGCAAGGATCTAGACCCAGAAATACCATTTGACCCAGCAATCCCATTACTGGGTACATAACCAATGGATTATAAATCATGTTGCTATAAAGACACATGTACACGTATGTTTACTGCAGCACTGTTCACAACAGCAAAGACTTGGAACCAACCCAAATGCCCATCAATGATAGACTGGATAAAGAAAGTGTGGCACATACATACCATGGTGTGGCCATAAAACAGGATGAATTCAGGTCCTTTGCAGGGACATGGATGAAGCTGGAAACCATCATTCTCAGCAAACTAACATAGGAACTCATAAGTGGAAGTTGAATAATGAGAACACATGGACACAGGGAGGGAAACATCACACACAGCGGCCTGTCAGGGGGTGGAAGACTAGGGGAGGGATAGCATTAGGAGAAACACCTGTTGTAGATGACGGGTTGATGGATGCAGCAAACCACCGTGGCACGTGTATACCTATGTAACAAACCTGCACGTTCCGCACATGTATCCCAGAACTTACAGTAGTAATTAAAAAAAGAAAAAAAAAAAAGTCTTTCGTCTTCCCTGAACAAGCTGTTGTAATTGTTAAACAATGGTATTGGGAGGTAAAGATTTACACAACAAAACCTAATTTATTTCAAACTAATGGGTCACACTTAGAATCCTTTCTTATAAAATAAAAATAATATCAAACTTGCAAGGTTATTGTGGAATGTATTATGTACAGAAGATGTCTATATCAATGCTGGATACATAGTAGATGCATAAGAAACTGATAAATATTATGATCTACACTATACGTGAAAAATCAAGTCAAGAGGCTGCATACTAAATTATTATGATAATACATTCTCTCATGGGCATGTACAAACATCAGAAAATCTTCTAGGCCATGAACTCAACTATGTGATATCTCCAAGAGAAAAAAGTAACTTAGAACAGGACTCATTTATTCTTCCTTAGTACATGAAAAGTCTGAATCCTAAAGAAGAATAAGTTTTTCAAAAAAGATATATTTAAAAGAATAATTAGAAGTACTGCTTAAAATACCAATAGGTTAAAAATTGTTCATAGGTTAATTAGTTCCTACTGCTGCTGTAACAAATGACCACAAAATGACTAGCTCATGGGAAAACAAATTTATTATCTTAAGAGTTCTAAAGGTCAGAAGTCCTAAAATCAAGGTGTCAGCTAGGTTATGTTCCTTCTGGAGGGTCTAGGAGAAAATCTATTCCCTAGAATCCTTTTCTAGCTCCTGGGGGCCACCTCCATTCCTTGGCTCATGGCCTGAGCCTCCATCCTCCAGCTGCACAGCATCTTAAAATCTGTCTCTCACTGACTAAGACTCCTGCTTCTGTCATTACATTTCTTTTTTAGGACTCTGATTCTCTTGCCTCCCTCTTATAAGGACACTTGAAATTACATTGAGACTACCTAGATAATCCAGGATAATCTCCCCATCTCAAGATGCTTAATTTAATCACACCTACAAAGTCCTTTTTGCCATATAAAGTGACATATTCACAGGTTCTGGGGATTAATATGTGGACATATTTAAGGAACCATTATTTAGCTTAAAACAATGGGCATATCTGGCTCTTTAATTTTATAAAGATTACTAAACTTATTACTCTTTGATTCAAAACTTATTTTTTATTGTCTTTTAAAAGGGAAAGCTTCATACACATATTGAACACTGTAACAGTTTCTCAACTGAGAGAATTTGAAAGGCTTTGAGACCTCAAGATTCTTTCAAAATGTGATTCTGATTTCCTAGAGCCTCATTCTACTAGCCCGAGTACAATATTTGCATTTTCAAAAGTAATTCATTGAATGGTTGCATATTTACAAAACAAGGGTAATTTTAGTGAATAATTTAAAAACTTACAGTGAAAATAATTACTATAGTTTGAACAATAAAGTTATCAATCCATTGTTAATTTATTTTCTCCCCTCCAGAATCTGGGAAAACCACTCATAATAGTTACTCTGGAGACCACAGATCACAAAAAATTGAAGTGAGGTGTTGGGGAGACTTCAACTGCTCTAGAATGATTCTCCAAGTGTATATTGTAAATCTGCTATTCTCTTGTAATATTATATTTGCAACGTAAAAGAATTTATATTTTTGTTTGTCATGAAATAATAATTTACTATGACCTTCCTCACTGGTATTTCATGAAAGCCATTCTCACCATTGATTCTATTTTTGTTTTGACACTTTGAAACAAATTAAAGGGTAGATGGTCTACTTATTTTTTAGACTTACCAAAGAACTACTACTACATCTTTATATTAAAAAATTAATAATCCTTGTATATTTGCAAAATATTACTCATTAGACAATATGTTAGCTACTGTGTCTGAACTTCTAAACCAGTAAAACTGTAATTTTTCCATTCCTGTCCCTCATTAAGCTCGTCATTGCTCACTGTGGTGGTATACTGTTATTCACTATAAGGAATTATAAGTCATCAAAAGTCAAAGTATTATGCAAACTAAAATATTTACCACTTTAAGGCCGGTTGCAGTGGCTCACGCCTGTAATCCCAGCACTTTGGGAGGCCGAGGTGGGTGGATCACCTGAGGTCAGGAGTTTGAGACCAGTCTGGCCAACATGGTGAAACCCTGTCTCTACTAAAAATACAAAAATTAGGTGGACATGGTGGCGGGTGCCTGTAATCCAGCTACTTGGGAGGCTGAAGCAGGAGAATTGCTTGAACCCAGGAGGCAGAGGCTGCAGTGAGCTGAGATCTTGCCACTGTACTGCAGCCTGAGTGACAAGAGTGAAAATCAGTTTAAAAAACAAACGAACAAAAATCACTTTAAATAAAAACTTAATATAGAAGAATTAGAGAAAGAAGATAATTTCAGGTTCTTACTGTGGAGCTGCTGTGAAGGCATTTCATACACTGCACAGAATCTAAGTAATGTAGTTATTATGTGACGTGGTCTTTGAACTCTAACAGAAATTCCGTGTTTCTTCCTAGCAAAGATTCCTCATTACCTATTACTTGTGAGCACCCAATGGGGTTCTTGGAGCTCATCCATTCTAGTTCACCAACTATGTTTGAATAATTCACTTGAGGAATATTTATGAATCAATGGAATCATGTCTAAAATATACTGCAGTGGGGAAAGGTACAGATGAAAAAAGATTAGACATGAGTCAGTAATTTCTGTAGCCTGATTATAAATATGTAGGGATCTATTTTACTATTCTACTTATGTATATTTTGAAAACATCCACAACAATTCATAAATGTATATAATCTCAGGTTCTACAATTTATTAAAACATTTATACAATGGCATTTATCATTATTATTTTTTAATCTGGAGGCTCATCATGATTGGAAGATGGGGTCTACAACACACTAAATGAATTAAGAAAAACCAAAGACTGAGAATGAGTCAGATGAAAGGGAAAAAAACTATTTTTTGCAAATGACAGTAATGACATATGGTCAAACTGAGTCAGTTGTTCACCCAGAAAATCTGTGGGAGTCAACCCATCATACAGCCTATTCAAAACTTTTAATTATACTGGGGTTCCATATATACATTTCCTAGTTTTTTTAGGCCAACAATATCTATTATTAGGCTTACCTTCACTGTCCAAATAATTGAAAAAAGAAAAATGCATTTTTACTAAAAACAAGAACTCAAGGTAGGTAATGCATTACTATGAATAAGGAGAATCCTGATTACACTGGAAATTAATCTCTGATAGTAAAGAGCTATCACTGCTGATCTGGAACAATCTGTGAATACTTGTCCTGAGGTACTTTTTAAAGCAAATAATTTCCTATAATATTCTATAAATGAAATCATAATAATAAAAAAGGGAGTTTCAAACATATTGAGAGAAATCAAGATTGACCTTAAATTTATTTTGATAGTTGGGGCTCAGAATGAACTTTGTATTAAATTAACACTTTAATATTCAGGTCTCTTTTTCATCCTTTAACAAATAAAGTTATACAAGTTTGAGAAAGAGACCTGACACAACACATATCCAAAACAGATTAATTCTCACCCAATACTGTTTTTAATACAACTATCTTCAAATATAAGTAAGTTTACAAGTTAAAAGTTTCACATCGGCCAGGAGCGGTGACTCACGCCTGTAATCCCAGCACTTTGGGAGGCCGAGGAGAGTGGATCACGAGGTCAGGAGATCGAGACCATCCTAGCTAACAGGGTGAAACCCTGTCTCTACTAAAAATACAAAATAATTAGCCAGGTGTGGTGGCGGGCGCCTGTAGTCCCAGCCACTCAGGAGGCTAAGGCAGAAGAATGGCGTGAACTTGGGAGGCAGCAGAGCTTGCAGTGAGCGGAGATTGCGCCACTGCACTCCAGCCTGGGCGACAGAGTGAGACTCCGTCTCAAAAATAAAAAAAAACAAAAGTTTCACATCATACCATAAATTTTAAATGTTTTTCTATAATAGTCAAAACTTTCTCATGAGCCTGGTATTATCAGTCTACTCATAAACAATCCATTCCATATGAATTATTTGCAGAATAGTGTTTACAGATTAACTAAATGAGCAATTATTTTCTTAATTTTCTTCAGTTACCACTATTGAAGTCCTATTAAATATCACATGGAATTTTTTACATTTTAAAACTGCTTTGCAATCATTTTTAATAATTAGCCATGTGTAATTCAATTATCTCTCGCCACAATGAAGGAAGAATGGCGCACTAAACCAGTAAATTATGCCATAAAATATTACAGTCATAATATGGTGGTAGAATGGAACATTTTTCCATTTTTCCATTTTAGAAAACTGAGACCTAAACATTTCATTTTTTCTTTAAAAAATTGTGACCAACATTTTTAACCTTCCAAATTCTTCCATTTCCATTATCTAAATAAAATCTTCTGTTTATTATAATGTTCAGTAGTATTGCAACAACACTCTAGATCAGCAAGTTTTAAACAACCATATATTACATATTCAGTCACAGAATTTAAGAACTAGGAAAGAACTCAGAGAAGTGCTACTCCAACTGCTGGTCTGAGACCAAATAAGGAGCTTGTACCAAAGTGTAAATTAAATTTACTATTTCCTTAATCAATAGTCTTGCTACCAAAATAAGAATGCCAACCAAACTAAATAGTACACTAGTGCTTTAGCTGATTTACATCTTGGCACAAGTTAGCTGCACGTGTACTTGAGGACTGGCAATAAACTGTTGGTATATGGGCAGCCAGTCTGTGGACCACACTCTGAGTAGAATGAGTCTTATGAATAATCTAGTTCAGTGGTTCTCAACGATGACTCCCAACATGAGAATCACCCAGAAAACTTTAGAAAACATGTATATCTGAGTTTTGTCTCTAGAGACTCTGATTTAGTTGATCTGGAATAGGGCTAGGGCAGCAGTATTTCCACAGATATAGGCCTATCCCATTTTGGAGATAAGAACACTGAGACTTAGCCAGATGCCGTGGCACATGCCTGAAATCCCAGCACTTTGGGAGGCTGAGGCAGGTAGATCGCTTGAGGCCAGGAGCTCAAGACCAACCTGGGCAACATGGCAAAACCCTGTCACCACAAAAAAAAATACAAAAATTAGCTGGGTTGGGGGGCATGAGTCTATGGTCCCAGTTACTCAGGAAGCTGAGGTGAGAGGATTGCTTAACCCCAGGAGATCAAGGCTTCAGTGAGCCAAGATCAGGCCACTGTACTCCAGCGTGGGTGACAGAGAAAGACTCCATCTCAAAACGAAACACAATACAATACTGATTCTTAAAGAACCAAACAACTTAGTCTCAGTTTATAGAACCTGAGAATAAAACAACTGACTCTCAGTATAGTTTTGCTTTACATTATACCCCATACATAAGATTAGCTAAAATTCTTACAGTCCCACTCTGTAGTCAGGACACTGGAAGAACAGAAATATTTGTCTGTGAAATTTTTTCTTTCTTATTGTTGGAATAAGAGACAAAGTAGAAAGAAAGCATTACATGGCTAAACTTAGATTAATTGAAGGATTAATCATATCTCAATATACAAATAAATTTGTTACTTAGAAAATATCCAAAAAGAAATATTACTAAGTCAAATACTCAAATTTCTTCAAAATACTGAATTAACTTCATTATTTTTATGTCAAGTGGAAAGACACGTGTGTGTGTGTATGCGCATGCATGTGTGTGTGTATGAACGAATGAGACAGGGTCTCACTCTGTCACCCAGGTTGGAGTGCAGAGGCAGGATCATCACGGTAACCTTGAACTCTTGGGCTCAAGCGATCCTCCTGCTTCAGCCTCCCAAGTATCTAGGACTACAGGCACATACCACCACATCCGACTAATTTTTACATTTTTTGTAGAGATAGGGTCTCCTACGTTGCCCAGGCTGCCCTTGAACTCCTGGCCCAAGATATCCTCCAGTGGAGAGGTAATTTTATTTTTACAATTTGAAAAGATTCTGTGCACATAAAAGCCAAATGAACTTTCATATATTTTTTTCCTAATTTAATGCACATGATAAAACTTGTCAACCAGCACATCCTGGTCAGTAACAAGAATGTGTTGGTTAACTAAGGACCCCAGGGCTGTGTAATTTTTTTAGCAAGTCCTACAAACTGGCAAAAACATAGATGAGAGCAAGTTGAAATTAATATTTGTAAGTGCTAGCATGTTTTGCTTCTTCTGCATCTGAAATGAAAACTGTATACAAATTTGTTTTCATTTTTACTGAAATATCTTTCTTCTGGGCAAGCAACCAAAATAAGTAGTGAGCATACTATAGAGTCATACTCAATTCTACTCCTAAGACCAACACACTTAAACTTCGACTTTATTCATTTGTAAGTGTCCTTGAATATGTTTATTCACCTTCTGAAGCTTTGGCTTCCTCATTTGTATAAATTTTTCTAGTCATTTTCCCTACCATCATCTTCCTGACCTGCTCTAGCTGAATTAGGTACCTCTTCTTTTTGTTCATTTATGAAAAGTATTTATTCCTGTAGATTTCACATAAGTCAAAACTCAGTATTGAGTATTAATTTTCACATAGGAAGAAGAAAGAAACTGTATGACATGGTGTGAGAGCACATAAATCTATAATCGCTGCAACATTTTTGTTTTACTGTTGCCTTTTCTCAGCTTTATCACTAATATTTTGTACAATTTTATCTCTCATTCAACATCAATTTGCTTGGTTTTCTTCACTACAGTTTGCCATAAGTAACTTTTCACCCAAAGTTACAGATTTCTGGGACCATGTTTTTCAGAATTACTCTTGACGCTCTACTGAATGACATTAAGAAAAGATATAAGGACTTAAAATCAAACAAATGTTTAGAATAACAGTACAATAGTAATAGAAACCATCTGCAGAAATTCTAATGCAAAAAAACAATAATCCACATGACACTATTAAAAGAAGGTGGTTATTTTTGACTGTTAAAACATTGCAGCTATGTGGCAGAAGTGCCCATACATGGTTTATGACTCACATAATATTTTCTTTAGTCTGCTAATCTACTAAATTATATTACGTATAATTCCTAACACTAAACCATCCCTGCATTCCAGGGATAAATGCTACTTGGTCCAGATTTATTATTTTAAAATACTGCTGGATTTGATTTGCTAATATTTATATAACTAATTATTAAAATATTAAGATAAAAAGATAACACTTGGGAAAGTTTGTTCCTCACGTCTAAACTAAGTACATCTGGTTATTTCAACCAGGAATAGAACACTAGGGCAAATTTTGTTTCACTACCTTTGTATAAAGTAGGCTCTGATTTCAGTAGAGATTAAAAACAAAACGAAAATCAGAAACTATACTTTTTAGAAGAAACTTATTTTTAGTACAAATATAATAACAGAACAGTGGCAGTAAGTTTCAAAAATATCAGCTTTTCTGGTTTTACACTAGTCATTTCCTATAATTCTTTTCAACTATCCAGTACCTGCTCTTTAGAAATTCCTTTAGGAATATGTTGCTATTCTCCCAAAATTTAGAGTTTGCAAAAACATGTATGTATACATGTATCCAACATATGGTATATACCCACTGTTAAAATATCCAAAATAAGGTTTTAATCCGACTTTCTAATTTTCTACAGTTTATTCACAGTGTGGTAAATGAAACAATGTTATCAGTCTCATGTGGAAAGACGGTGAGAAAAGCTCTTTAAAAAAACAGAATGTCCTCAACTGGCTATGCCAGCCACAAGAAAGAAAATGGTGCTATTTGTTGGGATACTCTTCAATGGGTACCCAATTTATTTTTTTAAGACAGTAAAACCATTTTCTTCTCCTAGTCTTTTGAAACCTAAGTAAAAAACAAAAATTATTTGAAGGGTAATTGGAAGACCAGCAAGCTTCTCCCCTGGCTCTGAGTTGGCCTTGAGTCACCTTTTTGAGGATTTGAGTTTCTTGGCACACAGTTTAGAAATTGTGGCCCAGATGTACCTCAGATGGAAGTCTCAATTTGGAGTTCTCCTGACATGAAAATCACTTGTCTAGTAGTGTATGTGAAATTGTCTACTTAGTTACCCTCTATTGTTAGGCTAGAACTTGGTTTAACCTTTAAAATAAATCTTATGACAGACCTGGGAGACAAGGAAAGGAGGCAACAATACCAGAAGATATCCAGATACAACCTAAGGCAGCATTCCTTAACATTTTAAAAATCTATGTCCCAGCCAGGCGTGGTGGTTCATGCCTGTAATCCCAGCACTTTGGGAGGCCGAGGCGGGCAGATCACTTGAGGTCAGGAGCTCAAGACCAGCCTGGCCAACATGGTGAAACCTCATCTCTATTAAAAAATACAAAAATCAGCCAGGTGTGGTGGCCCATTCCTGTTGTCCCAGCTACTTGGGAGGCTGAGACACAAGAATCTCTTGAACTAGGAGGCAGAGGTTGGCAGTAAGCCAAGATCGTGCCACTGCATTCCAGTCTGGGTGACAGAGTGAGACCCTGTCCCAAAAAAAGAAAAAACATCTATGTCCCATTCTGATAAATGTAAAAGTCTTTTATTGCCACCCTTATCAGTTGAGAATCTGTAACTACTCACCCCCACCAGTTATCAAACCTTACTCATGTGGACTGTATTACAAAACACCATCTTTTTAATTTTCATTTTCCCAGTATAAAATTATGTGATAATGTTAAATATGCTTTTTCTAACTATATCACCACCTATTTTGATCTGCTGCTAGTTGAGGAAGAATAATTTGAGCTCTACATGCTATGAGTTCTCATTCAGATTTCTAAAATCAGGCATTCCTCCTTTCTATGATTTTAAAACATGTTGTCCACTGTATGCTTCCTTCCCACTAATTGTTGGCAAAATGACTTTAATTATAGTGCTTATCTTATGAAACTCAAAGACAGTGAATAAGGGCATGAAATCACAGTAGTTTCATTATGCAATTATCCTTATTTGATAAAAAGGGGATACCAAATAGAGTGTGGAAGCCTCTCACAAGAAAAAGTAACAGTTGGATAAAGAAGGGAATAACACAGGAAGCTGCACAGTGCTTAAAAAGTGACACTGCTAATCTAATGGTATTTAAAAACCAAAAATCTGTACTACTCTCAACTACTGTTAACTTACTCACATTTACAGGTAGTTAAAAATATGAAGAAATTGTTTCTATACATATATCAGTCTGCTTCAGACTATTACCAACATGTATTACATTGTTATGGAGGGTTCATTATGATTAACATAAATTAGAAAAACAAGTTGACTTTAAATTTCACTATTAAAATCAATATCTTAATGAATGGGTCCCCTAATATTCAGGATATTTTAATCAAGTTTTTTTTCTTCCTATCAATAGTGCTTATAATCAAGTTTTCTGATATTTATATTTAACATCTTCTTTTTTTAAGCTGGTAATTGAAGACCCTAGTTTTATGTTGCCATTCATCCATAGGCTATAGTATAGGCCTCACTAAAGTTGGAAAATAGCAGCAAAAACTCTACCTGTGAAATGCCACTGAAGTTAGGGCATAGAATTTAAACCTTGTAACTAATGAGATTAAAGGAAACATCAAAAAGAACTGCTATAAAGAAACTTTGCCAATATATCCTCTGTTTTTTATATAATTAGATATTTCCTATTTAACAAAAACTATAACCAAAGTATAAATGTTGAATAATTTTATAAAATGCTCAGAATATTTTAATAATGTAAAACCTTACCTCCTAAAATATTTTAAAGGTATTAAGATTACTTATGAACATTTATTTAACTTCTGTAAATCACTACAGTGCTATGTGTGATATAATTCACCTAATGCCTGCACTCAGGCAAAAGAAAAGATGTTTTAAAAGTATGATCCTACCATATTTTTACCAAGGTTGCATGCTAAAGCATGCTCTTAGAACAATTACAAATATTTCTCATTAGAACCCATGAACGTATCTCAGTGAAGGCAGGGGACAATAAACACTGGTGACTTCAGTGGGAACTGTGTAACTACCAGAAATCGAATGAACATATCTAGTTGTAACAGAGCTGTGGGGATGTCTTAGTTATATCTGCACATTTGCTGTGAATACCAGTATCTTTTAAAAAAATAATTTGCAAAAATACCCAACTATTTTTAATCAAAAATACAGGTGCAATCTATTGGCTCACTTTAGCAAAGGAGAATAAGAACATATCTTTTTTTAACACAGTATCTTTTAAATCATAGAAACAGCCTTATCTCTACAAGTCCACCCTGCTTTAACTGCAAGAAACTGAAGCCACACTAGCAATTTTACTCAGTAACAATAAACGTATGACTGCCAATATTTCAAATTTAATTTTTAGTTCATGTTACATTCTGCAAATCTTAATTCCTGTAAGAATCACATACAATAAAGAAGGAAAAAGTTTCCCAGAGACTCATGAAGTTTTATATCAAATTTTCAGCAAGAGTTGGGGGTTGTGGGGAGAAAACCAAATTATGTGGAATTCTTAGTGAACTCAGTCATCCTTTCTGAAAAGAACACATCTTAAATTATTGATGGAAAGTATATGTACAGGCAAATTCCTTCTAGACAAAAACAGATTTTAAAATGCAAATTTTCTATATGAAAAATATACAAATTTGGTGTTAAAATACAAGAGATATTCTACACAGATGTTTCTGTGCATTTGTGATGCTATTGTGTCTTAATTCCAAATTTACCGTTTCATACTCTGCTTTGTGATCCCAGGTCTGAGGATCTGAAAACTACATTTCCCATTTGCCATCTGGCTTCCTGCTAGGTTCTGCCAATAAGGAACACTAGAGGGAGACTAGAAAGCATGACAAATGTGTTCCCTGTTTACCTGAGATTCCTGTCGGTGTCCTATAAGCAAAAATGCTTTGCCCTTGGCAACAACTGTTGGGTTCCAGGTTCAAGTTTCATTCTAATTATTTACAGGTAGCAACAGCCACCAGGCAGCACCATCTCCTCAGGTCTTTGAGTCCCAGTCTGCGGGTCCCCTGCTCCTCTTTACTTCTCCAGTTCCAGAAGTGTTAGCTGCTGTCAGCAGTTATTATCACTCAGTTACCTCAGAGCTCTCATTTTTGCTCATTCAGTCCTCTGACACCTATGTAACCAATTCTCTATGTTATAGTCCCTCATTGAAATGCATAGTGAATTTCTGTTTTACTGAAGGAACCATGGCTGTTCTATGGTGGTAGTTGACCTTAGATAATTAAATGCAAATCATCTTTTAATAATTAAAACTTCATACATTAAGCATGATTGGTATATTATACAGGCATTGAATAAACAATTTCTCACAATTCAAAATTATATTTTTGGTATAATACAATTGAAACACAGATGTATAAATGTTTCTTACTTAAAACAGGTAAAATAAAACTTAGGAAATACCAGGTTGAAAAGGACCTTAGAAACCAAATACTGACGGGCACGGTGGCTCAAGCCTGTAATCCCAGCACTTTGGGAGGCCGAGACGGGCGGATCACGAGGTCAGAAGATCAAGACCATCCTGGCTAACCCGGTGAAACTCCGTCTCTACTAAAAAATACAAAAAACTAGCCGAGCGAGGTGGCGGGCGCCTGTAGTCCCAGCTATTCGGGAGGCTGAGGCAGGAGAATGGCGTAAACCAGGGAGGCGGAGCTTGCAGTGAGCTGAGATCCGGCCACTGCACTCCAGCCTGGGCGACAGAGCGAGACTTCGTCTCAAAAAAAAAAAAAAAAAAAATCCAAATACTATATACCTTCTACCTAAAAAAGTATCCCTATTTCAATGGCAATTGTCACCATTTATTGAGGGCTTAACATAACATGAAGTAGGGTACTTTACTTTTTCTCAATCCTCATAGCAATCCCATGAGATACATTTAATTATCCCCATTTCATAGTTAAGGAAATTTAAAAGGTTATGTTTCTTGCTCAAGGTCACAATTGTCCCTAAGTGACACAGCACTCAAACCTAATCTGCCTGATTTTTTTTTTTTTTTTTTTTTTTTTTTTTTGAGACGGAGTCTCACTGTCGCCCAGGCTGGAGTACAATGTCACAATCTCAGCTCACTACAACCTCCACCTCCCAGGTTCAAGAGATTCTCCTGCCTCAGCCTCCTGATTAGCTGGGATTACAGGCGTGTGCCACCACACCAGCTAATTTTTGTATTTTTAGTAGAGACAGGATTTCACCATGTTTATCAGACTGGTCTTGAACTCCTGACCTCATGATCCACCCGCCTCGGCCTCCCAAGGTGCTGGGATTATAGGCGTGAGCCACTGCGCCCAGCCAGATCTCCCTGATTCTTAAAAATGACTACTTATCTTTCCATTTCACCATGCTTCCTCCTTCCATTAATCAGGATAGCAATCTGCATAACTGTCACCAAAAGTCTTTAAGACACTGCTCTTTAAATTGTTAATAACTATTGCTATGCTCTTATATTAAGCTGAAATCTGTCTCCCCGTATCTTCTACATCCATTAGTCCTATTTTTGCCCTTTGGAGAAACAGAACTTAAATAATGCCTCCTAATGCCAACTCTGCTCTTTGTCCTGTTAGCTCTTTCTCCAATGGCTCTTCGTTAGTTGTTTTCTACTATGGATATGTCCCAGTGGCATGACCTCAAAAGATATATTTAAATCAAAACCTGAAAATGCAGTAACGTTCTAAGCATAAGAACAAAAGTCACTGCTCTAAATAAAAATAGTAACACAAACGATACCTTAGAATAATCTTCAATTTTACATTTAGAATTGTGTTTATC